>NC_139698.1:42340043-42940043 GCF_964188405.1 Protomyctophum parallelum
TGAAAGTATGTTTTTCCCATACATGAACTGAACCTGTCCATTGAGCTCAGTATGATCTGCTGCCCTGCAGGCAGGCCATGCACCATGCACCATGATGCACCATGCAGGCCATGCACCATGGGTGGATGTTGAAGGTCGTGTTGTGGTGCAAAAGGAGGAGTCTCTATTGCTCTGTTCAACGGAAATGTGCTGAAATACATTTTTCAGTATAATTTCAGCAATGCATTTTATATTTATGTATTTGACCTTGATCTTTAAACTTAGTAGTGAAATGCTCCCCATTAGTTTGTTGTCTTGCAAACAAAATCAATTTATTCAGCTTTACTATATTAACCAATTAAACCTGATATACTTAGTTGATCGGAATCCCCCAGGGCTATATACTTAGGGTCCTAGATGTTTTAAATGAAATATATTCACAGAAAATAGCCAATACAGATCTGCTATTTTTGCTGAATGTTTACTCCAAGATGCTAGGGATTATCAAGAAGTTACTTTAAACAAAGTCACCTTTCATTGACTGACTGATCATACTTTATATTACTAAAGTGTATGTGTCCTTCAGACAGATTATTTAGTATATGCCTATATGCTAACTACTGTATGTATAGCTACTATGCAGAAGAAGTGCAGTTGAAAATGTTTATAGCCAAAAAACATTTTAAAATAATCCTTTTATGTTTGTATTATTAAGAGGTTGCTTTGCATTTCAAAACACTGACTATGAGAAAATGACTATTCAGAGATAGATGCTAGTGTCATTCCAGTCTGTGCAGCTGCATAATTATGTGTACTCCAACAGTGTTTCCTTGGTTCCAGTTGTCATCTTCATGTCTTTCCCTCAAGGCATCCTGAAACTCATCTACCCATTCATGCCATTTACTGTGTCAAGGTGCAAAGTGGGCTGCCATTCTTGCCCAAATCCCTCCAAAGCTCCCCCCTCTTTACCAGCCATGGCACATTGAGAGGCAGGCCAGTCTCCACAGGTGCAGCTGGGAGAAGATGACAGGCTCTCTTCACCGGGGCTTAGCTCCTCTTGTGTGGCGTTGAGGCTCTGAGCTTGAGAATTCCCTGGGGGCCGTAGTTGCTGTTCCACCCTCAACAACACACAGGTACTGATGCGCTTTTGACCCCACTGTCTAGATCTGCATGTGGAGATGAATGGCAAAATCACACTTAATTTCTGTTGCAGATAGAACGGCTGTGTTTGGGCTCTTTGAAGTGTGTGTAGCATCCGCTGCCAACAGCCCTCTCCGAGTGTCTTTATTCCTAACTACCTCATCTGTTAACACCCCAATGACACATATTCACCCACTTAGGAGGTGTGGACACCAAGGTATAACTGGAGAGATCAAAGGTAAGATGCCATTCAATGGTTTAAGTCATGGCTTGTTTATGACCGCAGTGAACAGAGGTACTTTTGTACTCATAGCCATGTCATGTACACAGTGAAGCATCACCCCCACAGGAAAATGTCATATCTATGGAAATCTGATTCCACAATATATCTATATATAATATAAGTAAAAGTACACATTTTACATGTCCCTTCTTCAAATGGCAGTTGTCTTGTCACCTTTTGGAATGCATCTTTTCATCACTTCATGCTGTCAGTGTAGGTGACTGCATTTTTTCGTCTTTAACAATGGGCCAGTGGCCCAGGCGGTGGCGTAACCGTCTGGGCACCCGACTGGTAATCCAGTCGCAGTGTGCCGCGGGTTCGACTCCCGAGCCCGACACGGCCTTTACTGCATGTCTTCCCCCATCTCTCTCCCGTTTCCTGTCAGCCTACTGTCTGTCCCTTCAAAAAACCAATAAAAGGCGTAAGCCGAAAAAAAAAAATCTTAAAAAAAAAAAAAAAAAACAATGGGCCAGTGGTTACCTAGGCTATGGTACGGTACGGTACGGTACGGTACGGTACAGTACAGTACAGTACAGTACAGTACAGTACAGTACAGTACAGTATACAGCACTCAGGAAAGTAAGTGAGTCACACAGTGCCCTTCAGTCAATACTACTGATGTGCCCTTGAGCAAAGTCTATAATCCCCAACTTTCCCGATAGCAACACCCTGATTGTGATTCCTATCAATCCAGTGTTTATACAGGACCTGCACTAGTATCTACTGTAGGCCACAAAGCAGCTCGACTGGAGGATTGCAGCACTTTGTTTAGAATTAAATGCCTTGCTGTTGAAGGTGGGGAGTACATTTCTCATTAATTTTCCCTACACGGAAACTGGTATCTGTCCGCCATTCTTTGTGCTAATCACTTCATAGCTGTAGTTTTTGGTCCAGACTGGACACAGATGGATGTCTGGGCACGGGCCGTACGCTGGTGGTCTCAAAAGAGGAAGTTACCATCTCCTTGTTCGCCTGTTATAGCTGACACAGTCATAACAGCGAGACATAATTAACAGCATCCTACTTCCCATGGCATGAATGAGAGAAAGTGTGAGAAGTTCTATGCGTTGTTGTTTGCCGGTTTTTAACAGCACCAGGTTGTGGCATTTGACGGCTGCTGTTTTCCTTAGGAAAGGAAAGCACTCTGTGTCAATAGCATGTTGTGAGCTGTTGGCACTTCCCACTTGGGAGCTTTTGTCCTGAACGTCACAGTTTCTCATTCATAGACCCTGGCTAGACAGTCGAGATCCACAGGACTGGGTCAACCCTATACTGGTAACAGGAAAGTTTAAACGATAGACATCCTGTCCTGCATAGCCAAAGACAGGATCTTTTGCGTCCATATAAAGCAGGTAAACATGAAAGTAGAAATGCCAACAGCGTATTCCGGGGTTATAGAATTGAACTGAGAACGCTCTCCTACACTACTGATGTAGAGTAGTAGAACCCGGCCGATGCGACATTTTTGGTTTCGATTCCCGATTTAGGAGATTCCTAAACCACAGATTTTAACCACAATATATTTAGTAAAAAAGTGCAAAATCTAGATTTTTTTTTTTTTAACTTAGATTTGATTAATGTTTTGATTTGAGAACATTAATTTATAACCAAACACATACAAATACATTTTTAGATACATTTAAATCAGGTTTCCGGTTCATGTGCACCATGTGCCAAATCTGTTATTTACTTACCATGAGGCAGTTTGATATACAAGTACAGCCCCTGGACATGATGCTAGTATGTCGCAGGGAATAATGTCCAAACATTGATGCTGAGTGCCAAACAGGGAAGCATTGGGTACCAGTTTTATAGTCTTTAGAATGACTCAGGAAGGGATTGCACCGTGATCTCCCAGGCTCAGGGCGGACACTATAACCTCAGCCCACTGAGGTTTATTTGCAATAAACAAGCAAACAAGTAAAAAAAATAGAAACATATTTTTTCCCCCCAAGAAATAGCCGATCTACAAACTCACAATGCTTTTATAGACCTATGATCAGCTTTTTTGTCAACTTTGTCAACTTGTTGGGAACAATGCATGAATGCATGCCCAACCCTGTTACCTGTATACAATACACATTGTATCTGTTGTCAGAGTACCCGTTCTATATGTTTGTGTCCTTTCTGTGCCCACATATGGATGGATATCTCTGTATCTGTCAGTCTGTTCTTGTTATCAGTATATGGCCATGGACATGCCCATATATGCATATAGGGGGATCGGCACTTCTGGAAAGTCCAAACGTCTGTGGAGAATGTGTGGAGAATGTCTGAAGAGTGCAAACTGACTGTGGAAAGTAGACTGACTAAGTAATCAAATGGCAAGTGTGGGGAATTGATAGGTGATGGAGAAATTTAGAGCAGCGGTGGCCTAAGGGTTAGAGGAGTGCCCTTGTTGCAGAAAGGTTGCCGGTTCGATTCCTCGGATGGGCAGGAAAAATCTGGGTCGGGAAGTGATCTCATCACTCACCCAACACCGCTGAAGTGCCCTTGAGCAAGGCACTGAACCCCCAATTGCTCCAGTGGAGCTGCTTAGTGGCCAACAGTATAAGACTGTGGTTGTACTGGTCAGCTCCCAGGTTTTAATGTGTGTCTGTCTGTGTGTCTCTATGTGCAGGGCGTTGCTGAAAATGAGCACAGCTACCTCCCTGGGTAAATAAAGGATTAAAAAGACAAAATTGCCAAATCAAGCAATTGAGCCTTTTTTGGCGGTTCTGGACGTCTAACTGACTACATTGAGCACTGCACTCCCTCGGGTGATTACAGAATTACGTACTATACAGAGATCTATTGTTAGAAAGGAGAAGATATTGGCCATATCGTGCTCTATACAGTAGTAGATCTCAGCATAGGAGAGTGAACTGGGTTATACTCCAGTCCCTGCAGCAGCCAACTGTATCTATCAACTGACATGTCCTGTCAGTATCCTGAAGTATGTCAGTGACCTACTACTGTACCTATACTCACTCAATGTACATACTGTAAGTCACATGTTTACTACAGTAGACATCAGCAAAAGTCAAATAAATCAATCCATATAGGCTAATACCACGCTGCTCCATGTGGACTAGGCTGCTTTGCATCTGCTTTGTGTCTCTGCTTTATCGTTAAAGTGTGTGAGTGGGACCTGAATACCATATCCATATCTGAGTTTATCCTTAGTGTTTTGTTATGTTGTGGCTATGTCTGTGTTAGTTTTGTATGTGTCTGAGCTGTGTATCGCTGTTGATGGATGAAAATTTCATATCTTCAACAAGTACGTTTATCAGCTATGCAGAATAGGAGCATATTTTGACAATGACATTTTTTTCTTTACATCAGGTTTTTGATACTTTTTCAAGGGCCCGGAAACTAATGCCATGAAACTCACTAACCTCACAAAAGGTTGTGTCAACTTTCAATTCATGTAAGAAAAAGGATTTTGGATGTTTTATTTTCTATGACAGCAGTAATAAGTCTCTGTGTGTGGTAGGGGGTATCAAGCGATGTATGGAATGCTAACAGACTGCTTCTCTTTATTAGCCTCTGGCACCACTCTTATCTGCCTCTACTCAAGTTTACTTCACGGCAGGATGCTCAACCTAACTCACAACACAGTTGAGAGCCAATCAGAACTTTCTGACTTCTAAGTGGGCCTATCAAAACTGAACAAAGTGTTAGGTTTGTGACGAAATTAGCCAGTAACTCAGAGTTGTAGTCTGTAATATGTTCGAAAGAATGTACTCTGATAAGTTTCAGATAGACATAACACACACTGTCATGTCTTGCAATGTCTTAACTATCTTGAAGACCATACAGTGGTCTGGTATGACGTTGACATGTCACATGTGTGTGATGGAGGGGAAAGGACTGGGAGATGGAGAGACATATTAACTCTGAACTCTAAAAGCACTAATTAGTAATTATGCCCCATTCTGAGTTATACATTTTGTCAAGGCGGGTACAGGGTAGCAGGAACACAGGGGAAAGATGAAGTGTCAGAGTCTGAGCAGGTGCAATTCAATATTCTTTTAATACATATTTTATAAATAAATATTCCATATTGTGATAGTTGCTGTCTTTATTAAACAGAAAAAGCATTTTCAGGTCAGGATATGTACCAATTCGATCCAATCAGGAGAGAGACCTCACACATACAGGATACAGGATAAACAGTGAAATTGGAAGTGAATGATGATTGATGACAGTGACACAAAGAAATGGAACTGACACACTATACATTTTAAGCTGATAATGGGTTCTTATTTTTTTTACAAAAAATATCACTTACCCTATTCTGATTGGCTGAAATTTGGCAACTTGGAAAATCCCCTGTTACTGACCAACATGAATGTATTAATGTATTTTCTGTTCATTAAAGAGCTGGAGAGGGAGTCCCCTGTTACTGAACAAACCTTCTACTATAGCAACTATTTAATCATTTAACAAAGAACTTTTTGTTTTAACCAAAAATGATACAACAGTGAAGACATTTCATTAAGTCAACATATTCCTGATATTTTGCCCTTACACTTTACATGAGAGCAAAATGGCAGCCGTGTGAATATGCTTAATACTAGCATGGTTTGTGTGGAACAATCTTTGAAACCCTGATTTAAAACTGGTTTTAAAACATTTGTCACCAACATTGGACAAAATAAATGAACATAATATTAATGTCCTTCATCCTTTGAGGAAGCTTGTAGTTTGAGTCTCTCAATCTCTGCATAGAGCCATTGTTGATGACATCATCACCCAGAGCCAGCTGTAATCTGGGTTTGTTCTGCAGGGCGGATGGCGTGTTGTGCTGTACTGTGTGTCAGACTAGGAGCCACATGGCTGTTGAGGCTCTGGCACTACTAGGCTACAGCAGTGTTTATGGAGCCAGGCTGGAGATTAGCATGACTGCTGTGCTCTCTCTCTCTCTCTCTCTCTCTCTCTCTCTCTGTCTCTCTCTCTCTCTCTCTCTCTCTCTCTCTCTCTCTCACTCTCACTCTCACTCTCACTCTCGCTGTCTCTCCCCCTCTCTCTCTGTATCTCCCCCTCTCTCTCTGTGTGTCCCTTTCTCTCTCTCTCTCTCTCTCTCTCTCTCTCTCTCTCTCTCTCTCTCTCTCTCTCTCTCTCTCTCTCTGAGTCCCTCTCTCTTTCTTCTCTTTTCTTTTCTTCTCTCTCATTCGCTCTGTCTCTGGTTTTCCACTACTTTTTTTTCCTTCCTTTAAATTCTCTCCTGTCCACGTCTCAGCCTACTCACTATGTATCATGCTGGCTGTTCCCTCCTCTTTTTTTAGGGGGTCCCCTTATCAAAGAGCTGGAGACTGGAGCAAAGCCACTATCTACAGTTGGGGGGAGGGTGTGTGTGTGTGTGTGTGTGTGTGTGTGTGTGTGTGTGTGTGTGTGTGTGTGTGTGTGTGTGTGTGTGTGTGTGTGTGTGCGCGCACTCATGCGCAGAGGGATAGAGACATTGAAGTGGCAGCGGTTGACTTGAAAAGGCGCACAACCGCAGATACGGCTGTCGCCAGTGCTGTCATTCCTTGGAAACTCCAGCGCAATGTGGCCGCAGCGGTGTGGGAGTGCACTGTAATGTTATCACAACATTTGGACAATATTGGCTAATGTTGCTGAAACATGTGCATGATGGGGCCAAAACACAAGCCCATTACACAGGTCAGACATGTTTGGAATAGCCATAGGGTTATGTAGATAGTAGATACAGGGTACATGTACACATGCGTGTATATGTTTGTGTTTGTGTGTGTGTGTGTGTGTGTGTGTGTGTGTGTGTGTGTGTGTGTGTGTGTGTGTGTGTGTGTGTGTGTGTGTGTGTGTGTGTGTGTGTGTGTGTGTGTGTGTGTCAGATAAGAAGCGGGGTGATGGCGCCATGTTGATCCGCCTT
Organism: Protomyctophum parallelum; assembly: GCF_964188405.1. Taxonomy (NCBI): domain Eukaryota; kingdom Metazoa; phylum Chordata; class Actinopteri; order Myctophiformes; family Myctophidae; genus Protomyctophum; species Protomyctophum parallelum. Next base: position 42,347,321 of record NC_139698.1, read on the forward strand.
TCAGCAGAACTGGTTCCCATACCATCAACATCCTTTTTATGACTGTGTGCGTGCATGCGTGCGTGCGTGCGTGTACCTGTGGATTCATGTGTAGAGGTCATACACATAATAAGTATTTAGTAAGTTATGCTAAGTGATTCAGTAACTAACTGGTAACTTCTTCTTAATGATATTTCTTTTTGGCGTTTTTGCCTTTATTGATAGGGTACTAGGCTAGTACCCTATCAATAAAGGCAAAAACGCCAAAAAGAAATATACTACTAGTACTACTAGCCTCGGTACCCAGTCTTTCATTTTAGGGTACAGTAACTAGACAGGAAGGGGGAGACAGACGGGGGGAAGACATGCAGGAAAAGGCTAACAGCCTCAGGGCTCAAACACGCAACACGCCATCAGGCTGGATTACCGGCCTCGCGGTTTCCGGACTGTTCAGCCGCAGCCCAGGCCAGGTAACTTCGTCTATTATACAGGGCTTAAAGTTCTCAGTCCTGGGGACGGATTTCAGTCCTGAGGGATTTCATAGCGGCCATTTAATGAGATCAGTGCAGATTAGCAAAAAATCATTTTCTGTCTTGGGATATTTTTGGCTTTAAGCCCTGTCTATACTTTATAGTTATGCATGGGGGAAAACTGGTCTAAAACTCACCGCATTAGCTTTCCATTTTTGGATCGCACATGTCAGCCATGTCTGTGAAACACATCTGTTTATTTGTTTATTTAAAATTAGCTGCTGCCTGAAATGGCAGCTATAGCCTTCCTGGGGTCCCAAGACAATAATAATATACATTAAACAATAAGCAAAACATCTACTCACACTTACACCCTGCAATTTATTGCTGAAATCAACATTTCCCCACTTGTGTGTTTGGTATGTACACAGTTCCATTACATGTGTACGAGCAGCGTCGAGCACATCATTTTAAAAGCAAACATAGGGGGTGCATTGCCGTGCATGCTCACACATGCACTCTTCCACATATGCTTTTAAAATGTCTGTCTGTGTATATGTGTGTCTGTATGACCGCAGAGGGGAGCATTCAGATACTATTGTTAGTGAAATTGAATCTGTGTGTCGTATTGGCTTGGGGTGATGGTGGTGGGGTTAGTACAGTATATGGAAGGTATAGCAGCGGGTGGGGGCTGGGGGCTGTGGGGGGGTGGTTCATTGTGCTGAGCTTGGGTCTTCAGCAACCTCTTTGTCCATTATTGCTCCATTAGCCAAATTAGAGGCCTAATTGGGGAGGCGTGGAGAGCTCTGTACTCCTTAAAGGGAGAGAGAGAACGTGTACTGTACATGTGTGTGTATCTGTGTGGTGGTGTGCACTGTGTGAGTGCGTGTGTGCGCGCGCGTGCGTGTGTGCATGTATGGAGTATGGACATTTAAACAGAAGGACGGTCATTTTGATGTCAGAGTTTTTGAGTGGTGCAACCACTCCAAGGAACAGCAATGTCCGTGTTAACCTATGTGACTGTGTGTGGCTATGGGACTATGAGTACCAGTAGGGGCAAAAGTGGCGCTGTTGTGCCAGAAACAGAGAGAGAGAGATAGTGTTGCACTGTTGCCTAGTGCTAATTACAGAGAGAGAGAGAGAGAGAGAGAGAGAGGGAGGGAGAGGCAGGGGGAGAAGGGAGTTGCACCACTCAGTTCACACAGGTGTGATTTTTCTTTAAAGGTGGGTCTCATTTTATATAGTAGGAGGGCTGTTATCAGCAGGGGCTGTGGATGGATAAAGGTGCAATGTTAGATGGGGAATGTGCACCGTTGCTGAAAAGTGACAGGCTGAGGGCCTGGGAGCTACACCTTTGATGACAGTTGCTGATGATAATGGAAGTGCCAACTGCATGCCTTCAAGGGGCTGTTGTTGCCAATTTGATTAGCGGGTTATTAGTTAATTAGCTAGCTAGCTGCTTACTCTTCTGTAGTCCTCCAGGCTGAAGAGGTAGACTGGAAATGGGGCAGAGGGAGGTGTCTTATACAGTAAATCTTATCGTGTGTGTGTGTGTGCGTGCGTGCGTGCGTGCGTGCGTGCATGCGTGCGTGCATGCTCGTGTGTGAAAGAGCGAGAGAGAGCTCGCGTGTCCACCTGTCGGTGTGCATGCCTTCATGCATTTGCCCATTTGAGTGTGTGTGTACATGTGCATAATGTGTGAAGAGCGGCAGGGAAAGTCTGGTTCTGTGTGAAATTCCCCAGACCTGACCTCTTTGTTGAAAGTGTGCTAAAGTAGCTGGCAGAAATGGCCTCTCCTTGATAAGCTGTAAATGACTGAAAGCTAGCTTAACCTAATCCCCACTTGTAGGGGCCCCCGCTGGTTGCTCTAGCAACCTAATAGGCTATGTTTCCTGAGATCTCTACACCTCTGCACTTATCGAACCCTCATATATCACAGGCCTTCCAATCCACGATCTGTCAGCTCCGCACAGTGGCTCTGCTCCATACTGATGGCCCTACTGTAGATAAAACACCATAACTTATCATAACTGTTGTGCAACTGTTTGTAAGATAACAGGGTGCTTCATGTGGTGGCTTTTTCTCTCCATCGTACGGCTTCTTGCCAGACCAGTGTGTTTAGTTTTAGTCAGTCTTTTGAATAAAATTGCATTTAGTTTCAGTTATATTTTAGTCATCTGAAATGCTTTAGTTTTAGTTGACTAAATACCATAAGATTTTTGTCTATTAAATCATTTAGTCAACTAAAATATATTTTGTCCGGTTGTGATGGCACCGTAGCCTGATTTATACTCGGCTGTCGACAAGCTCACAATGTATCGCAGACAGTGAGATGCGTTGTGTGCTTGTAGATCTGCTATTTTCGGAGAATGACACCTGCACATAAAATGACTTCTCTTTTGGTTCTACGCTGGGATCTCTTCTCCACTAGTCCCTCCCTAACATTTTAGTCTTCATGCGGCCTTATGTGTGTGTGAAGTATTATTGTGTAATTCCCAAATCATCTCTTGTGGGTTCCATATAGGATACAAAAGGAGTAGTCCAGCCGCACACTGTCTTCATTACTTGCGCAAGCAGAGCGCGCAAGTACTGCGATCGACAAGTATAGGCCTACTGCACAAGTACTGCGATCGACAAGTATAGGCCTACTGCACAAGTACTGCGATCGACAAGTACTGCGATCGACTATAGGCCTACTGCACAAGTACTGCGATCGACACACACGTTCCACACCACCACAGGGAGTGCAGTGCCCGTTGTCGAATCTGTCGGATAGCTGGTTGTCCAGAAACAGCACAAAAGCCTCTGCCCGGGCTCTGGACTTGATCACCTATATCTCCATATATGGAGCTGGTCTGTTCTGTTTTGACATCACAACAATTCATATTTCGGCATGGATATGACACAGAAATCTCCATATATGGGCATAAAACTTGTAAAAATAGAGAAATAAAATAATAATAAATTAAGTCAAAGTTAAAACATATAGTTCTACTTTTCCTAATCAGCCAATATGTCTGGATTGTGTATCGTATTGTGTAAGTCAGACATTGAAATACTGTAAATGTATCTACAGACATTTTCACTCATATAGCAACACTTTGCTTCTATATATCAAACAGAATGTGATGCATTTATTGCGGGTATTAGCGGCGCGCTCGAGTCTAACGCCACACATTCCATGTGGTTGTTGTTTCTCCGGGCCACGTGTGTGTAGAGCAGCAAAGCATGGCGGTGTAATGCTGTATGCAGAAACCTGTGGCCTGTAGAATGATATAGGTGTCTCACAGCTACATCCACAAAATGTGCACTTCCGCCATAGCCTATGCATTTCAGTGGAAATGGAGTATTGCTGCCATTTGCGGATTTCTGCAAAAGACGCTCCATTCCCATTGAAATGCACTGGTAGAATCTGCCCTCATAGGCAGAATACAAGTGCGGTGTAACCTACCTTGACACTTTCTTTTCTCCACAAATTAAAGGAGAAATCCACACCAAAACACATATAATCAGCCTATAATCCTGTCCCAACATATATGTTGGCCTTGAATTGTTTCATAGATGCCCCTTGTTCTCCATTTTCCCCACCCCTCCCACAGCAAAATGCAGTTGTCTTCATTATAATGCAGGTATTTTAGTAGCTCCAAGCTTTATTTTTGACGGGCACTAGCCCCTCCTATAAACATCTATAGTGTAGATTCTGTCTGAACACAAACATTAAATGCCATTGACAATGAATGGAGAATTTACGTCATTATTTGTCTGAGCAAATGGGCTGGTATGTCAGTGACCACCCTTGGCAAATAAGGGACATCTTGATGATGATGTACGATGATGTAAAATGATAGAGCGCCCCTCACGTCACACGGTTGTGATTATTTTATTCATGAATTGTCTATTATAATAGTGTCCTGGACACCTGGTACTCACACATGCACTATTTGTCCGACTCGAGCTGCCGTTCCTACAGAACCCAGTGGTAGAGTTCTCAACAGGCCTCAAAATCAAGGCCTGGGCCAGGGAAATGGAAAATGGAGAACAGGGGGCATCTATGAAACAATTCTAGGGCAACATGTATGTTGGGACAGGATTATATAGGCTGATTCAGGGTACATGGGTTTTGGTGTGGATTTCACCTTTAAATAGGCTATGTTATTTATTTACTTTAGAGAAAAGGATTGAGGTCATAATGTACAGAGGATGGGGCTGAGCATCGTTCTTCATGTTTCCGTATTTTACGCTTTCTGCTGACTGTCCTGTGTCTGAATGCTGAGCTCCTCGTTCAGGCGCTCCTTAGCCCGCACCACCTTTGACTGCAGATAGAATGAGCCGCCCACCGCCTTGTCGTTGGCTTTGAACAGGTGTCCATAGCTCCGCTGGATCTCCTCTGGGGTGAGAGCTGTGATGTTGAGGATCTGCTGGGCCTCTTGGATGCTCATCCCAGAGATGCTGCACACTGCAGGGGACTGCTGACCCCAACAGCCCCTGGCCTGCGCTGCTGCTTGACTGGCTGCTAGTTCCTGTCTTAAGGCTTTAGCAAACGCTCTGCCCACTACCTGTGCCCCCATTACAACTATCTGTACCAGGTACCTCGCCATGTACCATCAGTCCGTCTGTGTCCCTTTTATGCTCATATATATAAGTCCCCAATGCCCATGTATGGAGTTCCCTTTTATGCTCATACAGTATTATGGAGTTCCTTGATGTCATCAGTGTGATGCCAGGGAGATATAGGGAGACCATTGTTACTGAACAAAGCTCTATATAATAGAGCTCTATATTCTGATAGTTGCGACCGAAGTAGCTCTCTCCAGATTCATCTCTGCTCTAAAACTGCTTGCAGGGTACAGTATGTGAAAGTGACATCCCTTTTCAGTAGTGCCCTATACAGTGAAATGCTCAGTGCTAAATGCACTCTGAGTGAATGTGATCAAATGAACCCTTACATGTTTGTTTGATTGATTGATTGATTTATTAACAGTTTGCAGAATTACAGTACATTTCAAGTACAACTCAATACAAAAAACACCATAAAGCATTATACTTGTTTACAATAGGGCCCACTGTGATACAATTGCATGGACAATGTACAGTATGTACATGGTCCGTGTAATTGTATCGCCTCACATGTTGGGAATGGTGCTGATTAATCAATATGGTTAATGGATAGTCCCATTCCTTCTCTCTTGGGACACATGACAATCAATTATCACATTATATCCATGTGGCAATGTGCACATGCAATACAATATATGGTACTGATGACATCATCAACTTGTAATTGTATTTCACTCTGTCAGCTTCTCCTAATAATGAAAATAATCATTACCATTATAATTATAGCAACCAAGTAACCAACTGATGGACCAATATTGACATTGACATTGACTTGCTGAGGATTAAAAACCCAACCTATGACAATTATTATTTTTATTTTGTTTCCTCCCAACAATCTGTTTATTGACATTTCCAGGTTACAAGAAGTGTAACCTAGTGGCGTCACCAGACTTTCCACCTGGGAGTAAAGCCTGGTCTGTGTTACTGGTGGCGAAAGTGAGCACAACAGTGCGAAGCATCAAAGCTGGCAAGTGTTAAACAAGACTTTCACTAAGACTAAGGGCCGATTCATACTCATACTAGAGCCGAATAAAAGTCGGTTCGGCGCTGTAGAGCCTACAATTTGACGTCATTTGAGGTTCGGGGGGGCGGGCCGCGGGTACCGTCCTAAAGTCGGCTCTTCGGTGCTACTGAAAATTTCTGACGAGCCGAAATAATTTCGGCACTACAGCGCCGAAATAGCGGTAAAATAGGAGTATGAATCGGCCCTTAGAATGCTGAAACAAGACTGACGAAACAAGGACAAGACAACCTATGACAATTTCAAGGGGATCTAAATCTCTCCAGCTCTTTAGTAAAAAATAGAATAAATGTTCAGGTCAGGATACCAATTTTATCCAATCAGAAGAGAGAATTCATACATCATAGGTTAAACAAGTGAAATTGGAAAAGAATTCCGCCTTTTCAGACTCCATCATGGCCCATAGCACTTACCCCACCCCCTTAGATAGCATTTCTGTAGACTTAGATAGCATTTGATACAGACTTATAGCATGTTATGTAGACAGCACTATAATTGCATTGTATGTAGTCATAGCACGTCATAGTACATATGTATAGCATAGTAGTATATATGTATAGTTTATATGTATAGTTTCATTATATAGATATTCCACTGTTACTTTCTTAGCTTACGCATGTTTCATGATAAATGTTTTTAAGTGATGTATTCCCATGCTTTTTTGTTCTTGCTTAATGTAAGTCGCTCTGGATTAAGAGCGTCTGCTAAATGCCTAAATTGTAAATTGTAAATTGTATGAAACCCAAGAATTAGCAGACAAAATTGGAATTGTTATACTTTAAAATGGAAGGTCTTTGTGGGTTATCTCTCCTGACTGGATAAAAGGGTAAATGGATATACCCTGACCTGAACCCTGAATCTAGCAATTATTACTATAAGAACAAGAAGATAGATATTTAATTAACAACTTCAAATGATTGTTTTTGGATTTATTTTTATGCCATCAAACATTTTCTTTCAAACACTATCTGCTCCACCGTGGTTTGCCCTTGACTGAAACACTGTCCCCTGGAAACCTTGTAGATTTCTGGGAGAACCACAGTCTCGTTGTGTAACTGGGTTAACTTGCCTCTAATTTGTAGGCAATAGAAGTTGTCCTGGATAAGGGCACATAGATATGGTCCAGTAAATGTCTTTAAACAGAGCACAGAGAGGTGGGGGTTGAGGGGGTGAGGCACAGAGGCCTCTCCACTTCAATCCTGGTAAACGGGGACAAACAGGATTAGCTCAAAGCTAGCGGGTTGTGGAGAGAGAGGGCCAGTGGGGTGGGAGTTTGCCTTGAGACTTTCAACAGCTTCGCCATCATGGGACAGGAGGTTGCCAAAGAGCAGCGAAAGCATGGTCAACTCTAACCTATACTGGTTCAGTATTCAACACACAGGGCAGTCATGAACTCTCATTGGCGGATGGGGACAGGAAGATGAATTCCCCTGGTGCAGTCCAGGAGATGAATGGACAGTGACTATATTGCAGATCTACCACCTCTCAGAAGTATAAGAAGCTAAATACTGCATTTCGCACTATACATGTGTAGTTGTTGCCATACGAAATTACGAATGTTGCAGTATTGACAATGTGAAATTAAACAAAATGCTTGTATATATATATGTATAAACATACAGTTGTTACTGTTACTGTTCATATAAGATTCCTAAGGTTCAAACTAGGCAAAACTGTAAGCCAATTACTTCCATCGACAATTTACTATATCTTTATTTCTTCTATATTTTTCTCTACAAGGACACACGGACGCAGGCCCACAGCTTTTCTCTCTCTCCCACACGCACGCACACACACACACACACACACACACACACACACACACACACACACACACACACACACACACACACACACACACACACACACACACACACGCACACACACACACACACACACACACACACACACACACACACACACACACACACACACACACACACAGTCCTTAATTGTCCCTATACATTCCGGTTGTTGCTCAATTCCTAAAGGTTGCGAAAATGGCTTATATCCTCATGTCCAGCAGTGGTACAGGTAGAGATACATTTCACTCCAAGGGCTTGTAATCAAATAACTCAATCCCTATAAAAGCAATTGTAAGGTTATTATCTTCTTAGGGCCCCATTTGTGCCGAGTGGCACTTAGGCACGAGAGTCGGGAACGGCTAATCTCATATTTGGGGATCTTAGTCATCAGATTCACTGGTGTTCCGCTGCTTATGGCCAATGTCATTGCAGTGCACTGCTACTGCCCATTGCAGCCAGCGTGATGATGATGGGGTCGTCTTGACCTCCCTGACTGATGAGAGTGTGTGTATTTGTGTGGGTGAATATTGGCAGGGGTTGGCTCATCAATGAGGTCACTATCGAGTGTGTGTGCGGTGATGCTGTTGGTGTGTGAGGTCATTTAGCACATTCTCAGGATCTACAGGGTAATCAGGCAAGCTAACCGGGAGGAGAGAGTGAATATGGATGAGACCGATGGGCTGCCATTGCTAATTATTTGGCAGAGCTGGTCAATGTCACCCAGTTAAGGCTGTGTGATTAGATTAAGCTGAGCCACTTAGCTGATTTCAGGCACATGGATAGAAAAGATAATGAATTCCTTATTATGATTCTGTAATATTGTTGTGAATAGATTTTAGTATGACTGGAAAAAAAGCAATATCCCAGAAAGTAACCCAATCAAAGCAACAAATCTGGTCATGAATATGAAGAAATGTAGAGTAATCTCGTAGTAATGCATGTCCTTTTCCTCAACTTTAAAGAGACCTTGAGCAAGGTACTTAAAACTCCAAATGTTCCCAATGTGTACAGCAGAAGAGGATGTTGGCTGAACTAGGAGGCTCCCAGTTAGTTCCACTGACTGATTTACAATTTGAATTGAAATGCATGCATGCTCATAAACATAGATAATAAAGAATAGTTCAATCAATCAATTAGCATGTCTTCTTCCATGTTGACAGTTGACACTTTACTTTGATGGGTATACCCCATGATAATATTGCTTTGGATACCATAACCAAAGCATCTTAATAACTATACTGTATATATTTTAGGGGCCTACAATGATGCCCTGAGGATTCCACTTAAAGTGATAGTGACAGTCGCTTGTTCTTAATGTGTGGAATCCACACACGTGAGGCTTTCTTAAGGCACTGTAGAGACCTTGAGCATGTATGGATTCATGGATCCAGGAACAGTATTATTTAGTGATATACTCAATCCTGGGAAGTGCTGTCTCTGGTACTCGTCCAGGCTGCATAAACACTGGAGAGTCAGCCTCTATTTATGATTTCACGATTTTTTTGTTATTTTTTAAATTTGTGTTATGTGTGATGTCGATGATTTGTACTCTATAGACTAGAGCATCGCAGTCCCACCCCTGACGAGCAGCCCGGAAGAGCATTTCCAATTCAATTTTCCCATAGACGTTTCGAAGCTCGAACAAAGCCAACTCGGATAATGACAATTGACAAATCATGACAGTAAACAAAATCTTTTGGGCCGAACAAATAATTTTTGTTGTTTTTCTTCTTCTTCTTTCTTCTTCTTGGTCGGCCCAAAAAATGTTGTTTATTGTCATGATTTGTCACCATCCGAGTTGGCTTTGTTTACAGTTCTTTTTTAAACGTCTATGGGGAAAATGAATGGGAAATTCTCTTCCGGGCCGCTCATCGTCATGAAAGGGGGCGGGACTGCGACGCTCTATGGACCCCCTGTGTGTCTGGAATAAAGTATGAATTGAATATACATGTATTAATATGCTTTTAACCCGTTCTTGGACAAGCATTAAAGGACAGTAAGTCCTTATGGGAACCTCAGGAGCACAGCATGTCATCATCATTAGCCTCCATTTTGGATCCAGTGCGTGTTTGCTGTATTGGACAATTGTGTGTTGTGGCAGCCAGTGTCCTAGGCCTGACTGCTCTTCCCAGGGGCAGGGCTGTCAGAGGGAAGCCCAGACGATGGATGTCACCAGTGTCAGACTAAATAAACGCCAGCAAGCCAGGCTTATTTGTATGGTGTTAACAGTCCAGCTGAAAAACCCCAAAGAGCCCCATGCTTGCCTCAGCCCAGGGCCACCACCCAATGAGCCAGGTAACAGCCAAAAGGATGGCCAATTCCCACACACTGAAGAATTTGCAGGCAAAATATACACCCTAGATAAACACACGTGTCACACACGCACTTGTCACACACCCACGCGCGCACACACCCACGCGCGCGCACACACACACACACACACACACACACGACATATCGTATACCATGTGAGGGCATTCACATACATGCAAGGGTGCACATCATTAGTTTTTTTATATTTCATATAAAATATGGGTGCATTCACACATGCATGTGTACATACAGTACACACACATACATGCAGGGGGAAATCTCAAGCGGGTTCCAGCAGCCTGTATTGATCTTTTGACATAGGATTATTCAGTCTGGCTCTATAGGCTTAGCGGCCTTTAATTCCCTCACAGAATAGATAGACTGACTGTGGCTCTATACATATCTGGATCAATGCAAATCTGCTTATTCCACAGTGGTTCAATTGTAAACGAATTCCATTAGCCATAAGTAAAGGTTTTCTGGGGTAATGTGATTAGAGGCTCCTCACCGATAGAGTTTCTCTGGAAGCGGTGAAACCTTTCTTTTTTTCTCCTCTGCATCTTCCACAATACCCACCCACTCTCTCTCTCTCTCTCTCTCTTCGGTCTCTGTTTTTCTCTCTCTCTCTTTCACGCTATTTGCCATCTCCTCTTTGCCGGTGTGACCTGAGGTAGACAAGGATGTGACGATAACGGTGAGAGACTAACTGGCTCTGATGTCTACGTGAATGCACACACACACACACACACACACACACACACACACACGCACGCACGCACACACAGTAGTAGATGTAGATGAGACAACTACAGGACAGCTGACAAGCACTGATAGGACTTAATGCATCTGGAGAAATCTGTACACGCACGCACGCGCACACACTTGCATGCGCACACACACACTGCACCTAATCTAATCACACCAGTACAACTGCTTGTGTATTATAATTCCCAAATGTTCCCAATAGGCCTGGCTCTACCAACAATGGCATTCCTAACATTATAACTGGTTATATACACATTTCCTATTCACTTTCTTCTGCCTTTATGTGTTAGTGATTCCCTAATGTGATTTATTCTGTGCATGCCACGCTTTACAGTAATTTCCTTGGCTGGCTCAGTGAGTGACTGTCATGTACTAACTAGACTGCCTTATGCTCCAGTTGAAGCAGCAGCTGGCAAACTGGACAGCTCCCTGTGCTGGTTGCTTTGTTGTATTGACTGGCAAAATGAAGAGGTCACTCTTTGTCAGTGACCTCTTTTGTTGGGCCCTTTTGATATGTCAATTAAACTGCAGGGCTAAAGAAACTTGGTGTACTGGTTAATCTTGTACTTTGTTATAAAAACTCAATTAAGGAGGGCGTCACTTTATGTTTCCCATATGTCTCCGTATTGATTTTCGGAGACACAGATTAGCATGGTATGTTATAACGTTAATGTCGGGAGGAAACCTTCTATCTCCATTTTTGAGGTTTTCGTTTTTTTTCTCCATAAATCAGTGCTATTGAACACCCTTTACGTCTGTGTGTTGTTTCGAAAATATTGAACCAATGGAAAGTAGTAAAAAACGCTTTGGACAAAACCTCTTAACTCCATTGGGCCTTCAAACTGTCTGCTAAAGCAACTTTATCCCTGATGAAGGCTTAACCGCCGAAACGTTGGATTCTGTCTACCTGCTGTCCTAAATAAAATATTGGCAATATTGGCGTGTGCGGCCACTTTCTTGTTGTTTCAATATCCCTCTTCAAGTTCTCTCCCGTGGGCCGGCCCCGCAAAAAGGTTGTTTTGGTGTGCGTTAGCATCCTTGTGCACAAAGCAACGAACTCCACCACCTCTCATGCAAGTAATTGACAATATCTATAGTCACAAACACCAACACGAACAGATGTCTGCATGGGAACTAGAAGGTCCCCGGTTCAACCCCTGGCCGCTCCTGGCTTCATGTCAAAGTGTGCTTGAGTAAAGGGACGAGACTACTTTGTGTATTGGTCTGGTGTGTGGTGTCATAGGCTAGGCCCGGGCACAGGACTTTGTTGTGTCATAGATTTTATTGTTGTTCATAACCTGTGTAATATATAAGAGCCCCTGGTCTCACTCAACCATGTTCTGCCTGCAGCAATGCATGGGAGGGATGTTGTAAATGGTCTTGTTTGTGTGGACTGTGGGTGTTGCGAACAAATGGGTATATGTTCACGATACTTGGTGGGATTGATGAATAAGCTTCCCTAAAGAGATGATTTAGTTTCCAGACAAAAAAGTGACTTTTGTACAGGATTTTCACTCCCAGGTGAATTTGTTTAATTTTCCATGCATTGTGCATCTAATAAATCAGGAAATACCGTAGATAAGTACAAGTACACTGTATGCCAAAAGTATTTCAACACTCCTTGAATGCTTAGAGGATACAGGTTTAATAGTGTTGGGAAAGCCTGGGAAATGCAGAAACGCACCCCATGGCTGAGTCATTATGCATACATAATATCACATACAATTAAGCTTGCTCCATCAGAGGCCAAAAAGCTCTATCATGACAGATTGTCAAGATGTGTCATGAAAGATGATGACACCTATTTATAATCACTATTTCTATTTTGACACTGCCATGACACCAGTGTCAAAGAAACCCAGTTATTTTATTGGGTCACGCTCTACCCCAATCAGTGCCTCTCTCTCTCTCACTCAGTATTCATCTGATGAGAGAGAGCGCAGAGCGACTCTGAAATACCGCAGTAAGAACCCTCTAACAAGCTGCTGACAGGGCGCTGAATCAGGGGCAGAAGTAAAGAAAAACGTTGGGATGGATTTAAGTATGCCTCTCGTCATTAGCCTCAACATAATCAAATCATTTTACTCATTCAGAAGTTCTCGGGGGCCTGCCCGGATGATGAACGCTGTCGAGAATGCTTCATTTTCTCCTTCTCTCTCTCCCTCGGCCTGTCTCTTGACTTGCCAGGAGAGCTGCCTGTTATGTTGTGTGTTGTTGCCAAAATGGCCACTTAGGTTTTAATTGTTTTTGTTTGTCTTCACACACTAAGAATTATGTTGGCAGGGATTAGATTTTTTTTAAATAAATGCATTTGGGTAGCTAACTGCCGTTGACGTTTTAGCACCAAATGGGCTAATTCAAGTATTTAATTTGATTGACTGAGTACATATTGAAGCTAAAAGTGAGGGCTAAAAGTGAGGACACAAATTGTGATTGGCCAAAATGGATGATGTATGATGATAAGAGCGCCCCTCACTTCACACAGGTGTGATTTTTTTCTGAAAGAGGGCATGTTCAGCTGTCAGAAGATGTATCAATTATTTCAGCGTTACAAGGGGGACATGTTTTATGCTTTACCACATCAGCCTAAACGCAACCTAAAACATTGATAAAAAGGAATATTAAACAGTGATAGCCTACTTCTTCAGGTACAGGATTTCCTATCAAAAATATATGCTACTTTCTGAAGTGATTTGGCTAGAGAAATAGTCGGGGGATATTTACAGGTGGATTTGCATCAGCATAGCAGGGGGGACAATAAAGTCAGGGACAAAACTGATACTATAAGAATTCAAATTTTATTTTTGTTTGAATTTGATTGGATATATTAAATTGTAAATTAAGTTGAATAAACATGATGGGGGACATGGCATTTTAGCATATACTCAAATTAGAGGGATTACATTTATTTCACTCTGAGGTAGGCTACAAATATTTTTTTGCTGTTGTAGAAATTCTAGAAAACCTTTAATAGTAGGCTATAAGATAAGCTATTATTTCATTTAATGTCTTTGTTTATTCTACACAAGATATGCTGCATTATGACCTGGGGACACAATGGCACCGGACCCACAAGCGAAATATGCTGTTATCACCGCCTAGAGTAAATTGGAGGTATAATACTAATACTACAACAATTGGGAGCACAGTATTATTGTATACAGTAGTAGTACATAGGTCTTGTGGGGAATAATGTTGAATCCATTTATTAAGTGCCATTGCATTAGCAGAACAGAAGATGTGTATGTAACCAATTTACACATGATTGTACATTTGTCAGCAAAAGCCACAGCCCACGAGTTGTTAGGCTAAGAACAGGATGACTCACATTGAATCTGAGGTCACTTCATACGTCTGTTCCCATGGAGAATTATAGGCAAGAAGAAAATGATACAAAGAACAGGAATCATGACTTACTCATTTACAGTAGTTAAATGCTTTGTGTGTCAATGAGGGAAGAACTAATATGACTAATCATTACAAGTGGCTCTTTACTTTGAAGAGGAAGAGGAAGTCCGTTTCAGTTGTAACCAAGCTGCCATGACGAGTTATAATGATGATGCCATTCGAAGCAAACACAAAGTTCATTATATTTATTATTTGATGTGAAAACCATGCATCTGTCACTTAAACAATGTACACAGTTACGTTTAAGTCACACGTTAAACATGGAACCCCACAGCATTAGGTGAGTAATACATTTAAAGACCTAGTGAAATGAAAAATAAGTTTTCCACACTTTTAGACCATATCCGGAGTCATCATATGGGCATACCTAACAATGGATGCCAAAAAAAGTGTATTTTTATGTATTGTATTTTTATATCAAAAGTCCATAAAATCCTTTTTTAATTACTTCCTTTAAATGAAAACGTCATGCGTGATGATGTGTAGAGGTACACATATGAAGCTTGATTAAATTCACCTGTTTGATTCCCATATCTGCACGTCCGTCCAAACACAGCTGCTACTGATTTGCCCATAGCCTTGGAGGGATGTGACGTTCTGATTGGTTCAAAATCATTGTGCTGGCTGTTTCAGGGTGAAACTTCAAAATAATATTCCGTATTGTTCAGTGCACCACACCTTTAATCAGTGTTGAAGCACCAGTAGGCTTTTGAAGTTTCAATTACCACCAGGCATTAGTCTGAAACAAGCTTGTACGTTTCTGAACCAATCAGAGTCGCATCCCTTCAGTCCCGCCACTACACACTGTTTGTTTACAAGTTGAGAGACAGACAGCCAGCAAAGCATGTTTGCTACTACGTGGCTTATTTCTAACCTATAAGGTTTTCAGATACATATTAGCATGCTCATTAAGTTTAAAATTAGTACACTGTCTGGATGTCATCTTGAATGAGATTAAAAAAGGAGTAGTTTGAAGGCCTAATCAAAATCAGCTGAGGAACGTGCAGCAATGGGAATCAAACAAGTGAATGAAATCAAGATTCTTCGGGCCGCGTTGTCATCACACGCAGCATGTTTTTGTAAAGGAAGTCATTAAAATGTTACCGGTAAGCTATAACTTGTATAAGTTTGAACTTAGTGTGAGGTGGTGCAACTGGCTCAGAGCTACAGTACATGATCTCCACGCGCTCCTCTGAGAACTACGTATAGCCCCAAAATCTGTCCCATCTTTATATTCATAAAACTATTATAATTTTATATTACTGCCCTGGGCAGGAGACATCTATGGTCAAAGTAAATTTGACACTGAAGTTTAAATGGCCCGTTCCTAAAAGTACAAAATTCAAGGCCTATTTATATTTTTTA
This sequence comes from Protomyctophum parallelum, assembly GCF_964188405.1. NCBI lineage: Eukaryota > Metazoa > Chordata > Actinopteri > Myctophiformes > Myctophidae > Protomyctophum > Protomyctophum parallelum. The sequence continues at coordinate 42,363,064 of NC_139698.1, forward strand.
TCAAAATAATCCTAGTGAAAAATGCGGATTTGTGCGGATTAGAGTGTGAGTGTGAGTTGTGACTGGATGTGCTTATGGGTCTTTGCAAGTGCGTAAGTAGATGAATACTCTTGGTCCAGCTCAGCTGCTGCTGCTTGTTTGTCTTTGGTCTGGGGCCCGGCCCAGTCCACTGACAGACATGCACAGGCCTTAAACACCCTGCTGCCTCTGAGAGATATATGGTTCCCTGGAACTCTTGTTTTCCCATGGATCCAAACTGTGAAGTCCCATGCAGCTTGGCAAGCGGTCCACTCCCTGGCATCATCTCTGAATCATCTGCCAGCCTCATCTTACGTGTGGCCATATTTTTCAAGTGTGTGTGTGTGTGTGTGTGTGTGTGTGTGTGTGTGTGTGTGTGTGTGTGTGTGTGTGTGTGTGTGTGTGTGTGTGTGTGTGTGTGTGTGTGTGTGTGTGTGTGTGTGTGTGTGCGTGTGTACATGGGAGAAAAAGAGAGAGAGAGAGAGTGAGAGAGAGAGAGAGAGAGAGAATCATGTTTGTCCTGTTTGGAGACAGTCAAAGGTTTAATGTCTGTTGAAATGCCAACATCACCTAAACTTGTTACAATTGGTTTGTATCTGGCTATTTCACTGTTCACACCCCCATTATCTAAATAGTCTTCTGTTTTTGTATAGGGTAATAAGTTCACAACAAATAAATAAATGCAAATGCTGACATTTGTATTAATGTGGGTAAACAGTGTCCTTTTTATATTTAAGTGCGCATAATGAGTTTTTTGAGCCATTGCTACATGACATGTCTGTCAATTAACTGCTATTTGTTGAAATAACAGAATACAAAATGGTTGAAGACAGAGGGAACAAAGAATACAAAAATAATCTGGTTATTAGGCTAAAGTTGTGCATTTGCACTTTTCTTAGACTTGAAGAACATTAACAATGTTCATGAACATTAAGAAAATTAATAGACTGTGTGTCTAGTCAGTTTTTACCACTAGGAAGCCATTCTCCAAATGAATTACCACCAGGCAATCGTAATCTTCATTACAGTTGAATGAGTAGTCTCCCTAAAAAAATGATTGCAGCTTTTGATATTTAGTTCAATTTCCAGATTAAACTCCAAGCCAGAATTAAGAGAATGGGTTCTCTGTTCTCTTTTTATTAAGAAGAGCATAGTGTTTCCTTTCTGCATAATTTGTTGCAATTCTCTTGAAATTAATAGCTAATGTCATGGCCGACCATATTAGACTCAATTTGTGTTAGAATACAGCAATAGATGTTACTAATTCTGTAGTATATAGCCTAATTTATTCATTAAATTGTCTGGTAGTGGCACTGGTACATGTCATGGGTAGCCTACATGTAACTGATGTAAGCTATATTGCAACTATAAAGGCTGTTAAACTGCACTTTTTGTAGAGTGCCAAAATGTGTAATGAATAAACATGCCAACCCCCATTCCATTTTCATTCAAGGGTAACATTTATGAACACAGATAAATTCACAACATTTGTTTTCATTACTTATGTGGTTTGAGAAATATACTAATAGAGAAAATAATAGAATATAAATAATTTGAGAGCTTAGTTTATACATCTGCGTTTTTATTAGGTCTACCAAGTATGTAGCCTACAATACGGATGTCAAAAAAGCTCCATATGGTCAGTTGTCTCCTTTTGAACTTCCGTCAGTCTAATGGTCAGATTTTCATTGAGTGATTGATTGATTGAAAATTGTATTAACAGTTTGTAAAATGGGTACAGTTCAAGGAAAGTACAGGTCAATACAAAATCTGCAAGAGGATAAAACCAGAAAAAGCACTAAGACTTGTTTACATAAGGGTCCTCCATTTTCAATTAATCAGAACATTTAAAGACATACAAATATACAAGACAAATCAATGAAATCATCATAATACACGGTTAGAACATAATGGAAAACGCGTACACTATAGAAAAGTCACACCCATGTGAAGTGAGGGGCGCTCTTATCATCATACGTCATCATACATCATCACATTCTGGCCAATCACAATTTTCGTCTTCACTTTTGTCTTCAATGTTTGTTGAGGGGCGCTAGCCCCTCTACAAACGTGTCTACAAATGTTTGTTTTTCCTTAAACATGCCAATGTGTGATGCCAAACATTTTGCCAACGTCATTTTGTTCCTAACAAACATTAAATGCCATTGACAATAAAGAGAGTTTAATGTTTGTTTTGACCGTGTTTGTTTTACATCACCATTACATCACCTAATCATAGCAACATGAGTTAGACTGTAATATATATTAGCGCCCCTCACTTCACACGGGTGGGATTATTTTTACATACTTTTGTCTTCAATGTTTGTGTTTACACAGACCCTCAAAGCTGGACATAGGTGCCCCTCAAAAATAGGGGGGGGGGGACTTTTTTACAGGGGCCATGAGTTTCGAATTGCAGCCGCCCGTAAGGGGTGCAGTACTTAGTTCAGACTAGTCATTGGTCCGACAAACGACAACCTACCTCAAACCCCTTTGAGAGCGGTTTTGAAGGAGGAGACAAAAGAAAAAAAGAAAAAACATTTCCTCCCCTTCAAGTCCCAATTTAGTAAAGCCAATTCCCCAGCTTCTCTACGAGTACTCCATCTCTGCTATCAGTTATTGGGAGGGTGAAGAAAGCCTCGGGTCTCCTCCGATACCCAGGCCGTCAAGCCACCATCTTCACATTTCTTAACGGCTGTTGGTATAGGGCATTCCACATTTTCGTTGCATAATCCCTTGTTTGAGCCAAATCTGTGTTGAGTGTAGTTTGTGGAACTCCCTCTGGTGTTGTGATCGTGGACTTTGTTGACATTAAGGAAGTATTTTGAAAGGTACATGGGTATCTTAGTGGTGTAGTGAATCTAGTGGACCAGGCCCATTGCAAGTTGCTGTACTCTATAAGCCTTTCCAACCTATCAAAATGAGTGGGGGTGAGGTGGGTTTTGGGAGTAAGGCCAAGTAGTAGCCTGACCAGTTTGTTTTGTTGTTTTGCGCGCGCTCACACACACACACACACACACACACACACACACACACACACACACACACACACACACACACACACACACACACACACACACACACACACACGGCGCAGCATTGTAGTACAGTACAGTACAGTACAGTACAGTATTTGATCCAAAGAGAATGGATACGTTTTCCCAGGTGTAATGAAAGTTTGTGACCAGCAGTTCTCATCCAGGAGTCATCCGCGAACCGAAACAAATTGCAGTCACAACTTCACAAGCTGATGTCATGGGGGGGTGACAGTTTTCCGTTCACCTCCACCATCTGTTCTCTCTCTTCCAGGTAGGATTGCATCCAGCTCACTGATGTGCTATCAAAACCAATTGCTTTTAGGAACAAAGGGAGTCTACCACCAACGCGCCTCAAGCCTGGAACGGCTGGTCCGGTGCTTCACAGGGACAAGGACATAGTCATGCATGACTCTGATGAAGACGAGTAGGTCAAAACGTTAGTCTTTCTGTATACTAGCACCTAATAGAAGGCTCTAAATGTCCGTGCTGCTCCAATGTCCTCTCCTCCATCTCCAATTGCTTTTAGCTTATTAATCAGTATGGAGTGGTTTTACGGTGTCGAAAGCCTTTTGGAGGTCCAGCATGACCACCTCATGTTTGATGTGGTCGTTCAAATAGAGAAGGCATGTATCAGTGGAATGGGATGTTCTGAAGCCAGATTGGAATTCGTACATTCGTTTTTTATTGGCAAGATACTTTTCAACCTGTTTATAGACTATGCCTATTTTTTCCATCACTTTCGAGATGGAGCTAAGAATAGAAAAGGGCGATAGTTGCCGCGCCGGGGTCTAATTTGCTGCATTTCTTGTTCAGGGTGGTTACACCCCCCACCCCCCCCAAGTTGCTCTTCAATTAAAAAATTGGGCCCGACAATGCTAGTCATTTCTCGACTAGCCTGCACTTGGCTCAGCCCATCAGTCTTGAAAAAATAAAAAAATAAAAAAATAATTCTCGGAGATTACCCAACAGTTTTTCAGCATCTCCTTCTTGCTTACACTCAAAGCAATCATCAGAGAAGATAAATATACGCGGTGAATATAGAATTGCCTCTGTTCCGGGAACGACCAACCTAATCTGTTCCGCTTCATCATCAGTCCAAAATGACAAGGGCCACAGTCTGGAGGCCAGGGTCCCACCGTGGACAGAGAGAGCTGCTGCACGCCACTGGGTAGCCCCAGCTGCACGTTGGGGCTCCGTGCCTCTAGTCCACCAGCATCGGCAGGCGAAACTAAATAAAGATGTTTACTGACAGCCTAATGAACGGATGGGCCGTCGAGATTTAACCTTGATGAATGGTTCGCCCAGGTGTTTTCAATAACGACAATAAGCACTGCAAGCCGCAGGCCCACAGATACTGGTATAATGCATTATTAGGCCATTAGAGGCAGGGCAAGGGAGACCACTTATGCACTAGCCTATCAATAATGCTGTGTTCCAGTCCGCATTTAGGCCCAGGGAATTAGTCATACTGATATTCTATTTAATAAAAAAAAAATCACAAGAAGACGCATAAAGAATCTCATTACATTTTAACAGGGTTACAGTACCCCAGGAGGACCGGGGGTTTAATTTTCATAAGAGCATCCATTCCTCAATTATGTCAAGCAGAGAAAATGTAAATGGCAAATGGAATGCTAACAATATCTCCAGCAGCGCATTGGCAGATAGGAGAGCATGGGGGTTTGGAGAGGCTGCTGGGAGAGGGGTGTGTGTGTGTGTGTGTGTGTGTGTGTGTGTGTGTGTGTGTGTGTGTGTGTGTGTGACTGTGTGTGTGCGCGTGTTACTCGCACGTGTGTGGTCTAAGTAGGCTACAGTTAGTTTATAGATACATTGTGTGTTCACACGCACATGTCATTCTTGATCATGCACAATTAAGACAGAATTCCCAATCCACCATAGCACACACATACAGACTCACAGGGTTTTCTATAATACATTGTAAAATGTCAGAGGCGAATAGGATTTCTGAAGAAGACGTTTGTTGTGTTTCCAGAGATAGTGATACAGTAGCTGGACCTATTTTTAGCCATTGTATCTCTCTTCCCAGAACACAGACCAAAACACCTGTAGCCATCTGGTCCTTGATGACGAGAGAGGACTGTGGCACACTCGCTGTGTCGAGAATCTGTTTCCGGAACTATTTTCTACAGAATGTTCCATAGATTTAATCATTGTACATTGTTTTTTTATATTATTCAGGATGATTTAATCCTCATGAGTAAAATCTAATTCAATTTGGCACCCTCTCACGAAGGTCTTTCTTGTATTTCTTCCCAGCAACACAGAACACACTGTCACATCTCGAGTCGTATGAAGTCAGTTTTCATTGGAACACACACACACACACACACACACACACACACACACACACACACACACACACACACACACACACACACACACACACACACACACACACACACACCTTTGGTTAGCTTAGTTTGTTTAATTAATAACCACAACCTCCCTCATTGACTGAAGCCAGTGAAAGGTGTCACTCTGCACTTTGGCAGCCATCCCACACACACACACACACACACACACACACACACACACACACACCGCCCTTTCCCTCCGTACAAGCACATACATAAACACCAAAGTGTCAGTAGCAGTATTGGCATGCGGCTATCAGCGCCAGCAGCCAACATGGAGGGCCTCTGCAATAATAAACTGCTAATTGAAGGACTGCACTGAGGAGAGAGGTGCTAGCGGGGCGTCTGGCCGCTGAAAGATCACTGCAGCACGCCAGCCAGCCAAGGTGCTGAAAGAGGCGATTACGCCTCGCCTACCTGGGCCATGTGTTAATGCAAACTCTCTCTCTCTCTCTCTCTCTCTCTCTCACACACACACACACACACACACACACACACACACACACACACACACACACACACACTGTATAGACATGTTATTTGGTCTGATAGATGCTAAATAGATGGATGGACTGACAGACACGCATGGACACACATACACACACGGTATAGAGGCCTGCTGTGTGACTGTTTATTTTTCGAGGATAGAGTAAAGCTGTGGAATTGTGTGTGTGTGTGTGTGTGTGTGTGTGTGTGTGTGTGTGTGTGTGTGTGTGTGTGTGTGTGTGTGTGTGTGTGTGTGTGTATGTGTGTGTGTGTGTGTGTGTGTGTGTGTGTGTATGTATGCGTGCGGGCATCCATGCATGTTTAATCAAGACTAATTCCAAATGCCTCACATGCATATCACATATTTTACAGAAAATCATATTGCACAGAAATCATATTTTACAGAAATAGCTCACTTGATTCACTTGTCTATTAACTGAAATGGGTTGACCTCCTTAAATAAAAACACTGAGTGAGTGCATATTGTTTTATAAAGTTGGGTTGCATATTATTCATCTATAAAGTAATACAAAAACATTGGATAGAATAGAAACAATAGTGAACAAAATGCAATCAATTTTCCGAATGCAGTTATGTCCACATCATGAAAGTATAAGTAGCCTATGCGCAATTCAAGCACACACACACACACACACACACACACACACACACACACACGCGCACACACACACACACACACACACACACACACACACACACACACACACACACACACACACACACACACACACACACACACACACAGAGAGAGACACACACACACCACCCCACCCCACCCTCCCACCCCCGCTGCACTTCGTCTAACCCCTTCTCGGAATGAACAGGATGAGGATGACTTCAGAGAAATGGTCCTTATGCGGTGTGCATGAAGCCATGCAGAATACTCATAAACTTTTAATACGCACACAGGCAGGAAGGATTAAAATGTTGGGGTGTTGACAAGTGACAAGAGAAGATTGTTGAGTGCGTAAGCCATAGCAGAGAATCCTCACATGCACACACACATACACATACTGCACGGTCCTCAACTATGCGGTCAGGGACTCTGCCTTAATTAAAGTAATTGGCTTTCCAGATTGCTTCTCCAATGCTGGATCAGGTACAGCTGTAGAGGTAAGAGGCTTAGTCAAAATAGTTTGGGTAATGAGAGGGAGATCGAGGGCACATTCCGGGGGAGGAAGAGTAGAGAGAAATACAGAAAGGCAGATGGGCAGATGAAGGGATTAGAAAGTGAGATGACGAAGATCTGGGAATTAATGGATCAATCATTTGCAGCAAAGTCTCATGCGATGCAACATGAAATATGGCCCATGCACACTCTGGTCCGAACTCCAAAGAGATATCCACATTTATATTATCTGTGTGTGTGTGTGTGTGTGTGTGTGTGTGTGTGTGTGTGTGTGTGTGTGTGTGTGTGTGTGTGTGTGTGTGTGTGTGTGTGTGTGTGTGTGTGCGTGTGCGTGTGTGCATGCGTGCGTGTGTGTCGGTCAGTCAGTCCCAGAATGAGACCCAGCTGGGTGACTCTGGGACTGGGGAGGGACAGGGTGGCAGGCCCCCTAGCATTGTGTAGGATCTGAAAGAGAGGTCAGTGATTTGGGATAATTATATTACATGGGCCCTACTTAGGGCTAGTTAAGGCTACATTAGTGTGTGTGTGTGTGTGTGTGTGTGTGTGTGTGTGTGTGTGTGTGTGTGTGTGTGTGTGTGTGTGTGTGTGTGTGTGTGCGTGCGTGCGTGAATGCGCGAGTGTGCATGTGCCTGTGAGAGAGAAAAAGAGACACAGTTGAGAAAGATACTCCTAGGCACACATGGGGCCCAAATGACAACTGGTCTCTCCAATCAAACAGACAGTGTCATCATCTATTATTGATTAAGCTATTGAATTTCAATTGGATGGGAAATGGCCAATGGCCAATTATAATTTGTTATTCAATAATTCTAGCTACAACACGTATGTCTCTGGGTCTTTATCCAAAGATAATCCTTTCTTATGGGTCCATTTGGTTCCTTTTGTACATTTGAAACGTTAAATTAACACTGAGGATTTTACAGTGTTCAGTTTAGCCCACTGGCCAAGCACTGTTGCTTCTGCACTTGATTTAACTCCTCCCCAGCGTGGGCCCAGTGGTGCAAAACCCATCATATGACTGCATGCTCTGCACATCGGCTTAATCATATGGAAGAGATGATCACAGAGCAGGAAATCGCAGCACAGGGCCAAAGGAAACAATCTTTCTGCACTGGCCAAAGCCAATCATGTCCTCTCTCTCAACTCACAACCCAGTGGCCCCTCGCTTGCCCTCTGTCGCTCTTTCCTTTGCCAATGGTCTTGGTTTTGTGTCAGGTGGTCTGTCTATTTAGTTTAATTAGCAAACTACTCTGTTCTTTATTTCATGATGATCCAATGCCAGCGGAACCTTACTAACAGTTACTGAAAGCTAAAGTCTTCTGTATGACATATAGTAAGATGAAATGCATGATATCTAGAAAGACAAATCACAACAGTAAAGTTGCTCATGTAATGCAACATAATCCATAGAGCTTCCGGACATGACATATACAGTAGTCATGAGGTCTGATTTATCATATTTCAATATTAAAGAAGCTGACCAAACCAATATGCTAATTGTATGGTGAATCCTCTTCCTCTGTCTCTTTCCTTGGATGAAACGCAAGCAGTGAGGCTGTGCCAGGGCTGTACAAGGCTGACAACTTTTATCTGGTCTTATCTCCCCATCAGCAGGAACCAGCCAGGTGAACTGAGCAGGAGCTTTGTCCCGGGAAGCAAGGGATTCAAACACTGGAGGTCAAGGCACTCTGGTAATCCAGCCAGCTGTGTTACCAGGATTAAAGAAAGCAGAGGGCACTGTTCTCCACCTGACACAGGAGCTCCTGCTGCTATGACGACAATCTGGGGTGACAAGTACAACTGCTGCACCTGCTGATGTTTAGTAGAATTGATGTTGAACGGAAAATGTTCGAAAGACTAAAACCACAGTGTTTCTTATACTTTATTATATTTTCATGGGTCGCGGTAACCCCAGACGTCTTTAGTGAATAGTATATAGGTGGAAGAAAACGAATGTGAGACGATATGGAGGACGGCAAAAGTGAATGTGGGGATCATTGGGATGTAATGTAACCAAAGTTATCATCTAACATACAACTACATAACATTGTCACATTTTTGTAAATGGCAACTGGGTTATTTTGGAACAAGGCATTTCATATCTGCCCTCTAAGCCAAAATACTATCCAGCTTTCCAACATACACACAGAGTAACTGTCGGGACAGACCTCTACAGCCCGCCCCCTCTCTCACTTACTCACACACACAGTCACACAGTCACGCACGCACGCGCTCGCGCACACACACACACACACACACACACACACACACACACACACACACACACACACACACACACACACACACACACACACACACACACACACACACACACACACACACACAAGCAACACACACACACACACACACACACACACACACACACACACACACACACACACACACACACACACACACACACACACACACACACACACACACACACACAAGCAACACACACACACACACACACACACACACACACACACACACACACACACACACACACACACACACACACACACACACACACACACACACACACACACACACACACACACACACACACACACACACACACAGCTGATTTGACAGCCACTCTCCCCTGCTGCCAGATTGATGCAGTGTTACGCCCCGAGGCCCCCGGAGAGAGTTAATTGAATTGGTTTCCAGAATACTAATGGGCCATAATGTTGAGATAACTGATACCCAAAGAATAAGTGATCATTGACAGCATGTGTTTCTGAGCAGTAATAAACATGTCACAGCTACAGAGGGAGCCAGTTGGGCCATAATTAACCCCCTCTCCTCCTTACACACACACACACACACACACACACACACACACACACACACACACGCACACGCAATTACAATATGGTTATTTAGTCCAACAATTTTACAGTTTTGTATAAATCACTGTATCACAAATAATTCATAACACAGACAATGCCACTGTCCCATGGTTTTTCCAAGCTTGCCGTCTGGCCAACCTGCTCTCCTCCCTCATCTGGGACAGGGAGATGTTTGTGCAGCACAGAACATAATAAGCTGATTCACAGCTCAGTCAGCATGCACACTGACTGTGTGCTAACAGTCAAATCCTATGTTCATTTTCATTTATCTCAGAGAGGAAACCATTTGGTTCCATTTGTTTACTCTGTGTGTGTGTGTGTGTGTGTGTGTGTGTGTGTGTCTGTGTGTGTGTGTGTGTGTGTGTGTGTGTGTGTGTGTGTGTGTGTGTGTGTGTGTGTGTGCGCGTGCGCGCGTGCGTGCGTGCGTGCGTGCGTGTGTAATAATAAATAGATAAATAAGCAAACAGTATTATATAAATAATTTTAAGTAAGTATTGTACACTTCAATATATACATACATATTCTTGACTTAATTGTGTCTTATTTAATTTTTCATCTCATATTATCTGTTTTACACAATGTTAAGGTAAGCTCGGAGTGCAAGAACTCCCAATCCCTGCATTACCTGTACCAGCTGTATTGTATGTGACAATAAATAAAGCACTCCCTAGGCTACTAAATCTTGTGGGCAGGAAGTGTAGTAATAATAGTAGTATAAGTATCAGTAGTACTACTAGTATTGCAGTAGCAGTAGCACTAGGAGTAGTGTCATCATCACTGCAAAATCTCTCTATTCCCCTCTCTCCCTCTCTGAGTATGCCTCCCTGCCAGTAAGTCTATCTTTTACTGTCTTCCTCCCAAGCCAAGCCAGCACTGGCGCTGTGCTCTGTTTAGTGAAAAAACAAATTCCCACAGTGTGGCAGCAAGCTGAGCTAACAGCACAGCACTTTTCAATGGCTCGTTCTTTGCCGACATCCCTGTGTGTGTGTGACCCTATGTATCTGACAGGCCTGGCCAACAACTCTGCCTTAGTTATTGTATTTAAGCTCAATCTAGCGGCCATGAATCAGCTGAGACATTGAGAAAATGCCACCCTGAGCTTGCCGGAGAAAGGAAGTGAAGGGTGGATTGGAAAGATGGGGTTGATGATGAGGGCTTGGCATGCAGGGTTTATGCCATGTCCACTTGTACTGCTGGCACATCATGCCAATCATTTTATTTTACCATGGATGTAAAAAATGGACAACTCTATTTTTATACCCTCAAATTGACATTCAGGATTTTACCGAGTGGGGAATAGAGAAGGGCAACAGAGGGAGGTGATGTACAAAATGTGAGGCGCTCCAACATCAACTCCTCCCCGGTGGTGTAACAATAAGCATCCTGTCAGATGTGTGTATGTGAACGTTGGAGAAAGACCGCTGGCATATAGTGGGCTGGTTATGGTTGCACTACTGCAATATAACCATATTATTACACAACATATCAAATCGCACAGTATGGAAACAGTAGTACCATTTTATGAATACTTTGTTAAATTAAGGGAAATAACAGAACAATTGAGAGGCAAACTCTTTTTTGTAGCTGAGGGTTTTTATTTATTTATATATATATATGTTTTTATCCCACGATTTTGTAACCCATTTTTCACCCCTGTGTCAATCATCTAAATGTGATCCTGGGCTCTACACACCCTCCACCAACCTAGTCCCCATATATGGGGGACAAGGTTGGGGTAGCTGAGGGTAGCTGAGGGTTTTAAACTAGATGAGCTCTTGTAAAAGACATTGGAGCCCAGAGAAAAGGTAGAGTAGGAAGTCATTTATATTAAAGATGGAGTGCCATGATTTTTGTACTTTTTCTGTTTTGCATGTGTCTATGGAGTTAACATTACTCTAATAGACCCCCAGGTGTAGTTATAATATTCAAATATGTCTTCCCTGTGTATTTTTGGTTTCTTCCCGAAAGCTGAAAGCCTTTGGTCAAAACGCACAATCGAAATAACACCATTTTAGTGTCATCATAACAGCTGTGGGCGAGGCTTAAGTTCAGGTGAGTGGTGCTAAGGTGAAAAGGTATACTTAATGAACTGGTGGGTGTGGCCACATAAAAACATAATTTAACACTTTCTGTACACTTTTTTGAAAGAAATCTTCCTCCTAGTATAATCATATTACCTGATGATGATGTTTTTTTTTTTTTTTTGGGGGGGGGGGGGGGGGGATCACGGCACTCCTTTATCTTTAAATAAATGAAACACAGTAGGAAGCGCTATCCCCTTCAACGTCTGGCATTCAGACATGACGTCATGTGGCAGCCAAATGGACTTTAATGTTTGTCTTATTTATGCCCCCAAAAATCTGAATGCCCCCCATGACATCATGTGCCAGCCTTTTTATGTTTTCTTTAAGCATGCCCCCCCGTGACATGCAAGATAAAACAAAGGCGCCCCTCACTTTTATTTTATGAGAAAAAAAGCCTCTATTTCATTTGACGGTAATCAAAATGAATGCAAATAATATCCTGAGAAAGAATGTGGTCCAAAATCTCTATGCACAGTCACCTGGACAGCCAGACCACAGCCCTGAAAGTTGAAACCTAGGTCCCAAGTTCTTAATCGTAGGCCTACTCATCATCAAAGTTTCCCATCAGAAACAAGCAGCTCTTGGCTCCCAGGACCAACTTGACGGAGAAAACAAACATACCATTCCCTAAAACCTCTCATCCTCTCGTTTCCTCAATGCCACCACAACGCCCCTTAAGCGGGAAACACTGTGCTGATTCTCCCATGATTGTTTGTTTGCAGAGATGGTGAGAAGCTGTCATGAGGTCACCGCTAGAAGTCAGATTTTCTCCATTTTTAGTCAAACCCAAGTCAAACAGATGAGATCAGCTCATCTTTCCTGAGGTTCCTGTCTCTGTCTTGGAATAGAGGATTTGACCACTGACCTTCAGTTATGGTAACCATGTCTTTGCACAAAAGCACTGTCAAGGCAAAAGGCTAAAATAAGGTCATCCTCATAATCTGAGTAGCCATTTAAGACCATTTAATTTGTATGGAGTAAAACCACAGAAAAATAAATGTTAAGATAATGAAGCAATATAGTCATCACTATAAAAACAGCATTGTAAAGTTGAAGTCATATGCTCACATTAAACAAATTGATACTAAATGCATTGTTATTATAGTCTGACTCTGAGCTGTAATGTCGGATGAAAGAAATGTAAAAGGCAAACTAACTTATTATCACATATGGATCTTTAGTGACATCTACTGGTTACAATTATTTACCAGGATTTGACTGTTTTCTTGATGGCTTTTCAACGTTCTCAGCGTCTCAGGTTTTAAGTATGTGGAAAATAAAGTGGTGCCAAAAGGTGTGTAATACTGGCTCTCTTGTGGGAGACACTGTTGTCGATCACCTCATGTATGCTGATGATTTGGTCATATGCAGTCCATACAGTGCTGGACTTCAACAATAAGTCCAGCAGCCAGGGTTATGGGGTGAGAAACTTGGTATATAGTCTTTTTTATTGGCCTAAAATATTGTCTATAGCCATACATTCATGAATCCACTCATGACCGGCTGTCACTATTGGGCAATCTTTTTATAGGGGTTTCTTGTGACCCTACCATTAACATCCTATGGCAGGCAAAAATATCAAACTTTCCTTTTGCTTTAAGTAGCATGTGATATGTCAAACTAGGGGGTTTTCGTGATTCTGAATCCATTCCAAGCATTAGTTTTGCACAAAATGCACTCCTTGGGCTAAATACGGCCATAGACGTCATGACAAATGTGATGAGGTCATCTCATTTTGGGCACATTTGGGCAAGTGGCTATGGCTGCTTTTAGCCCAAGGAGTTTTTTGTGCAAAACTAATGCTTGGAATGGATTCAGAATCATGAAAACACCCTAGTTTGACATGTCACATGCTACAAAGCAAAAGGAAAGTTTGACATTTTTGCCTGCCATAGGATGTTAATGGTAGTGTCACAAGAAACCCCTATAAAGAAATTTCCCAATAGTGACAGCCGGTCAGCAAGTGGATTTATGAATGTATGTGATAGACAATAATTTAGGCCAAAAAAAAGACTATAGGCTATGCCAAATTTCCCAATTTAAACAAAAGAAGCCTGTCGGCTGCCGGACTATATTGAAGATCTGCACTCAGTATGGTAAAGATTTTGATATAAAATATAATGCCAAAAGAAGTATAACATCATGATTGTGAGAAGCAGAGAGGACAGGAATTGATCTTTCCCTGCCTTTCAATTGTGATAGTCCTCTCATAATATGCAAGGAATTAAAATACCTTGGTCATGTCCTCACTGATGATTGGATGGATGACAGAGATGTCTACAGACAACGTCGTAACATTTTTGCACAGACAAATATGTTGCTCCGTACATTTTGTGTTCTGTTGTATGTTAAGTGTTCACGGTGAGGAGTATGCAGTGGCTCAAAGTGGCCTATAATGATGCTATAAGGTTGTTGCTCCACATTCCTAGATAGCATAGTGCCAGTCAAATATTTGTGACCGCTGGTGTACCCACCTGTGATGCACTGTTAAGACAGTTGATGTATCAGCCTCTATACTTTTTAGTTATTAAACTTGCCTGCCTGAATCTTGTGGAGTTGGCACTGGACATGTACTGGTGTGAGGTACTGTAATGTTGATCTGACTTGATGTATTTTATATATTGTATATATTTATATACCGCTGTATTTTTATATTTTGTGCTGTTTTCTTTATGGACCCACAGGTTTGAAATAAAGTTTATTATTATATTATTTATTATTTCGAGACATACAAATATACACTTCTAATATATATATATAAAAATAAAAATAAAACAGGAAATCATGAAAGGAGGTAAAGGAGGTGTATGTTTGGTTTCATTGTACAGGTATTCTTTTCTACTGTTAGACGGATGTTAGGTTCTTAGCTTGCTTATGATCCTTGTAAGTCGCTCTGGAATGGATTAAGAGCGTCTGCTAAATGCTTAAATTGTGAATATGCAAGATGAATAGGTAGGCCTACAGGTCAGTGGGATAAATGGCTACAACCTAAAAGTAGGGAAAATATTGAAATATTGCATTTCATACATCGTTTTCCATTGAAGAAAGAATGAAAATACATTGCATGGATGCATCTGGGACGTATCCTCAGTGATGTATATCGGTCATCAGGGTTTCGGGTCTCGCAAACATACCCCTCACTCAGCCGACCCAGCCGGGGTGATCAAGTCCCACCTTACGTCCCAGTAGCTACCCTCGATCAGACCCACTAGGGAAAGACCAGGGCCACACAATCTGTTGGAACCACACTCCGGAACTACTCTGCCGGGACTGGGAGGCACAATTCTGGCATTTGGAGGGACATGGCTCTGTGGATTGACTCCTGTCCGGGCCCCTCCTCTCACCAGGTCCACCTGCTCTCACCAGGTGCAGCCAGGACCTGTGCGTTGCACCAGACTTCCAGCACCAGACACTTCATTCAGGAGTGGTGGAATGGTTCTAAAGGCTCCACCTCGGCAACGGTGGTACTGCAGGCTCCGCTTGTGGCTCGAATGGCCTCCTAAAGGCCTCACCGGTCACCAGACTATACCTGGTTCTGGTTGTCACATAGTCTATTCCTATGAGTCACTATAACATTAATTTTATAAACGAATCAGAACGAAAATACATCGCATGGATGCACCTGGGATGTATCCTCAGTGATGTATCCCAAGGTCATCTGTGTTTCAGGTCTCGCGAACATCATACCCCTCAGGTGACCGGGTTATAGGGTCACCCTAACCTACTGTAGTATAGGTGACGACCTGTGGCCACGAGTTCAGCTTGTTACCTGCTGTGCCACATACGCACTAATACTTGTTTACATCATGGATGACCCTGATGTAAACAAGTCTAGGTGCTTTTTCTTTTGACCTGTAGGCTACCTTCCTTGAACTGTAACTATTCTGCAATCTGTTAATACAAATTTCGATGCGCAAGTTCGCAAGTTCAGCTTGTTACAGTTACCTCTGGTGATGCGAGGTGAATGTGCCATTCATTGCCATTTACTCTGTCTGTAGGTGACGAACTGTGACCGCCAGTTCATCTTGTTACCATGGTTACTAACGCACGCGTATGTAGTCGTGCAGAAGCTCCAGTTGGGGGCGCAGTTTCATAACATCTGTAGTCAAGTGTGAAACGCACCAGTCAGGTAGCGTAGATAGATACATAATCGAATCGGGCACACTTCATCACAACGGAGGGGTAACCCAGCAGAGCTGAACCACGCCGGCTGCACAACGGGTCCCACTGCCTAAGACGGTTTGGGCAAAGATGGTGGTTAAAAACAGAAAACAGACTGGGAAAACGCAAGCAACCCAGGCTGACCGAGAGAAGAGTGCGTTTGTTGTTCCTCTTTCTGGCAAAAGTAGACGAACAGGCAAAGATGGAAAAGGTTCCCACGGGTTTCTTCCAAACGGACTGTCGAGCATCAGGATCAAACTGGGACTGTCTCCCTCTGCTTTCATGAAGCTTGGAATCACTCTGCTTCTCGGTAAGTTCACGCAGAGAGAGAGAGAGAGAGCGAGAGACGTGGCTGGTTGGTTGTTAGCTTCCCAAGCTAGCCGACGCTTGGCTTGTCTGTCTTCAGATCTCCACTCCACCAGTAGCGTTAGCTGATTTGCTAAGTTAGATTCCGTGCCCACTGCCCACATCTCAATGATTGCTAATAGCGCTAGCTAGACTAGATGTAGCTGTCATTTCATAACGGCACTGCTGTATCAACCTCATTCTAATCTACACAAACTCGTTGGAGGTAATGCAAACGTCCTGATTTGTTGTCATCTCAAACTAAGTAAAACATAGCAGCCACCAGGGTCCTACATTGGTAATCAACAGATTAAACCACCAATGTTTCCTGTACCAGGGCTAAGTAAGCAGCCAGACAACTTTTACACATTAAAATCATCACTGTTAATGTAATTGATGGATGGATATAACACGATTCTTCTTGATACAGCAGAGCAGAGTAAAATTAATACAAGTAAAAGTGCACAATATAAAATGCAGGAACAAACCATACAACTTGAACAATAGTAGCCCAAACATTTATGACTTTACAGTACTTGCATACAAATATAATCAATTGGATTTTGTTCATGGTTATAAATGTATACATTAACACTGAGGAATGTATTGTGTATAATCCTAGTCTTATTGAATCCAACCCTAAAATAATTTGGGTTTGATGGCTGTGACACTGATCTTCCATGACATCCAAGTTTATTTCAAGTTATATCTGTCTTTATTCACAGCCGTTCTGGCTGGGTATCTCCATTGGTAAGCCATTATTTGTTTTCATTTTGTTGATATATTTCCATACCAGCAATGCATAATACTTCTACAATAAATCGTCCCCTCTCTTATGATTAGGTATCATCTCACGCTGCTCTTTGAGAATGACAGACACTTTTCACACTTGTCTAACCTGGAGAAGGAGATGGCTTTTCGGACTGAAATGGTACAATTGAAATAATTCTCTTGCCTTTCTTGTTTGTTTTCATATCGGTATTATGTGGAACATAGCTCATAGTATTATACATTGTTTCCCTCTAGCCGCAATATGCAACATGAATGAATCTAGAGTTGCAATACCTCTAGCCCTGGAACATGACTGCCATGATAATTATCATGACAGTCATGCAGTAACTTTGCCCTGTTTTTTGCTGTCGCTGCATTTACAAGATTTCCGTATATTTAAACATTCAGATTTCAAATATAAAGTACTCACAAAGTGTCCCACGGGTGTTAGTTAGTAGCAGCGCGAGCGATTAGAATTGCTGCGTCCCGCGTTCTTTAATAAAAAGCATTTTTGTCCGAGCTCTCCGGCTACTTTTTTCAAACGGGGTTCGTTTGGGAAATCCACAGTTGCACACCGGGAGCGCACTCGCCTATTAGTCTGTATTGGCAGAGCGGTCAGCGTACCTATATCGAACACACCGAGTGCCACCCTCCTCCCGACCGATAGGGGCGCGTAGTTGAAAGCCAATGGCAAAATAACACCTCGGATAAAAATGCTTTTTATTAAACAACGCGGGATGCAGAAATTCTAATCGCTGGCGCTGCTACTAACTAACACCCGTGGGACACTTTGTGAGTACTTTATATTTGAAATGCGAATGTTTATATATTTTAATTATTTGTAAATGTAGCGTCTGCAAAGACCAGGGTGAAGTTGCGTCATGACTCTCGTATGAATACGAGAGTCATGTTTACAGGGCTACAATACCTCCATTGACAGCCCATTGATCCAAATCGAATTTCCGATCTGCTTGTATTAAAAACAATGTTAAACTAGAAAAAGTGCCCTTCTGGGCACAGCTCTCCACCAGGATTTCTTCCTCAGCCTAGTGGGAATATGCGTGCACAGTTTCATCGCAATGGGACGCTGCGTTGAGGAGTTGTGGCGATTAGTACAAAGCGGGCTACTCCTGAAAACTGTAGGAGCCAATCGTGGCCAATCAGGATGGAATATGAGAAATCAAACAAACCTGTCTTGATCACATGACTATGGACTATAAAATCTGAAGGAGTAATAATAGAAAATGTGTTTTACATATGTCGGCCTCCTGGTGGCGCTATAAAGAGCAGATGTGAAAAATTCCAGGCAAAGGTTTTTCCTTGGCCTCTAGGGAGTTGGCATACAAAGTTATCCACAGATCCATGCAGTTAGAGGTAAAAACACTTTTCGGCCAGTTATAGCGCCACCTTGAGGCTGAGTTGAAATTGTTCATGTGGCATTTCGTCCTCGGCCTAGTGGGAATGTGGGTGCACAATTTCACGGAAATCACGCGATGTGTTCATGATTTTCAGCATTTTGTTTGAAACTGAGCACTCCTGTGAACTTTGGAAGCCAATCTTAACCAATCAGGATGGAGTCTGAGAAATCTGAAAGACCCGTTCCGTTGAATGGCTCTAGAGAGACTGTGTACCAATTTGCGTGATGTTTGGACAAAATCTGTAGGTGTACTGTGCAAAAACTTGTTTTGCACAAAGCGGCCTCCTGGTGGCGCTATAACAGGCCGTTCTGGAAAGTCTGGGGCAGAGGTTCATCGTTGGCATCCAGGGAGTGTGTGTGCAAAATTTGGCATCTACCGGGTTAACGGTGGCCGAGATTAGCTGCTCACGGACACACACACGGACGGACGGACGGACGGACGGACGGACGGACGGACGGAGTGCAAAACATACTCTCCCCCCATGCCTTCGGCCTGGTGGAGACAACTAACCAACATTGCAGTTGTAGGGCAACTGGGCAAGCTTGAATTATCCTCTTTCAATCTGCAAAGCGTTTGCCATAGACATGTTATGAGCTACTTTCTTTTTTTAAATTTATATTTTTTGTCCCACGATTTTGTAACCCATTTTTCACCCCTGTGTCAATCATCCTGTGATGTGATCCTGGGCTCTACACACCCTCCGCCAACCTAGGGAGAGCAACGGACTTGAACTCATGCTTCTTTCATGCTTGAGTGTCCAAGTTGCTCCTTTATTTTTCTTATTTTTTTTTATTTCTTTTATTAATTTATATTTTTTGTCCCACGATTTTGTAACCCATTTTTCACCCCTGTGTCAATCATCCTGTGATGTGATCCTGGGCTCTACACACCCTCCGCCAACCTAGGGAGAGCAACGGACTTAACTCATGCTTCCTTCATGCTTGAGTGTCCAAGTTGCTCCTTTGCACCTGACAGGGGGGAGTTTCCCTGGTTGGACGTAGCGTGTGGAAGGAGCACGTTATTCCAACCAGTTCCTTTCCCCTCCATCAGGTGTCCCGGCTGGCCAGGGGGAGGCAGTTTAGAGACCAGGATTACTGCATGTTTTTGTGAGGGTACCTACCCTAGGGGACACGGGGAGAACATGCAAACTCCACACAGAAAGGCCCTTTCGCCAACCCCACCTTCGGGTATGGGCACTGATGACGCAGAGGAGGAAACACGCCGCCAGCACCCACAGCGCCCCGAGCGGGAATCGAACCCAGGACCTTCTAGCTGTGAGGCGACAGCACTACCAACTGTGCCACCGTGCCCCATATGAGCTACTTTCTGCTAAGAAATTCCGTGCTGTAATAATGTTTTCTAAGTGTTGGAGTTTGGAAGCGCTCGTTTTTATTAGTTCATGCTGCTGCTTCCTGCAGTATGTGCAAATTCGAAACAGGTGGTACGCAGGGCCGTTCAGTGACTTCAACAAGCACTTCCAAACTCCAACACAAAAAAATTATCACTTGCACAGTATTTCTTGACAGAAAGTAACTCATAACATCTTTACGGTGGATTTTTAAAAAACAAACGCTTTGCAAATTGAAAGAGAATAATTCAAACTTGCCCTACAGCTGTAATGTTGGTGAATTTAACATTGTTTAATACAAGCAGAGCGGAAATTCGATTTGGATGAATGGGCTGTTAATGACGGGTATTACAACTCCGCAAATTGCGGCTAGTTTCCCTCGCAGTCACTAAAAAGTACCTAGTGTGTTTTCAGGCACAAAATGAAGTTGTCCTTTTGCAGAATGACCCTGGCGTTGGCATCATACTATGTAAATAAGTGGTTTCTTCTTTCACTGGATTGTCTACGATGTAGTTATCGTTATAGTGCTCAGTGTGAACAGTCCTTTATACCTGATTATTCATAGTTGCGTGCCGATGTCGCACACAGAAAATAGCAAATAGCAATATCAACAAGCTCACAATGTGGCGTGTTGTGAGCTTGTAGATCGGCTATTTTTGGTTTGAGACACGATGTGCAAGCAAGTATAAATCAGGCTTTATTGTGCGTCTCTCTCTGTGTGACAACATGCCATGTCTATGTATGTCTTTCTTTTGTTCCAGGGCTTGTACTACTCTTACTACAAGACCATCATTGAGGCACCCACCTTCCTGACTGGCCTCCACATGGTCATGAATGATCACCTGACGGAGTACCCCCTGATTATTAACACATTGAAGAGATTCAATCTCTATCCTGAGGTAATATTAATCTTAGTATTCAACTAAAGCCAATATTTCTACTACACTCTTAATATTGATTAATGTGCATATAGAGAAACGCAGGACTCGTTAAAAAAGCATGTGTGCACAATACACCACATTTGCACCAAAATAACCCGGTCATATTTATTTTGTAAGACTTTCATGACATGTCAAATCTCTAATAATAATAATAATAATAAACATAACTAGAAGAACTTCGGTAGCGATAAGGCAGGACCAAGCAGGAAGGCAATAAGGCAATAATATGTACAATAAAAGCCATAGAAACATGGAAGAGTGAACTTGTGAAAAATAAGACCATGAAATTGTGACTGGGTCAGTTTTAATTGTGTGTGTTTGGGGGGGGGGGGGGGGGCAGCATTTTTGAAGGAAGACTCGTACGCTGAGTTGTCTGTACTCTGATTCGAACCCATGACTTTGTGTCCCGAAGGCGAGAGAGCTAGAGCTATCCAGATACAATCAGTTGTATTGTTAACAGCAAAATCATTCAAGAAAGCAATAAGCAAATATACTTTGAGTACCAACGCAAGTACTCCAACAGATCTACATAAACCTGGGATTTGAACTCGGGCTTCCCACCTGAAAGTCCAACATCTTAACGACTAGACAGACTATTGAGGCCATCAGGCAGAGGCTCTACACTCACCTCCCTTTTGACCTCCTTTTGGCTGGTTTCAGTGCTATTTGGCATGACCCGCTAACATTATGTAAAGTTGCAAAAGCAGACAACGCTGCATGTATTAGGGACAAAAGAATAATTTTCACAAAACGGCAATTTTCATAAAACCCTCACTTTTTCACTTAAGAAACGTGCATTCCCATGTCTGTATAGGTCCAAAGTTCACGTGTCGAACTTTTCGTGCATGTTGATAAAAAATCCTGGGAGGAGATGCATTTTAATTGATTTTCATATCATTCAAAATGGTGGGTGATCTAGAGGTCAGAGGTCAAAAGTAAGAGCACGATACTTGTTCGGCATGAGGAGACGCATATGTGTATTGAAGATTCATTGCTGACGGTCAAATGGTTCATGAGCTATGTGTGGTCAAAGTATGCATTTTCAATTGAGTGCTATAGCGCCACCCTTTGGCCAATGGTTGTGGGCTTCGCATCCTCACCGTTTGGCATGGCCCTCTACCATATCTCCAAATTTCGCGAAAACCGACTGCACGGTTCAGCCAGAACTGCTATTTTTGGCAGCAGGAGAAGAAGGAAAAAAATAGCAATAACAATAAAGGACTGCTTGGTCCTTTAATAATAATAAAATGTACTTTCTCACTTAATATTTTTATATACATATTTAGCTTTCTTTGTCTTTATGGGGCAGTCAAGTAGTCAAAATGACAATGCAATAACAGGAATGACGACTGGGATCAGTAGCATCATAAACAAAACAGTTTTAGTCATTTTGGCTTGTTTGTATCGAAACCATTGAAACAGCTGAAATGCAATGGCCACAAAGCCCAGTGACGGAAAATGACTTGCCAATATACATACCGGTAGTCCGGTATGCTATGAGAATTGTTATTCATTTTTACCCCCACCTTACTACCTAGGTGGTCTTGGCCAGCTGGTACAGAATCTACACCGGTACAATGGATTATTTTGGGATTCCTACAAAGATGTGCTGGTCTATCAACAGGGGAGAGGGGCTGGCCCCTGTCGACAGCTGTGAAGGTACAGTCTGTCACCATGACACTCGGCAATCACACTCGTGCATGTGCCAGGGCATACACACACACAACCGCCCGCCCACCCACACACAGACACAAATATTCACCGACCAATAACCTGGAACTACGCATACAGAACACATGCACTATACACACACCGAGGACCCCCTCGAAAACTAGTTGCTGCAACTCTAGGGGCTTACTGTATGCTCTAGTGAAATTTAAAAATAAAAATAAAAACACTGGCAATCTCATGCTGAGTGACTGGATGACTGTATAAACCTTTATGGGTTTCTTTGCCTCTGGCCAGATACCATAAATCCAGCCCTAAGGTGAGACCAGGGGGGCAGTCAGACAGATATTTTGTGAAGCCTGAAACTCCTGAAAGTTCATATAATGGCCTGTTGTGGCGCTGTCATTGGACCCAGAAAAACCCATAGCCCCATAGAAGTCCATGTATTTGGGCCCAACTTCACCTAGACTGTATTACCTTAATAAACATGGTCATGAATACTTTCTGCTTCCAGTCACTAGTTTAAAGTCTCATTTCTAATGTCATAATATTCTTTTTGGAAAATTATGGTCCCATTTATTAAAAAGATTACCATAAAGTTGCGCATGTTCTGAGGGGCGTGGCTACCGTTACAGTCTATGATCGGGATTCCCCTCCCACTCGAGTCAAAATAAAAACCAACGGAGAAGAAGGGGGGAAGTCCCGCCTCGTGTCTGGGCCAGCCAATGGCCAGCTGGGCCAAAACGGAGCCAGTCAATGGCCAGCTGGGCCCAAACGGATCTAGAAAGATGGCGACTTACAGTGCAGGAATAACAGGCTTCATTTTACGTCCATGTTAGACCCGGGGAACGCTTTGTCCATATTTTTTTACAGTCTATGGGTGAGACGGCAGTTCATACAAAATACATCATCATTGAACCAAATTTGTATTGTATATTCCAGACGTCGCTTTTCTTACAAGAAATGCGGTAAGGCTGAATTGACATTTTCTCAAAATATAATAATCATCTTATTAATATTGAAAATGAATTTGTTTCACTCATGGCTTTACTTCTTCCATCAGTGCCCATTGAAGCACTGAAGCACAGTGCCCATTGAAGCACACTCTTAGGATCGTATTTACAATATGCCACAGCCGTTGTTAAGAATGAGTGAAAGTAGCAGATCTACGAGCTCACAACGTTACACGAATCGACGTGGTTGTGAGCTTGTAGATCTGCTGTTTTCACTAGTTTGGGTCCCGGGCAAACGTCTGATTTCAGCAGCTTTGCATCATCAACTGTTATGAAGTGCCACGGTTACAAATGCCAAAAATGTAACCGTATGGTGCAAAACATGATTTTTGGGGGATAAATTACTTACGCATGATCACAGGGGTGACGTGACATTGTAATTGGCTGGCAATATTAGTGGGAGGGGCATATGTAAGCAACTGCGGCAACCACACTTTGCAATGTTTCAAAATTGCGACTTTTCTAGTTCACATTGCGTCATTGGACCCCTCAAGGGCAGGCAGGAACACATTGGACCTATTCCATAATGTCCTGGTGGTAACCCTTCCATAATGTGTATAATACTACTAGATAATTGTGGTTGCAGGATAATGGATAAGAAATTAATTAATAGTGATTCAAATAATGACCGCTGTGACATTGTATGCTGGAGTTCCCCTTTACATTACCACTTTGTATATTTTGTAATCTCTAGTCCTTTTATGAAATTAACACGCTCAAAGCAATCATCCACATCATCAATTTACCACTATTTGGTAGGCATGTAACTATTCACTCAACTCTCGATACGATTCGAATCACGATATTAGGTTCACAATACGATTTTATACATATACATCATTTTCCAGACAAACGACGAAACATATATATTCTTTATTAAGTCTGGTTTAGCAGGGAAAGACAGATCAATTATCTCTGGAAACTCGGGTTTATCAAGTGTACTTTTCATGTAAAAGTACTTAATTTCTGTGCAACAACTGTAAACATGCTTTCTTCTTTAGAACCTAGCTAGGGTTAACGTCTTAAAAAAAAAGAGAAAAAAAAGGGCGTTGGCTTTGAGATCTTAGGGCGCTTTCACATTCACATCAGGACTGTTAGATTAGTTTAAAAGGGACCATTTGTTACGGGTGTGAACCTTAGAGTATATATGAGGTGTGAACGCTGTCAGACTTTATACAGGACCAAATATAAGAAGTTAGCCAAAATAGCAGTTGTTCTAAAAGCATGTTTTACTTATGGGAATCACTATTGATATGACAGCTTTCTTCATAATAGTAGACCATCTTCTCCCTGTATGAGCAAGCTGCATATGCATGTAGGAGGCGCAGGCGCCACCGCGCAAGCTTCTGTTGTAGTTTTGTAGTGACGTAATTTTCAATAGAAATAGCTTATTGTGTAAGTAGAACAATTTGGCCTGGATGACCAGTGACCACGTGTCATTTGTTTACATATTTGGTTCGCTTAACAAAGTCCTGTGTGAACGCTAAACAGACTAAAATCAAAAAGCAACAACTTTAAACATTTGGTCCCTGATCCGGACCTTCTAAATAAACAATATTTGGGTGTGAAAGCGCCCTTAGAATAGACGTAGACGTATTTGACAGTGCAGATACATAATTGCCTTTTTTCCTTAGTGTATTCACTAGCCCCTCTCATTTAAACAGGGTTTCCTGCACAATGTTGTTGGTATGGCGCTGCGCCATGCTTGAAATAAATTGCGCAATGCCAAGCTTCCAAAAGCTTTTTTGAGGGGGATAGTGAGGGGGATAGTGAATCATAGTGTGTGTGATATGAAATGTCCAGTACTTTACAGTATTTTGGAAAATTTGTCCTAGGGATTTTTTCCTCCATCATATGATGTCAATTCGCCATCCTAGGTTACAATAATAGCATTGCATTTGCCTAACAACTTTGTTTGAAAAATAAACATAAAGATAATTATTTGAATAATCAATTATTCCTGCCTATTAGGAATGGGTGATCCAGCATACTTCTACGTGACGATTGTATTCCTGCTGAACGGCCTGATGATGAGTTTGTTCTTCATTTATGGCACGTACCTCAGGTAAGTTTTGACCCTTATCTTGTTATGGTCAGATGTAGCCTGACACACAATTATTTTCTAACGACACGAACGCTGCCGTAGGCAGAGACTCCAGACCTGAACGCTGCCGTAGGCAGAGACTCCAGACCTGAACGAACGCTGCCGTAGGCAGAGACTCCAGACCTGAACGCTGCCGTAGGCAGAGACTCCAGACCTAACGCTGCCGTAGGCAGAGACTCCAGACCTGAACGAACGCTGCCGTAGGCAGAGACTCCAGACCTGAACGCTGCCGTAGGCAGAGACTCCAGACCTGAACGAACGCTGCCGTAGGCAGAGACTCCAGACCTGACGCTGCCGTAGGCAGAGACTCCAGACCTGAACGAACGCTGCCGTAGGCAGAGACTCCAGACCTGAACGCTGCCGTAGGCAGAGACTCCAGACCTGAACGAACGCTGCCGTAGGCAGAGACTCCAGACCTGAACGCTGCCGTAGGCAGAGACTCCAGACCTGAACGCTGCCGTAGGCAGAGACTCCAGACCTGAATGAACGCTGCCGTAGGCAGAGACTCCAGACCTGAATCGCCAGAACATATTTTCTTAATGGCCGTGGCGTCAGGGCTGGAGCCAGGCTTGGTCAGATGGGCATGAGCCAATCATTGGCCAATCGTTACTGTTACTCAGATCATTGATTAATAACGTGCTGTACAAAAAAAGAAAAGGAACATCATGGTTCTAATAAAAGTAAATACATTTGAAAGATGAAAGTTGAATTTCATCTCTCTGTACCTGTATGTCTTGTCTTCCCAGCGGCAGTCGGCTAGGAGGCTTGGTTACAACTCTGTGCTTTTTCTTTAACCACGGTGAGGTGAGTGTACATCTTATTTGTTAAATGCCTAAAATGCAGAAACAGAAAATTAATCAATAATTTGCTGAACTTGAGGCTGGTTAATGAGAACTCATTACAGTAGTCAAAAGGGTGCACTGTGTGTGTGTGTGTGTGTGTGTGTGTGTGTGTGTGTGTGTGTGTGTGTGTGTGTGTGTGTGTGTGTGTGTGTGTGTGTGTGTGTGTTCGTTCCCAGAGCACTCGTGTGATGTGGACCCCCCCCCTGAGGGAGAGCTTCAGCTACCCCTTCCTGGTGCTGCAGATGCTTCTGCTCACCTACATCTTGCGGTAACTCGTCTCCCCTTCTCTCTAACTCGTCTCCCCTTCTCTCTTCCATTGATACATCTTGCGGTAACTCGTCTCCCCTTCTCTCTTCCATTGATACATCTTGCGGTAACTCGTCTCCCCTTCTCTCTTCCATTGATACATCTTGCGGTAACTCGTCTCCCCTTCTCTCTTCCATTGATACATCTTGCGGTAACTCGTCTCCCCTTCTCTCTTCCATTGATACATCTTGCGGTAACTCGTCTCCCCTTCTCTCTTCCATTGATACATCTTGCGGTAACTCGTCTCCCCTTCTCTCTTCCATTGATACCATTTTAATTCCAGTTATTATGCAAGATGTTTCATGACGATCACTAGCTTTGACTATTTCAAAACTGGGAATCTCTTTTTATTAAAAGAAAGTAATCCTAATTACAAAGAGGACTGTCTTTTTCTGCTAAAAAACTAAACGACACGACGACAGAGCAACATAAGAAACCCCACACAAAGTGGGTTTTATGAAAAGATTTCAAGGAGCCGTTCATGGAGAACCTGATCTTTTTAGGGAGCCTGTTGACATATCTTATTGTATTGTGTAATGGTAAGATTTTTCTTTACTGGCAGAATGCTATTTTAATGATTTGAGATTATTGTAGTCTTTGTAAATCTTCTAAAGGGGTGCCTGGAATTATAGAAACTAAACTAAAAGTGTACTTAGGATACTGGCAGTAGAGGCTACTGTGTTGCTTACCGTGTATGTGATTATGCATTTGCACACTCACTTGTAGTGTAAATCTGTTATGCAAATTGTTATCCAGTTTGGCACTTTTCTCATGAACGTGAGTGCACATCCGTACCTGCGTGCACATGAAAAAATAAATAAAAATAAACTGCTGTGGTGCATGTGTTTACTTTGACATAACACCATGAGTCAAGACACACTCCCCTAACCGTAACCTCACACAGGAAGCCACGGGTGATTTTAACCCGCAGCACGGATTAGTTTTAACCTGCCAGACATGTCGGGAGCCATGGGTGATTTTAACCCACAGCACAGGTAATTTATAACCTGCAGCACGGGTTTGTCTGATGATGACTTTAGGGCCGCTGGTATGTCCAACCAATGTATGCACCCCGACTGAACAAGGCCCTGCCTTTGATCATATTTGAATGCAATCAATATAGTGTTGTTTCTCCCAAACATAGTTTTATAGGCGAAGACCTGGTTAGCACACTGCTCCGAGCAGCGCACCCCCCGCGCCTCCGCCTCCCAGTTCTTCTGCCCCTTTTACAATACAGTTGTCACGTTTTCATTTTACTGATGTAAAGAAGCCTTAGTGCTTTTCTGGGTTTTTTTGTATTGACCTATTTACAAATTAATACATTATTTAAATGTAGGCTACATAATTGTACATACATATGCGGTAGACTATATTAATGCCTCTAGTTATATCTACATAGACTACTTTATCTGCGGGATTCATGTGTTTTAGCCAAAGCTAAAAGATAATTTAAGCATAATAACAATATAATTTGAAAATGTATACTGTATACATAATTCAGTGTTTTAGGCAAAGCGATGCAAGCCTAATTATTAGTTGATGTCTGTCGCGTGCGTGATTCTGATCTGTCATCACTGCGTGTGTTGACACTATACACACACAGAAGAACTGGGAGGCGGAGGCGCGGGGGGTGCGCTGCCCGGACCAGTGTGTTAACCAGGTCTTCGCGTTTTATAGTGCTTCAAGCTCCAGGTCTTAGCAGGTCATTGTGCAAGGGGAGTATGTTTTATATTCCGTGTCTGTCTGCAGTCTTAATTCATCTTTCCTTATCTGCCACCACCCTCTGTCTCACCACCACCAGGGCACGGAACCCAAGCAAGATGGCCATGGTTGGCCTGGGCATCTCCAATGTGTGCTTCATGCTGCCCTGGCAGTTCGCCCAGTTTGTGCTGCTCACTCAGGTAATAGAGGTTATAGTGAGAGGGGAGAGATTAGAGAGAAAATGGAGATGCAGAATTGACTGTGGGCAACAGCAAGGAATGGAGACGAAGCACACGCCAGGGAATAAAGTGACAAGAGAAAGATTTGGCACAAAGACCCACATGAGAAAAGAAATGAAATAAATGTAATGAATGCTGACAGGTACATAATATCCATTATCTGATTATGTATAGAGGGTATGCGTGTGACATCATCATTATTAGTGGAGCAAATTACTGAAACTATCGTTCACTTGATGGTACAAGCACCAAATTTGGTACACAAGTGCTTCAGAACCTACTCTCTCAGAAAAGTACGTTGTCCACTTGAAAAAACTAAATGGCCACCATTTTTCAAGATGGCCGCCAAATGAAAAGGGCCTTTTGTGGCGGATCTGGACAACCGTGGATCCGACCAACTCGAGACCGGGCACTGCACTCCCTGTGGGTGTGTGGAACGTGTGTGTCGAATTTTAAGTCAGTGGGGCAAACGGTTCTCGGGTTACGTGGATTACAGATGTACAGACACACACAGACTTGAATATATGTCAATGGGCAATGCACATCAGAAGAGAGAGATGTGATGTCAGGTGGTGTGGGCTAAGAAGTGGTCAGGGCTAAGATAAAGTATATGAGATGTACAGTAAGTGCAAAGAGAGATGGTGAGGGAGGGAGAAAATGATTTGTACCAATTGACCAGACAGTAGACAGTAGTGTAACAGGTTAAGGTGAGTATAGAGATGGAAATGTTCTAGCAAGTGAAGCCAGTGTATTGAGAATATGGGACATATGTGTCAGGAGTTATTTGTGACAGAAAGCTACCAGTGAGAGGGAAGATGTATACGATGGTAGTGAGACCAGCCATGCCGTATGGTTGGAAACGGTGGCACTGATGAAAAGGAGGCACAGCTGGAGGTGGCAGAATTAAGGATGCTATGGTTCTCATTAGGAGTGAAAAGGAAGGACATTATCAGAAATGACTAAATTAGAGGATCAGCCCAGGTTAGAAGGTTTGGGGATAAAGCAAGAGAGGTGAGGTTGAGATGGTTTAGACATGTGGATGCTGAAGATGTAGCTGCCAGGTAAGAGGATGGCCAAAGACGAGGTTTAAGGATGCTGTGAGAGATGACATGAAGGTGGCAGGTCACAGAGGAAGATGCAGAAAACAAAACCAAATGGGGTCCATGTGTGGTCCAGCCCTATGGAATGTAAAATTCAAGAATGTGCTAATGAAAAGTATTTAAAATATATAGTTTTGATGCTCATCCTAGATCCTACTACTATAGGGGGTGCAAAGCAATATGTCCGACTTCTCCTACCAAATCACTCCGTTAGCACACATCTCTCTATGCACAAAAAATTATGCATGCCACAGAAATCCATCTGCACTACATTGCATCCATGTCATATTTACTGTACAAATATTGCTTTTGTATGACATACTGTTATTGCACAACATTTCACTGTGACGCAAATTACATTACAATTTCCACATTAACCGACCCCTCCCCTTTTCCCTGCGCGTGCACACACACACACACACACACACACACACACACACACACACGGTACTGTACAGTACACTACAGTATGTTACAGTACAGTATGGTAAAGTACAGTACGGTACAGTAACGTGCGGTACGGCATGGTATAGTATGGTACAGTATGATGCTGTACAGTACGGTACGGTACAGTACAGTATGGTACAGTATGATACCATACAGTAAGGTACAGTATGGTACCATGCAGTACGGTACAGTACAATACAGTACAATACAGTACAGTACAGTATGATGCCCTACAGTGCCGTACAGTATTATACAGTATGGTACAGTACATCACAAAGGTATAGCCAAATATATGCTGAAATGCAAAACCAGTCTAATTTTGGTGGCCATCTTGAAATATCACCGCCATATTGGATTTTTGGATGGCTCGGTTTAAAAAGTTAAAGAGTTGAACAAAGGAGTGTTCACGGCAAATGTCACGCTTGTATCACCAAGCGACCAACCGTTCCAATGATCTGCTAATTGCACAAATTCTGTCTGTACGTCTGTAATCCACGTAACTCGAGAATTCGACATACACGACGTTCCACACACCCACAGGGAGTGCAGTGCCCGGTCTCTAGTCGGTCGGACCCACGGTTGTCCAGAACCGCCACAAAAGGCCTTTTTCATTTGGCGGCCATCTTGAAAAATTGTGTCCATTTAGTTTTTTCAAGTGGACAACGTACTTTTCTGAGAGAGTAGGTTCCGAAGCACTCGTGTGCCAATTATGGTGCTTGTACCATCAAGTGAACGATTCTTATGATATATTGACTTAATTTGCTCCACTATATACCCAGATGTTATGTGGGGACGCCTACTGATTGACAAAAAACTACTTTCTTGCCACTCACTTTATGCATGTGCATACCCTCTTATTTATTTGTGTATGTATGTCACATTTCAAAGAATTAGGAAGACATAGTAGTTGTTGACATCTTCAGTTTATTCAGTGACAGTCAGAAGCAGAGAACCAGAGTCCCAGAGTCCAGCTACCATCTCTCACACTGTTCTCGGTGACATCCTTCTTCTTCCTACTCCGCTCTATCTCTTTACTTGCGCAAGCAGAGCGCGCAAGTAATGTGATCGGCCTGGTCCATTTGTCGTGACAGCCGTTCCGCCATTTCAGGACCCCCCCAGAAAAACATCAAATCTGTGCCCGTATTGCTGGACCAATGATGACGAAATGACCATATTTCTTACGTCATCATTTAGAGCTAGTCATACACGTATTTCTTACGTCATCATTTAGAGCTAGTCATACACGTATGTGTATGACTAGCTCTAAATGATGACGTAAGAAATATGGTCATTTCGTCATCATTGGTCCAGCAATACGGGCACAGATTTGATGTTTTTCTGGGGGGGTCCTGAAATGGCGGAACGGCTGTCACGGTTTTTGGACCAAAGTGACCACAGAATACCGCTAATCAACTTACAACTACACACTTTATACAGTATAGAGTATAGAGTATATATGTATACATATATAGTATATGCCTATATACTATATATATACTATATATATTTCTTACGTCATCATTTAGAGCTAGTCATACGTATACTATATACATAATCAATAAAAAATTATTTACCAAATTGTGCCTGATCTGCTGGGACCAGAGTACGTGGTGTGTATGTAAGAAATATGGTCATTTCGTCATCATTGGTCCAGCAATACGGGCACAGATTTGATGTATGACTAGCTCTAAATGATGACGTAAGAAATACGTGTATGACTAGCTCTAAATGATGACGTAAGAAATATGGGAGTTATGTTTGCTATAAAAGAAGATATTTCCATTGAAAGAATTCCAACTGAAAGCAGGATATTAGAGAAAGTAGAACATATATGTATACATGTAAAAGATAAAAATCTATATATCATTCTTATGTACAGATCACCTAAAACAGACCTTTCAAAATTAAACACATTTCTCGAAAACATGGTAAAGTATATATCATCTCCGACTTCTGCAATTTTGATAATAGGAGATTTCAATGAAGACCATAATACTGAGATAGAAAGAAGTATAAAGACCTACATGTCAAAATTAGGCTTTAAACAATTCAATACAAATCCAACTACAGATTACGGAAATATTTTAGATCATGTATATTTTAACAAATGTGAAAGTATTATTATAGAAATTGAAGTTAGAGACACATATTACTCTGACCATGATTTAGTATTAATATCACTATAGTCTAACATGAAATAGATTTAAAATTAAAATTACATTTTTAATTCAGTTTATATACTTTTATTTATAGGCGTTTACATACATAAATTAGATAGGTAGTAAATAGTTACACCTAATAATTACACATTTCAAATGTTCCTTCACAGAGATATTGAGATTCCACCGTTTACAGAAAAAGTATACTGTATAACATATTTTAATTCAGTTTATATACCTTTTTTTTTCAACACATATAAATGATTTATTTGTCTCTGAAAAACAAAAAAGGGATCCAGAATATATCTACAACAATAAAACAGTATTTCTTATATAGATAGAAACTAGAATCATACTTAATACTAAATGTTTACATGTATAGTAGGTAGCAAATAATTACATCTAAACATTAATCATTTCAAACGTTCGTTCACAGAGATACTGAGATTTGACAGTTTACAGCGGGCGAAAACATTACATGCGCGCTCTGCTTGCGCACTAGTTGGCCATTTATGGCCTACTAGTGTGCAACAAGCAAGTATGCACTCGACAGAGTGCAGTTCTAGTTATATCTGCCACTGGCAGCACATCCTCTCCCGTCCCCAGAGACAGGGAGAGGTGCCCAGTACATGAAGAACAGCACGTCTGGAAGTTAACACAAGGCTTGCACAATTATGTCTATATGATAAAAATCATAACACTGTGACTAGGAGTACCAGTAGGGGCAAAAGTGGCGCTGTTGTGCCAGAAACGGAGACGGAGAGATAGTGCTGCGCTGTTGCCTGCTAATGAGAGAGAGAGGGAGAGGAGTTGCACCACTCAGTTCACAGTACGGGTGTGATTTTTACTTAATTGTCTCCTTTGTTTGGTATTGTTGGTGGAAGAGACTGCTTCAAAGAAAAAAGCATATTGTGTGGAGGTTATATTGAGAGCAGGAGGAAGGAATGTGTGAGAGATGCAAAAACAGACATTTGGAGATTACATATCAGAGGTTGGCAGGCAGAAGGTGACACCAAACCTTACATTGTAATGTAAGGTTTAATGTGTTGCTTGAAACTGTTTGATTCACATTGTGAAGATAACCCTGTTAGGGCGGCCGTTTTCTGCAGTTTCTACTGCACCATCTGAGCAGCTTAATGTGGTAAAGCTAATGCAAGACAAAGACTCATTAAATCACACTGATCCATTTCTCACTATTTTTAAACCGCTAATGAGCCCATTTCTCCACAGCTAAGCTTAGCGTTATGTGAGACTAAATGTGCTTGTACGGTAGGCATTATTGAGCCTCTATCAAAGCCTTGATTTGTCGGTTGGGTTGAGTCATATGGCTGTGCTCAATCTGTGTCAGAAAATGTCCCAGCGGTGCAATGCACCGACTACTGTGAGCAAATCATTTGCATGTTCTAGGGAGTTGATGTGTGTATGCCCTCTGCGTATTATTGATATTTGTTTTTGTGTGTTTCAGGTGGCCTCTTTGTTTGCCTCATACATCCTGGGTTACCTCAGCCCCACCAAGATGCAGTCCATTCTGGTGACTCACATGGTAGACAACGTTACCAAACAAGACACCAATAGTTCTATTTTATTGTTATTGTTTTGCACAATGATAAACAAGAAAAGTTGATTGGTAACACATATTACTCTGAATTCACACCAGCAGTGGCATTTAACTGGCATGTTCTGAAAAAGGAGAGACACTTTCCCCACCACGGCAGGAGGTGGAACAAGCAAAAAGCAGAGTGACAAAGTTGAGAAAATTAAAGATTTGTGGCAAGACAGAGCGGCTTACGCACTCGAACACTTTAGATGGACAGAAATGGAGTATTGTATGGAAGTACTGATTATTTATACATTTTTAAATTGGAACAGTGGAGATCTTTCTGGCTTATTTACAAGGATGCCAATCATACCTCCCATTTTGTGAAAACTGAGAAATAGTACTGCTGCTGGTGTGAATTTAATGTAACGGAAGGAAATGTGACTAACTTGTACAGGTGGAAAGAAACCATTTGAAAGTTAAACTAAAGTTCTACTGATGTCGTATCGACTGGCCATTTTTGGTGTTCGTACACCACAAACCAGCGCATGTATAAATCAGGCTATACTTTGTGTGTTTGCAAACTCTGCTTTACCCTCAAAGTACTTAGGTCGGCGTGCCAAAGAATCTTGTTTGTTCTGCCAAGGACAGAAGTGTGACTATGTTTATGTCTGTGAGCAGCATTCTGTGCATTTCTGTCCTTCTCCACATTCTTCACGTGTAATCGTCTCAGCAGGCCAGGTCTGTGTGCTCGACTGATAAGCAGACTGCAGTAGCCGTCCCTTTGTATTAAGATGGTGGAGATTTGTTAGTGGGAGGACATATGGTTCTGCATAATTCAAAAGAATATTGTTGCGAGTGTGTATCTGTCTGGGAGAGGAGAAAAAGAACATGTTCTACTTTACTGGACACATTAAAATATAGGCTTGTGTTTCCTGCATGTCTTGGTTCTTCCATCCCCAGTGGGATGGGGAAATGTGAATCATTATACCGTGCAAATTTTCAATGTGAGATTAAGAGTCAAACTTGCCATTGAATACAGAGTGTGTTTGAAAATGTATATTCTAATCATTATACTAATAAAACTACAATACATATCCCTGACTCTGAGTGTGGATCCATCAGAAGCTATCTGATGCCAGTGTACACTCAACAATCCACAGCCATATCAAAGAAGCAGGTTCATGATGAACGATGCCTTCTCAACTCTCCTGTCTCTGCCTGCAGGTCACGCTGGGTGTTTGCTTCCTCCTGATGTTTGGAAACTCTATGCTGTTGACCTCCTTCTACGCGTCCTCCCTCGTCTCCATCTGGGTGAGTCTCCTTCTACGCCTCCTCTCTCGTCTCCATCTGGGTGAGTTGGACCCGGCGTGAGATGGATTCCATGTATTTTATGGGATTGACTGATGGTTAAATTCAGGTCTTATAAATAAAACTGCCCATCATGACCATTCTTTTCTTTTCTTCAACACGACACACAAGAAACAAATAACACACACACACAATGCCATTTTGGTCACACCGTAGCTTCACCACTTGAAGTCCAATTGATATAGTTTATAGTTTAGCACTTGGGCCCATAACACCAAAAGATAGGAGGGGGAGTCATTCATGACCATTCTGTTGGCTTAAAATGGAGTTGGTATTGTTGCCATAAATTTACCTAAATAATATTTTACTTCATATTTACAGGAAATCTATTTGTTTTATCAGCTCTATACTGCATGTGAATCAATGACTCAGAAAGTCAAAGTGTGTCTACACAGCCCAAATGCAACAAAACCACAGTTAAACTCAAATAGTTTTCTGGTGGAATGGTCCTAGTGTTAATATTTCACATTTCTCAATATATCTGTGGTTAGTCTGAACATCCTTAGTTACATAATTCAGAATTGTACCACCATGTTTGAAGAAGACCTAGAGAGGGGATGGGTTTTGATGTATTTTTCTTTATGCTGATAAAAGGAAATGACAATACTTTTAACAACTCCATATTGACTTTTTTATGATTCATTTTAAACATATCTATCATATTGGATAATTCAAAATACATTGCCCATCCCTACTGGCACAATTATCAGTTGAAAATTGTCACCAACACAACTCGAGTTGAGTGCAGCGGAGAGCAGTCAAGAAATGTAACAGCATGGTTACAGTTTTATTGGATGTGTAATTGTAACACACTACATTGTATTTGTGGTTATCTATTCCAGCTAGATAATAACTCTGGATTTCTTTGCAGGCCATCATTGCATTAAGGGACAAATTTGCTGAAGCCTTCAAACCTGGCATTGTGACATGGGTATGGAGAAGCTGTGTGTACGTGTGTGTTATCCCGCCCTCCCCCACCCTTCCAAAGTTGGTAGGAAATCCCCATAAGCCAAACACTTGTCTGGTTGGTACGTTTGTCTCCGTCAACAGCCATTTAACCAGCAATAGCATTTGGATGTGAAGACAGTCTGCTGACACCTGTAGCCTACAGTCCTGACATTTCGCTAGCTATTTGTGGCTTATAGAAGCCATACTTGCCAGATAATTCAAAAAAGCATTTTCTTGGTAGCTGTCGTTAATTTCCCATCTTGGTTCCATCTTGTTTCTTCTTTTAGATCATGCAGGGACTGGCTTGGTTCACCTCCACAGTTTTGTTCAAGTTCATGTTGTCGTTCATCCTCGGAGCCTCTGACGACGTAAGTTTGTGTTTGTGTTTGTTTGTGTGTGTGTGTGTGTGTGTGTGTGTGTGTGTGTGTGTGTGTGTGTATTACAAAGTGATATAAATCTAAATACAAAAGGGCAAAATAAACTCCTTCAAACACATTGCTTTGTCTCCTCTTCCTCCTCTCTAGGCTCACATTAGTGGCCTGATCAAGTCTAAGTTCACCAGTTACCAGGACTTCCACACCCTGATGTATACTTGCGCTGCTGAATTTGACTTCATGGAGATGGAGGTACTGTATGGCTGTGGTGTGGTCCTTAACCATTTCTATGCACTGAAAATAAAGGCCTGCTGTTTAGTATCAGTAATTATGGTATTATCTAAACCACAGAGATTTTGGGAAATGTCCATGCTCTCTGTACAAAGAAAAAGAGTGAGAGGCCAAATTCACAGCACTTTACTGTACAAAGGCATAGAGCCTGATTGTATGTCACTTAATATGGTGACAAAAACATGATGTATTGTGAACTTGTAGTGCTGCTGGAGAGTGAAACCTGTGTGTGTGTGTGTGTGTGTGTGTGTGTGTGTGTGTGTGTGTGTGTGTTTCTTCTCATCTCTCAGACGCCACTACGCTATACCAAGACATTACTGCTCCCTGTCAATGTGCTGGTGATTGCTCTCATTGCTAGACAGGTAAGTTAACTACTGTAATCATCCTGTGGCTGTGTCTTACTCATGAGAAGAACAGTTATCTTAAATGTTGTGACAGTTAATACAAATGACACAATTATGTAGCTACCAAATTTTCCTTATTTATTATTAATGGTTTCTTGAAAAAGAATCTCCAGCCTTGGTTAACCCATTTTGTTATAATTTACCTATTGAAAAATAGCAGATCTACAACCTGATGGCGCGCTATGAGCTTGTAGGTCTGCTATTTTTGAAAAGTCGTGAAAATATTTATTTCAGAAAACTGGAGGATTTAGAAGATTTCTTTTTTATTTTGAGATCGGGCCTAAATGGGTTAAACATTCATACCTTTTATGTTCTGCATTTGAGCTTATGTGTGATGGTTTAGAAAGATCTGGCCACAAGCGCTGAGTGGGTACACGCAGATAATGTGAATTCTCATGGCCGGGCTGTTTATCCCACATTTCTCGGTCCAGACTGTCCAGGATATAGTGAAATTCCTAATGGAAGGCAAGAAAGCCTCAGAAGATGATGATATTAAGTCTGAGGATGAAGATGAGTCTGAAGGGTAAGTAACCTATAGGCTCCTCTCTCAGCCTGAATGGATTTACCTAAATGTCTGCATTCTCATTCACTCAAACCCATTTAATGTACTCACTCACTAATTGGATGCTTCATGGATCGTTGCTATGTCAAAATGGCCTACGGTGGCTCTTGACTGTGAACCGTTAGAAGGGTCATGAGCCATGACTGGGCCAGGGCTCGAATAAACAATGGTGTTACAATATTATGTTGCATCATAACCGTAAGCTAGCAGTAGTAGGAATTAACAGGTTGGGTGGTATTCAAGCCAATGGCAACCTCCCCCAAAAAAGGCATGCAGGACACCCAAATTTGCGGCCTGCGGGACCCCCACCCCCCAAAAAAGGGCTAGATTTTCCACGTGTGCAAGTGGTACTCATGGCAATGGCCCCACTAACCTGGTTAAATAAACAAATCAGTTTAGCGTCCTTGTAAATTATTTTCTGTTAGACTTGTTGCTAAATCCGTGCTGGGAAATTACAGAACCATTTCCAATCTGCCCTTATTGGGAAAGTACTAGAAAAATATTATCAACTAGATATGTTTATACAGAACAACAAGGTGCACAACAAATTTCAATCAGGCTCCTCCTACTCCTGGATTTAACGGCTGCATTCGACACAATCTGGAGCACTGAATAGGCTTGTCGAACACGGCCCTGTCTTGGTTTTCCTCTTACCTGTCCTAACAGGCAGAAGCTACTTTGTCAATCCTAGTAGCCAACTTTGAGTCTGACAAACACGACATCTGCTCTGGCATTCCACAGGGCTCAATTGTTGGTCCTCTATTGTTCTCTCTGTACATACTGCCACTGGGAGAACTTATTAGCGCTCACAGAGTGAATTTCAACTTCTATGCACCTAGCTTTATCTTTCTGTAGCTCCAGATGACCGCTGTGCTCTTGACCTGCTGTTTTACCTGTTTATGGTCTTTAAATGGTCCTACCTCCATGACTGCCTGCCCAGATATGTCCCAAACTGCCCTTAGGTCCGCCACTGCTGGCCTTTTCGAGGTGCCAAAAAAACAGGCATCTAAAAGATATGGTGAAGCAGCTTTCTGCTTCAATGGGCCGACAGCCTGGAATAAACTCCCACTGCACCTTAGACTACCTCCCTCTGTAGACATTTTAAAATCAAAGCTCAAGACCTACATTTTCACCCTTGCCTTTTCTGTTATACCCCCTGCTTTGCCAATTTTGTTGGTTTTATTCCATCTAGCAGACAAGCAGTTCAGTCAAAGCAGTCAATTTTTGCTTCATTGCCTTTTTTTAATAGTATTATTGATTTGCTTTGATTTTGATGTTGTTTTATGGTTTTTTTGCTTCTCTTTTTGTTATTTGTTCTGTAAAGCACGTTGGGCTGAATTCTATGTCATGAAAGGTGCTCTATAAAGTTTATTCTTCTTTAATAAATTATTTCTTGTGGTATGGTATTCCACATTTTATAGGCTCACATCACATTAAATAATTGTTATAGTGTACTAATGTTTTGCTTTGGTGTTTGTGTTATTTTTTCAGAACTGAAAATGAGTGCCATAATGTGAATCAAATGTGTTAGTCATGTTATGTTCTCCCAGATAACATAACACACCTCACACCTTGTTATAATTGATAGAGTAATTCTGTTTTATTTTTCAGGCTTGAAATGACAGCAAAAGCAGAGGTGAGAACTTAGTCTGTACACATTCTATTCAGTGGCTTTGTCACAACAATATGAATGTGTTTTGCACTCTTGTGCATTTGAAAGCTGAGAGTCCAATCTCTGAGCCTGGCACTGCAATAAACAAACCTAGCCAAGTTACAGTATCTTGTGACTTTTATTATTAAACTCATTGCTGGGTGTTCACAAGCAATTTTCCTCATGATATGAAATCCCCCTTTCATACCATGTTTGGGTCTTCTCTTTACTTTCCCTCCCTCTCAAAGTTTTAAAACCTGAGATTTTTTATTAATTTCATTCAAAACTCTTCTTTCATGCGATCTTTAGAATTGAGAAGAAATGTCCAGAAAATGGCTGCTTAATTTATGTACATGTATACATGTTTATTTTTTTATCCAAGCAGCACAGCACCTAGACTGAGCTGCATTTTTGTGTACTGATGCAAAAGTTGAGTTTTTTAAGGCGCTAAGAATACTGCTTTTTCCACACACAAGAACAGCTGTGTGTACTGTATACGTAACCTAGAGGCTACCCGTCATCTGAGTGGCTGGTAGATTAGAACGGGGGACACCACCCTCAGCCAAGATTTAACAGCAAGTTCTTCAATGATCCAATCTTATTTATAGAACACATTTAAAACAACAAAGTTGACCAAAGTGCTGTACAATTAGGAAAAGCAGTAATAAAACATAATACAATACAGTAATAAAAACATATACAATAAAATCAAACACTCAGGAGTACACATTATTCATGGTTTAAAAACTAGGGAATAGAAATGAGTTTTAAGATGTGTTTTAAAAAACAGGTAGTGTTGGAGCCAGCCTGACACGGCTAGGAAGCTGGTTCCATAGTTTAGGAGCAATGACTGAAAAGGCTCTGTGCCTTCCATGATTCATCGTGCCTCTTCTTTTGAGCTTGTTTGGTGACTTACTTGTATGTATGCATTCACACTCTCTTTCAGCTGGTGTACCACAGTCTCCAGCTGGTGTCGTTTACTGTGTTGGCCATACTAATCATGCGCCTGAAGCTTTTCCTCACACCCCACATGTGCATCATGGCCGCCTTAGTCTGTTCTAAACGGGTCAGTGCTGTACCACTTCCACACTGGTTTCACTCAACTGGTATTAAACATTGCAGTAAATCATTCATCATTAGTATCATTCATTTGTATAATTTCTTTTCGCCCTTCAACTCATCCTGAATCTACTGTATGCCCTTCATTAGAAATGTCCCGTGTTCACATTCATAGAGGCTATGCTGATGTGTTGAAAGGAAAGGTTATGTCCATGCCACAATTTGTCAAATAACATTTATTTTCTCAATGTGTAACTTTTCCCATTTCCATTTCTGTATGGTACTGATTTCTCGCTCTTTTTTTCTCTTTCAATTGCCCACCCGTGTGTGTTAGTTGTTTGGATGGATAGGCGAGAGGGTGAAGCTGCAACTAGCAGTGTTTACCATCGTGTCCATCATGGCTGTGCAGGGAATAGCCAACCTTCAGGCCCAGTGGGGGATCATAGGTGAGTTCAGCAACATGCCCCAGGAGGAATTGCTGGACTGGATCCAAGGGAACACCCATCCAAGTGAGTGTGCTGCTGGTCATGATGCCATTTGAGCTTATTGTTTAGTTGGATGGTGACGACATCTCAAAATTGATAATCTATCTAACCTTTAACTCCCTGAGAATTACTGGGCACAAACGGATACATTGTGTGTGTGTGTGTGTGTGTGTGTGTGTGTGTGTGTGTGTGTGTGTGTGTGTGTGTGTGTGTGTGTGTGTGTGTGTGTGTGTGTGTGTGTGTGTGTGTGTGTGTGTGTGTGTGTGTGTGTGTGTGTGTGTGTGTGTGTGTGTGTGTGTGTGTGTGTGTGTGTGTGTGTGTGTGTGTCAAACTGCTCCGTTGTTACTACCAGTGCTAATGTAGTGGGTGCATTTGCAACCTCTGTGTGTTTAACACCATCGCAAGCTTGCATACAACAAGGCACTGTTCACCGATGGAGTTTACCAACAGCCGGTGCCTGGTGGCCCTTCCTATAAGCAGCTACTCCCGGTAGCTGTGTGTGAGAGGTGTTGGACCTGGCCTTCTAGCGGTGTCTCTGTCCGCTGTCTGGACAACAGTGGGTGGATTTTGGGCCCATAGAATCAGCCACACTGTGGAGAACGATATGACACCGCGTGGCAATGCAGGAGTGGACTGGGAAATTGTTTCCTCTAGTGGTCCACCCTGAGACGTGTGTGTGTGTACTCTGCAGAGTCTGTATTTGCTGGTGCCATGCCCACCATGGCCAGTGTGAAACTGTCCGTTGGACGACCCATCGTCAACCATCCCCACTATGAAGACGCTGGTCTGAGGTCAGCACTGACATCTCACTGTACACAGCTGTTTTTTATGATGGCAAGATGAATAGTATGATAAACAATTGTGTAATGGCTGCACACCCCTTAGCCCTTGTGAGAAAGAAATCCAGCATTCTAGTATAGATCAAAAGTATGAATTTTGAATTGCCCATTTCCAGGGCTTAAACTCTTGGGCAAAAGGATGAGATACAAAAAAGAAGTATTAAAGCACTACTGTGAGGACTACAACATAAATGAGCATTCAGTATTTAAGTCCGACGTCATTTTGTAGTGCTACGTTACGTCCGGGTCCAAGTGGCACCAGCTCCCGTCCGCATCCCATTGTAAATAGAATATCTAAACGCGTGAATCTTTTTAAATTGACGTTATATTTCAGAAAGGAAGCCATAGAGGGTTAAAATGGGTCTTAATGCTTCCAACTCGAGTAGAATTATTAATGTTTTGTACAAGTGTCCATGACAACAAAAATATATGATGTGGAGACAATAAAGACTATTATTATCATTATTATTGAAGGTGGCAACAGTCCATTTGCTCGGTAAAATATTTCGGGGGATATTTACAATGTCTGTGTGCAGGCTTGAGTATGTTGAATCTAGTTTGCATTAATGAGGATTTAGTTGACACAATCAAATAAAATGGCGATAGTATTCCATGTGGGGCAGACGGCCTGTCACAGCCAGATTTTGGAGAGCAGCGCAGCTTTGTTGTTGCGAGGAAAGCG
The DNA here is from genome assembly GCF_964188405.1 of Protomyctophum parallelum. Lineage (NCBI taxonomy): Eukaryota > Metazoa > Chordata > Actinopteri > Myctophiformes > Myctophidae > Protomyctophum > Protomyctophum parallelum. The sequence goes on from NC_139698.1 coordinate 42,405,836, forward strand.
GTAAAATGAGACTTTCGTGGTTGTTTTCGTCTCAGATTTAGTCCGACGGAGCGTCACAGTATAACTCCATGGGGACACAAAAGCGACACAAAAGTAGGACCCGGAAGTATCTCAGGAGGGGGCGCTCACGTCACAGCTAAAATACTGAATACCAGCAGCCTGGCATGTTTAGCACGAATGTCACAGGAAACTTGACATTACTGCCGACCATTTTCCAAAGCTCTTTGATTTCGAGGAAGCCAATGGGCACATTCCATCGACACAGGCAGTCGTCAGGATGAAGTCATCGATTTTTATATTTTAAAACAGTAGGCTATTATCCTCCTATTCATTGATATAACAACGCAATAGCCTTATAGAAACGGGACACAATGCCTCCCTGCTTGGCACTCAGGATCAAGGGTGGTAAGTGAGCCCCTGCGACAAACTAGTGTCATGTCCAGAGGGTTTACATCAAGCTGCCTCACGCTACAGAAACAAGAGATATGCTCCTGCCCTATGGGCCACATGTACTCTGCAAGGCTTACTTACAGTATAACCAACACAATGTAGATCCACAAGCACCAGATTTCCGTAAACAAATCTTGTGCTTAAGAGGCCAATTTGAATATTTCCAAAATTATTATAATGTCAAAACCCACGTCAAAACTGTTCCTGTGTGTGGGGAAGAAGGGGAGAATGTTTAGGCAAAATGATATTACACTATCTGATTGACATTTATACCCCTTAAATAGTGTAAAAGATTGGCTTCTCTAGATAGGGTAAATTGCCGATCACATATAGGGTAAATTGTCGATCAGTGGCCACTTATCGGAGCATCTCTAATTCCCATGCCATAATCTAAAATACACATGCAATGTTTACATAGCAGGTCAACATCCTCATGCTGACACAACCTAACAACCTATTGAGCTTCTTCGTTTGTTTGTGATAGATAGGAACCTAGCCTCGTGCGGCCAGAGCCGCTAGACTGATAACCTAGCCTCGTGCGGCCAGAGCTGCTAGACTGATAACCTAGCCTTGTGTGGTCAGACTATATCACTGCATGGCCCAGGCCAATTTCTTTTGCACTGGCAGATTCGTGTCTTGCCACGCGAGGCTAAAGATAACCTTAGCTTCTCTGAGGACAACATAAAATGTATTTGAAATGTCTACCTGAAAAGTTCTTGGAGGAGAGATAGATTTTTGAACAAAATTCAAATGATTTATTAACTAACTTTAATGACGTTTATTTAGCCAACATTGACTAAATTCTTCAGGTACATTTTGGTGACTTGAGTGAAATCTGAAAATAAAGCAACTAATGGGAACATGTTCAGTGTTTACAGTATATCCAATATTATTGCAAAAGCTGTGCATGTATTGTATTTGAGTGTAGTGCTGGCATGGTTAATTTGATCAAATATTCTGTTTCCTCTCAGGGAGAGGACCAAGCTGGTGTACTCCATGTACAGCCGCATGCCTGGAGAAACAGTTAAAAGGAACCTGATGAAGCTGGACGTGGACTACTTTGTCTTGGAGGACTCATGGTGTATCAGGCGAACCAGGTAAATGAACACCACAGGGTTCTTAGTTTAAAAAGGATCCCTAGTTGTTGCACTGCACATCACAATGTATTAGACATTTTGGGGATTTCTGTTGTCATCCAGACTGGCAGTTGCAAGTATCTGGTATTTCAGTTACAGGATGGTAGGCATTAGAATTAATCGTTTAGCAGGATGGTACCCAGCATGCACGGAATGACGAATTGGGCTGAACAAAAGCAATCTGTTATTAACTACCCCTTTTGTCACTAGATCATAATTATATGTTTTTTCCCGTGGCTCCCTAACATAGTCTTCACTCCTTTCTGTCCTGTTGTCAGGCCAGGCTGCAGTATGCCAGAGATCTGGGATGTGGAAGACCCCCAGAATGCTGGCAACACCCCCCTCTGCAGCCTCATGTCAAAGAACTCACGGCCACACTTCACCACTGTCTTTGAAAACAGTGTTTATAAAGTTCTAAAAGTCCCTAAAGTTGCCAAAGAGGTCAGATAACAGTTGGATTGTTCTGTTATCTAATCAACACTATCTAGGATTTCTTTCCACACTAGTCTCCATGTGGAAGGGGCCTAAGCCTGTTGTGTCTTGGGGGTGAGGTTCCTTTGCCTGTAGGGCCAGTCTCTCTGTTGGAGCAACCACTGCCATTGCTGCTTACTATTTCGCTCCCCTATGACTTCAGAAGACCCAGGGGTTCTCCATTGTGTTGGTGACTTTAGAGAACCCCAATGCCCCCAGAGTTCATTAATCATGCCAGTTGCTGTATTCCCGTTGACCCAAAACGTTCACATTTCAGTTGATTTGGTGCTCATCTATGCCAGACATGAGGCATTGCATTTATTCGTTTACATTTGTTGGTTCTTTTACACAAATTTGTTTTGTATTTGGCTTGAAATTGAGTTATTATACTTGACCCTGAGGTCAGACATCAGTATTTTATTAATGATTTTCATTGGCTTTTGCTTTTGGATTTAACTTTTTTTCTGCCAGGACCAATCAAAGATGTCCACAAACTGCAAACATGACAACAACCATATCCATTCAGTTGTTATGTAATGTTGAACTGTTCATTATGCCATTATTGATATTGAAAGATTTTCGGTAATACTATATTTTTTTATAATTTATTTGTGTTAGCATTTCTATATACAAATGTGTGCTTGTTGTGACATAATTTTGTCAGTGGAAAGTGGTTTTTAAAGTGTTCAAAGAGTCGGAGGGAAATTAAGTTTGGTTCTATATGGGCGGATTCATACTCGATATGATTTTGGCTCGTCAGAAATTTTCAGTAGCACCGAAGAGACTACTTTAGGACGGTACCCGCCCCCCCCGAACCTCAAATGACGTCACATTGTAGGCTCTACAGAGCCGAACCGACTTTTATGAATCGGCCCTAGGCCTTTTAATAATTCATCTGAATAATAATTCAGGATTGACGTCCGTTCATTTTGAATTTTCAGCATCATTTTTACATGTCCTAAAATCTACTCCATGAATTGATTTATTTGAAAGTGGATTGACCCCAGTACAGACATCCGTTGAACATACTCCATGATACATAAATTTTGCACATGATACATATATTTTGCACATGGAGTCTCCATGTGCAAAATGTATGCTTTGTGCATACCCAAAACATATTTTAGAATATGCTAAACCTTTTTTTATTACGGTATTATTCTTGCCAAAGCCATTTTTAAGTGTGCCAGCTCATTACATATGTCAAATATTATATTACTTCCGGACAGCTCGAAAGTGTTTTTAATCCTGGATTCTTTAAAACAGACTAACCCAAATATTTGGTAGCGGTGAATTTTCTCAAAAAGCTGTGATGCGCTCTCCAAAAGGTAGAGCTCTTATGTTACCTGTAGCCTTTACAATGCCAATGCAGTGAAAGTAAAGTGACCTTTAACACGGTCAAATCTGTCACTGAACTTTGGGGCCACAACAGCAATTCTACATTGACGATAATGTAATACTTTTCAGTCACTGTTGTCACTGCTTTCTATGTTTCAATGTATTTTAAATGTGAATGATTATACAACAGACAGATCTTGCTCAGAAAATGCAGTTCTTTGACCCTTACTCAGCAAGTTTTGAAGTACAGTATGCTGTTTTTTGACCCTTACTCAGCAAGTGTTTGAAGTAAATGCAGTTCTTTGACCCTTACTCAGCAAGTGTTTGAAGTAGAATTGTGCCGTTAGTTGTGAAAGGGTACATGCATGTCCCAAAAATGTATACAAAAGCTCTCTCAATCAAATGTAAGAACTGAAAAGAATGGGCATTGGCTGCGATAGTGAATTGAATTATATAAATGCTGCAGGTTTCTTTTTAAGTTTGTGTTTAAATAGCATCAAGGTACAACATATTTTGATAATACAATAGCATTGATGCCTAAAAAGAATGCAACATGTGCCAGAGCTTAAGAAAGCATACAGTATGAATGGCTTACATTTGTTTTGTTTCACCATGTTATAGTTTGATTATGCACATTTCACAATCATGTAAGAGTATTCTTCAAAGAGCCCATTTTAGGGAGTGGGCTATAACCACACATATTGTTACATTTTGTTGTAAATAATAATTCCTATGGCAAGCCTAGCTTTGTTTCTTATGTCTTTTATATTATGTCTATTTTGTCTGTATTTAAAAAAAGAATAATAAAACCTTTCTTATCTGTATTTGGCCATTTTTATTTTAAGTTTCTGCTCATGCTGTTTTTAAGTTCATGCAGTCACACTTGGGAGCTGGCCAGTAATACTGCTCTGCTCTGATCTGTTGGACACTCATGACTCAACGACGTGCTCACCGGCAGTACCGGTTCCAGAGGCCATATTACACCAGTCAGTCCTGGGCGACCTTCACTGGCTCCCGGTCAAACAATGAATCCATTTCAAAATACTACTAAACACCTACATGGCACTAAATAATCTGGCTCCCCCTACCTCCTCAAACGTCATGTCCCCTCCCACTCGCTCAGGTCTGGTGACGCACACTTCCTTGAGGTCCCCAAGACCAAATAGGAAAATACTGTACCTGGGGCAACAGAGCTTTTGCTTTCACTTCACCAACCCTGTGGAATTGATTGAGTGAATATTTTATTAGACAGAAATGCAAAACAGTACAAGTATAGTGAAACACTTTGTCTAAATTACACCAAAAACGTCATTGTGGTCTTGTTTCCATTGGGGTTCTACATGCATGCCCCAAAACTGTCAGATATGCCCCCACCCTCAAAACCTACCTCTTAAATATTCCCCAGCTATCTCATTCCATTCCTTCTGTTTCCGCCCCCTAATGAAGTTGTTTTTACTTGTTTTCTCATGCCCCTCATGTAAAGTGTCTTTGGGTACTCTGGTAAGAGATATCATCATTATTAACTAAGCTATGGTGAAAAATCAAACCCATCTGAACTGAGTGGTACTGTACTGTACTCCTGTACTGTACTGCACTGTACTAGCTCTCCTCCCTGGCCTCTGTGTGAAACGCTGCACAACAGTGCCATCCAGAGGTATTGGCGAGGTGTTCATCTACTCTTGTCCTAATGTTAGAGGTAATTCCAGATAATCCCAGCCATCCAGCAGATGGCAGCAAGTGCGTACTGGAGCAGTCATCACAGGTTTACAGCAGTTTAACCTTTTACAGTCTATGAGTTAAACACTAAACAGTGGGTGGAATTCGTTTTTGTGCAAGCTCCATATTCTATTCCAGTGGGTGAAAATCTTTCTCATAAGCTCTCTCATAAGCTCCCATGATCATTTGCAGTTTGAAGAAAGTGTTAAAAACTAAAAGAATAGAGAAATAATGAAACAAGGAAAGGATAGTCAAATATTCTTTACATGAAAGAAATATGAATTCTTTGATATTTCTTCAAACTGCAAATGATCATGGGAGCTTATGAAAAAGATTTTCACACAATTTATTTTAGTGATCTGTAGGCCACGGAAAAAGTGGAACAATGAACCCATTTGGTTAAATTTGTATTTGATTCCTCGACATATTATTTAGGGGACCGGCCCTGGCTTAGAGTAAAGGCAGAGTAGTATAAAATATTATAATATATATATTTTAATTCATTCATTTCATTCTATATATATATATATTATACTACTACTCTGAGTAAAGGGACCGGGCCCGGCCGAACCCGAGAACATTTTGCAACCGAGAACCTCGTGCTATAGGTAATCTCGCGCAGAGCCGATCTCGCGCTGCCAGACGTACGACTCCGCGATCGACATGTTTGCGGCTGCGCAGTACCATTCGAAAACTTGCACGGTGAGGGACGCCGTGGAGGAGAAAGACAACGCAGTGGACGAAACACAATGGCGACAACGGCAGCCACAGCAGGCGGAACGGGCTCGGGGGGACCGGCGGCCGGCCCACTCGGCGGCAGCACCGCGGTGGGACGAAAGAAAGACGGTGGCCCGTCCTCTAAATTCTGGGAGAGCTCGGAGACTGTGTCTCAGCTGGAGACCGTGCGGCTGTGGATCGGGAAGCACTACAAAAAGGTCTGCAGGCTTGCCTTGCACTAGCATTGATTTCAATGAAGGCCCGCGTCCCCCCGTGCACAATGGGATGCTAGCTTTTAGCTGGTCGTAGGATAGTCTGATCAGACGATTGCAGGTTGTTATTCATCCAGCCGTACGGGCAGGTTCTGTGTTGTGTTTTTGTACCAAGCACGTGTCCGCACGCAGGCAAATACCTCCCACGGAATTGGGGGGACTTTTCGAAGATAGATCCGGCTGAACCCTGCTAGCATTTTGCTAACACATAGCTAAACAACGAGCCAGTCAGTAGATGGATACCGGTATTCATTATGTGGGGCAATGTTTACAGCTAAATGAATATATCTACACAGTGTCTGGTTGTTAAGCTAAATTTATCTGAACTTTCTTGTCAATAAATGATGAATTTGTATCTTCGTGGCAGCCAGTAGCATTGACTGAGTACCGAACAAAACTAATGGTGGTACTCGTGGTGTGACCCGAATGCATATAACTTTAAACAACTGTTGTTATCGGCGTTAAACAATTGACTTACATGACTTGAACGAAGTGTAGAGAAAACACCTGTAGCTGGATTTCTCATGGAAGAAGCGTCTTGATCTTCAGGCGCTACTGTTATTGTCAACAAAGCTTCTCACACACACAGTGCGCGCAAGGCGGTGTTGCTGCCTTGTCAAACAAAGAATTCAATGTACTCTGCTTTGATAGTAAACTTCACACTCTCAAATACTTTTTTTGAATGTAATAATGTTCAAGCGATACTTTTGTATGATTGAAGAATGACACATTGTTCAAATACCGGTAGTTGACTTATCATTGGATATTTATAATCACAAGTAAAATTAGGCTGTAAATTAGCCAAGCAAAACGCACAATGTGATTGTCGTTCCACAGAAGGTGTGTGTGTCACTAGATTCTAGTGTCATAGACAGGGCATTTCAACTCATTGTGTTCTGTACAAGATAAATGGATTATAACTACTTTGGTAGAAAAATACTGAGAACATTTAACGTTTTAACCAGTCACCATCCAATATTTGTCTGAATGAAATGAATGGTGATATAATGTGACTGCAGGCTTAATGCTTCCTGTGAAATTCACTCGTGGTCTTAACATCAGAGAGAGCGTTGACATGCAAGGACCAATATCTGGCAAGTAGGGCTGTCACAGTTGAGATTGTCACACAAATAATTGTGATTAACGATTTAATTGTGTTTTGGGCATTTAACATTGGAACATTATGAATAAAGATTACATTTCTGTGTAAATACCTGAAATATACAAATACATTACTGACATGTTCATTATTTTTTATACTTGGTAAGCTTAGTAAGCTTGTAGATCAGCTATTTCAGCTTGTTTTAATGTATGAAAATGTTTCAACATGGAAACGATTATGATGATAATGAAATAATTGTGATTATCTCAAATAATTGCTTAGACAGTTACAGTTCTTGATTACTGTAAATCGCTCTGGATTAAGAGCGCCTGCTAAATGCCTAAATTGTAGACTATTATGTAATAATTGTGACAGGCCTATTTACTTATCTGACCACTAGATCTGCATGATTGTATATCGTTTTTGAAACTTTAATTGCAATATGAACTACAAATATTAGTTACTACAAAGTGCTGCAATTTGCCAGTATTGCAGACCTTATCCCACATGCAATCCACTGCATTCCAATCTCACATGTGACATGCCTCGTGGTGTAAACATAAATAGAGAGGATTGCCAAAGCTACATAATCAACACAAAATGAATAATGTGGATGAAAATGTGAATGGAAGTTGATAATGTTGGGAGTTCAATGCAAGTTGCAATGAACTCCATTCCCAGACCCCTTGTTAGGATGTTTAGATCTCTGTGAGCCTGAAAGTGTTTTATTGCATTTGCATTTTGAATAAATGTATAATCGTGGCCTCTGTATCATGAATGATACATATTTATCGTGAGATTGCAAGCAATATCCACCACTAAATGGAAGACTTTCATACGGTGTGTGTTATGCCATACTACCATCACAACATCCAATAGGTAATTGTTATTATTGCCATATCGTGCCACCCTGCTGTCAACTAAACTGAAAAGACAGAAACATGCACTAAATAATCATTAACCCCATAACATCCTGAAACCTCCCCATGTGTAAATTGTAATATAACATGTCTGATGTTCCATCATACATCTCTATATCAGATATGAACGATAACTGTGACTGCTCTGTCAACGCTGTGGTTTGTCTTGTTCCAGTATGTCCAGAATGACTCCCCCTCCAGTAAGTCCCTGGCTGGCCTGGTTGTGCAGCTGCTGCAGTTCCAGGAAGACTCCTTCGGGCGCAGAGTCAACAACCCTGCCCTCACCAAACTACCTGTGAGGACGGACACACACAAACAAACACACACACAAAATGTTACCTAAAGCGCAAGATACCGGGGTTGTGGTTCTTTAACTTCTTTCAGAGCGGGAACTCTGGGGGGAGGGGAGGGAAAAAAGGGAAAAAAAAGAAAAGTTCGAATTTTTTTGTATAATATTTTCATGTGTGAACATTAATAAAAAAAACTTTGATAAAAAGAAAAAAGTTACCTAAAGCATCATGTTTAAGGCCAATCATTCCTTACTTGCCCCAAATCCTCCAGCCTTTCAAAGTTTTAAATTTGTGTTAAAATGTAGGCATTTAGCAGATGCTCTTATCCAGTGTGACTTACAAGTGCAAATCATAGTAAGCAGATTAAACACTATTAATGCAAGTGCATCCACTTAGTATCATGCCTTTGCCCTCTTTATACAAGTGCATCCACATACCGGTAGTATCATACTGCCTCTCTCTCTCTCTCTCTCTCTCTCTCTCTCTCTCTCTCTCTCTCTGTCTGTCTGTCTGTCTGTCTGTCTGTCTGTCTGTCTGTCTGTCTGTCTGTCTGTCTGTCTGTCTGTCTGTCTGTCTGTCTGTCTGTCTGTCTGTCTGTCTGTCTGTCTGTCTGTCTGTCTGTCTGTCTGTCTGTCTGTCTGTCTGTCTGTCTGTCTGTCTGTCTGTCTGTCTGTCTGTCTGTCTGTCTGTCTGTCTGTCTGTCTGTCTGTCTGTCTGTCTGTCTGTCTGTCTGTCTGTCTGTCTGTCTGTCTGTCTGTCTGTCTGTCTGTCTGTCTGTCTGTCTGTCTGTCTGTCTGTCTGTCTGTCTGTCTGTCTGTCTGTCTGTCTGTCTGTCTGTCTGTCTGTCTGTCTGTCTGTCTGTCTGTCTGTCTGTCTGTCTGTCTGTCTGTCTGTCTGTCTGTCTGTCTGTCTGTCTGTCTGTCTGTCTGTCTGTCTGTCTGTCTGTCTGTCTGTCTGTCTGTCTGTCTGTCTGTCTGTCTGTCTGTCTGTCTGTCTGTCTGTCTGTCTGTCTGTCTGTCTGTCTGTCTGTCTGTCTGTCTGTCTGTCTGTCTGTCTGTCTGTCTGTCTGTCTGTCTGTCTGTCTGTCTGTCTGTCTGTCTGTCTGTCTGTCTGTCTGTCTGTCTGTCTGTCTGTCTGTCTGTCTGTCTGTCTGTCTGTCTGTCTGTCTGTCTGTCTGTCTGTCTGTCTGTCTGTCTGTCTGTCTGTCTGTCTGTCTGTCTGTCTGTCTGTCTGTCTGTCTGTCTGTCTGTCTGTCTGTCTGTCTGTCTGTCTGTCTGTCTGTCTGTCTGTCTGTCTGTCTGTCTGTCTGTCTGTCTGTCTGTCTGTCTGTCTGTCTGTCTGTCTGTCTGTCTGTCTGTCTGTCTGTCTGTCTGTCTGTCTGTCTGTCTGTCTGTCTGTCTGTCTGTCTGTCTGTCTGTCTGTCTGTCTGTCTGTCTGTCTGTCTGTCTGTCTGTCTGTCTGTCTGTCTGTCTGTCTGTCTGTCTGTCTGTCTGTCTGTCTGTCTGTCTGTCTGTCTGTCTGTCTGTCTGTCTGTCTGTCTGTCTGTCTGTCTGTCTGTCTGTCTGTCTGTCTGTCTGTCTGTCTGTCTGTCTGTCTGTCTGTCTGTCTGTCTGTCTGTCTGTCTGTCTGTCTGTCTGTCTGTCTGTCTGTCTGTCTGTCTGTCTGTCTGTCTGTCTGTCTGTCTGTCTGTCTGTCTGTCTGTCTGTCTGTCTGTCTGTCTGTCTGTCTGTCTGTCTGTCTGTCTGTCTGTCTGTCTGTCTGTCTGTCTGTCTGTCTGTCTGTCTGTCTGTCTGTCTGTCTGTCTGTCTGTCTGTCTGTCTGTCTGTCTGTCTGTCTGTCTGTCTGTCTGTCTGTCTGTCTGTCTGTCTGTCTGTCTGTCTGTCTGTCTGTGTGTGTGTGTGTGTGTGTGTGTGTATTAGGTACACTGTCATACTTGGCCAAATGTCTCCCTCTCCTCCTTTAGGCCAAGACTTTCCTCGATTTCAAAGCAGCTGGAGCTCTCTGTCACATCCTTGGCTCTGCCTACAAGTTCAAGAGCGAGCAGGGCTGGTGAGTCTGGTCTTTACACCAGCCGGTTCAATTTAAGTTGACAGAACCACCTGTCCCATTGCCTTGCACTCGTATAGAGTCCTGACATGTAAACAAAGGGGTTATCATTGCACAGTGGTACTGTAGCTGTCTTCCTACAGGATTCCCATGCGTGTGGAAGATCTGAAAGTCTTATTATAAATCACTGGAAATGTTGGTGTTTTGGAAGTTTCAGAGGAAATGTTCTACATCACGCTTGGCTTCTGCTGGTCAAGGATGTAGCAATCTTTTAGAGGAGTAATAACACAGAATTTCAAAGATATATGAGATCATAGTCATTGATAGCCAAAACAAGACCTAGTAACTTCAAATCACAATAATCATGTTAGGGGTTCCCCCACATCTAATATTTGTTATCTATTTATTTATAATCTTTTTGCTGTGTGTCCTCCTTGGCCAGGCGCCGGTTTGATCTACAGAACCCTTCTCGAATGGACAGAAATGTGGAGATGTTCTTAAATGTAGAGAAGACTCTGGTCCAGGTACAGCTATGAACAATACAAAATAAATGTAATTTATACTTTGGTGTGTGTGTGTGTGGGGCCCATGCTAACCTAGTTGTTCTTGTCTGTAGAATAATTGTCTGACTCGGCCCACTGTGTACCTGTCAACGGACATTGAACAGAAACAGACCAATAAGCTCAAAGATATCATCAAGAGACACCAGGTGAGTGCTTCCTAACTGAATCCAACCAACCCAGGAGAGGACTGTCTGGACTGCTGCTCTATTTACATTGGCTTTTCACCAGTCATTTATTTTTCTCCAATGCCTCCCTTCTGTTTTCTCTCTTTTCAGGGCTCCATCACCGATGATAAATCCAAGGCCACCCACCACATCTACCCCTCTCCCTCCCAGCAAGAAGATGGTAAATTATCATGGTCTTTTAGTACTTATGCTCTGTTAGCCCTGGATTACAAGTAGTCATTATGTGGCTGAATTTGTAACTGTGTTTCTGTTTGTGTGTGTTGCAGACGAGTGGTTGCGCCCAGTCATGCGAAAAGACAAGCAGGTGCTGGTCCACTGGGGCATGTACCCAGACAGGTGACTGTCCTTAAATGTGTTAAACAGAGTAGGAAAAACAATGCTGTGGCATTTAATTTTCTATTTTAAAGGTGTTGGCCTCCAAAGAGTCATAGGAAGAGTGAAAGAGCAGCCCGCAGACTCTGCGATGCAAAATAAATGTGTTTACTTTTGAATGAGAGCTGCGAGTATGCGGCTGTACATTTTGACACATTTCACTTACTATGTGTCAGAAGAAAGTGAAATGGCTGGAATGAAATCTTGTAATGCACAAATACTGTATTAGTGAAAAGGCACGGGTCCCATCAGATCGCTTTTGTTAATCTGAAGGTAGTGGGCTTTACTGTGCCTGTTCAGTCTACTACTTCTTCTGTACATTGATTCACTCTGTGCTCAGTACTAAACTGTGACTGTTATTCTGTCTTGCTAGTTATGACACCTGGGTGTCCAACAGCGAAGTGGACGCCGATATAGAAGATTCACCCAGCTCAGAGAAGCCCTGGAAAGTGAGCCCACACCACTTATACTGCAAGACTGCATGTTATTTGACACACAAATAAATACTCTTGAGCCACCCAGTAAAACATATTTTATGTCTTACTCTCAGCCACTTTAGTAGCCAACTCAACATTAAGGCACATCAGAGGCACAATAGAACTACAGAGGCCATTACATACCATATCGCCAAAGATGTAACACACATAAAACACAATTGGCAACAAAACCTTTCCACCAAAGAGCATCATGATCAATAATTATTACAGTATGAAGCAAAATTATCATGATTATCCTGTCAGCCATTATTGTGCAGCCCTAATATAAGCTAATGGTTAATTTATAGTTGGTCATACCACGCCTGTCACTGAAAATCTGTTAGTATAAATTGGGCTTAATTGTCACGGGTACCCAGTTGGACATCATCACGGATGATTGAGCTTCTCTCTGCCTTCTTCCATTCTGCCTGTCCCCTCCTGTCCTGTCTTCTTCCATTCTGCCTGTCTCCTCCTGTCTACTCTCTCACAGGTACATGCTAAGTGGGTCCAGGATACAGATGCCTTCAACGAGTGGATGAATGAAGAAGATTACGAAGTGGATGAGAACAAGAAACCAGTCAGCTTCCGCCAGAGAATCTTCCCTCGGGAGGAAGAGGTAGGATGCGTGCCGTGTGTGTGTGTGTGTTTGAAGTTTCCGTCCACAAGGCTTGAGTATGCCTTGTCGATTGGACGCTGTCTGTATGTCTTTCCACACGTCCGTTTGTCACCCATCCTTTCCTCGCTCTCGCACTCCTACCTCCCGTCTTCTCCCCACCACCGCATCCCTCCCTCCTCCCGTCCCTGCTCTCCTTCTCTCCCCCTCAATCCCCACCTCGTGTGTGCAACTGTTCCATTCTCTCATTCTCTGGCTCTTTCTCTCTCTCCCATCCTCCATACCTCACTCTCTGTGCCACGTGGGGTTTGTCTGATCAGTCTTCCCGTACACCCGATCGCAAGGAGCGCAAGGCCAACTCTGCTGGCAAGAAGAGGAGGCGATCACCCTCGCCACCCACCACCCCCGCTGAGTCCCGCAAGAAGGGAGGCAAGAAGGGGTAAGGGTGTCACTTTCTTATTTGGCAAGTGATTAAACACACATATGATGGTATAAAACACAAGAGGGGATAAATAATATATCTTCATAAATTTGTGGATAGGATTCCTTCCTCCAATAGAAATGTACGTAACATAATTCATGAGTGAATTCTGTTACGTACATTTATTACTGTTTAATAAACTGGATTGATTATTGTATTTAGTCTCAAAGTAATTACAATTCATGTCATACAACTGGATTATCACTGGATTATCTAAAAATGTATTTATCTGTATTTTTCACTGATTTTTCACTGTTGAATCTCTTGGAGTTGACATTTATCCCTCTCGTTTTGTCTTTTTCTGTGTTATAGGAACCCAAGCCCGCACTGGAAGCGCCGCGGCCACCGAGGTGAGGATGATGACACAGAGGAGGACCTGACTAAAGACATGGATGACCCTTCCTCTGTCCCAGGCATGGAGGAGGTCACACTGAGCAAGAACGGTAAAACATTAATAGGCCTTTGTCATTATTTTCTTGTCTGTGTCATTGTATCTTTCATATGCTGGGATAAGGACACATAAAAATCCACTCGGCTTGAGAAACGGCAGTCAACACACACACACACAAACACGTCACCTCTATGTTCCACCCTAGAAATCATGAAAATGGCCACCTGGGATGTTCCATCAGAGTTCAGTACTAGGCTCTAGCTTGATATACCCTGAAAGAGGTCTCAAATAAAAGAGTGAAAACGCTTTCTAGATCACGTCCCATCTGTTATGTCCCACTTTCCGTCCAATCTATCCCCACGTCCTTAACGTGTAATTTGCTGTCTTCCTTGAAACCCCGGAGTGCAAGATAATGCTTCCCTGCCAAACAAAACCGTGTTAGTTCATTCTTTTCCCCGTGCTCTGTTGTCTGTGCCTGCTCACCTAATTATTTTCTTTTCTTCTCATCTGCAGTGAATTCAAAGAAAGACAGTGAACACACTCCAGTGAAAGGAGGGAATGTGGCTGATTTGGGTAAATGCCATTTGATTTGGCTTCAGGTTTGGTCTGCTTAACCCTTGGCCTACAATTTACGGAAAAAACTGAATTAATCGAAAAATCTAAACCTCCCGTTAACGGAAAAAACGGAATGACAATCAATATCAGTTATCGCGGGGTCAAAAGAGCAAAAATTAATATTTTTTCGCTAATATCACTAATGTTGGATCATGTAATTTACCAAAAAACGGCCGAAATCCGCGTGATCGTGCGCTATCGTGCACGCGCGCCGTCTCTATGTGCGTCGCTGTAAAAAATGTGATATTTTGCGATCTTTTGGGGTTGATTTGAGGATAATCTGACTTAGTTATGAAAAATATAGCATTAGCTTAGCAATCCGGACCAGCCAAGCTATTGACTAGGGTCAAAATAGTACAGGATGTTGTTGATCGTTCAACCGGAAGTGACTTAGGAAGATCCGTCTATTTTAGCCAAAATCAGCATAATGATGCTTTCCCGCCATCTGGTGGCGAATCGAGAGAATACATTTGCAATGAATGCATGGGAAAAAAACATCTCTTCAATCCACCAGATCTTTCTTGTATGTTAAAACGATGAATTAAAAATATGCCAATTTGTTAACCAAACAAAATAATTGGGACTGGCAGGGCAAGGGTTAAGTTCCCTACATTGGTTCTGAACCATGTCATATAACGTTAATAACAATGGAAATGTTTTGTTTTTTACCAGATGATATGGAGGACGACTCTGTGCTGTCAGGTGGCAAGGTAAAATATTACATTTTTATTATTATAATTTTTCTTCTGTTTTCATCTTAAAGGTTTTAGTTTTTTACCCCTCAGCAAGGATTTCAATACACACAGAACTGTCAGGTCCATTTTGGGCGGTTACCCATTTTGGTGTTAGCATTATGTTATGCTTTAGCTATTGAAAATTAGCAGATCTACAATCTCATAGCGTGCCACCGATTGGCGCGCTATGAGCCTGTAGGTCTGCTATTTTAGAAAAATCGAAGAAGGACTAACATAGAAACAATCTGATCTCAGGTCAAAATGGGTTAATCAGAAGTCGTCTGGTACCTTCCAGAATGTCCCTGACTCTGTTTTGTCTCTGGCAGGAGGATGAGGAGCAGGGCAAGGCCGAGGTCAACCGGCTCATTGACTCTGGAGAGGACAACGTGACGGAACAAACACACCACATCATCATTCCCAGCTACGCTGCCTGGTTCGACTACAACTGGTGGGTGGAGACCTATAACAACTCATTTGACACTTCATTATTCTTCAGCCAAAGGCTATAATGATCTTAACCTGCCAAATCGCTTTTGTTTTGTGTGAGAATTTGTTTTTTATTTGTCATTTTATTCTTCCCTCTAGTATCCATGAGATTGAGAGGCGAGCCCTACCCGAGTTTTTCAACGGAAAGAATAAGTCAAAATCTCCAGAAATGTGAGTCTAGTGCAGTTGCGCGCACACACCTCATGGACACACACAAACACACACAAGCCATTTTAAGCGGCCGTGGCTCAGGAGGTAGAGTGGCCATCTTGGAATCGTAAGGTTCCCGGTTCGATCCCCAGCTCCTCCTGGCTGCGTGTCAAAGTGTCCTTGAACAAGACATGGAACCCCTAGATGCTCCTGATGAGCAGGTTGGTACATCGCATGGATTCCTCTGCCGTCTGTGTGAATGTGAAACACATAAAGTGCTACTGTATGGACAAAGTCGCTATATAAATGCAGTCCATTTAAAAATGGGTCATTTAAATTCAGTTTCAATATTTACTTTGATATCTACGTTGGTTTGTTATTACTGTCACCATGATGACCCCCCTGTGTTGTTTTACTCTGTCCCATAACAGCTACCTGGCCTATCGGAACTTCATGATAGACACCTACCGTCTGAACCCACAAGAGTACCTCACCTCCACCTCCTGCCGAAGGAACTTGACTGGAGATGTGTGTGCAGTCATGAGGTGAGCTGGTGGAACAGAGTTTAAATCCCTTACCTCGCCCTATGTACCCTATAGGTTCTGAGGTCACTAATGTTAAAGGAATACTTGGCCAAAATGGAAATCTAGTTATCTAGTCATCCTCATACCATTTGATCTGTGGATGAACTTTTGTCCACACAACTCATACATGTTGCTGTCAAAAGTTTGCAATTTCCGATGACGTCCCACTGTTGCGCAACATCGAATGTTGTGCAACAGATGCTCCCAGCCTGTGGAGCGATGCGATCGGTTTTGAATTTTGATATCAATAATCTCCGTCCTTTTGATCAATCTCCGACTTGAGCGCTGGGCGTTACTAATTGATAGGGCGGAGAACTCCGTCCTGTGCGCTCAGGGTGTAAGCACATGCATTCCATAGGGGTGGACCACACAGGACAAATGGCATCATCAACTTGCGATGAGAGTTGTCCCTCGTAAGATTAAAAGGTGAACTATTTCTAAAAAGAAAATATTGAATGTGTTTTTAATACTTCATTTTAGTTAGAGGGAAATAATAATGTTTTAAGGCTTATTAGCCAGGAATCGTTTTTAAGCGTGTATAATTAGCATTATTGTCATAATGCCTGGACAATGACGCCACTACATTGTTAAAGACCAACACTGTAAC
Source organism: Protomyctophum parallelum (assembly GCF_964188405.1). Taxonomy (NCBI): domain Eukaryota; kingdom Metazoa; phylum Chordata; class Actinopteri; order Myctophiformes; family Myctophidae; genus Protomyctophum; species Protomyctophum parallelum. The sequence continues at coordinate 42,422,551 of NC_139698.1, forward strand.
CTCAACCTCTGTCAGGGTTCATGCCTTCCTGGAGCAGTGGGGTCTTGTGAACTACCAGGTGGACTCTGAGAGCCGGCCTTTGCCCATGGGACCCCCACCCACCCCCCACTTCAATGTGCTGGCCGACACTCCCTCCGGCCTTATGCCCATGCACCACCGACCACCACAGGTAAGAACATAAGAGACAGAGCCACAGTACGATGGCAGGTCTGTAGAGGAATATGGAGAGAAGACTACCTCAGAATAGACTGACAGAAATGGAACAAGGACGAGGAGAGGGAGAGAAGAGAAGAGATGGAGAACTATGGGCTGATTATGACATTTGTCTTTTGTTTAGATCCCCCCTAACCAGCAGATGCTCAACTTCCCAGAGAAAGGCAAAGACAAGCCCACTGACCTGCAGAACTTTGGCTTGCGCGTAGATCTTTATGCAAAGAAAAATTCCAAGGTAAAGATTTGCTTTTAAATATTTCCCCACTATTGTGTGTGTGTGTGTGTGACGGGAATTTGGGGATTCATCAGATAATGAATAATGGAATGTAAAAATGTCATACATCCCTTTTTGAGGCAATCGTATTTAGAGCCTTTATACATCTTTGAATGAATATTTGTTTAACTCCTTTTCTGCGAGCGAGATTGATTTATGGTCAAACAGATCGCCTAGGACGAGATCGAACGAGACCTTAGTTTATAATGACGTCATCGTCGCCAGGCAACGCTTCGCTTGGTGACGTCATTGATTATTTTCCTTCATCTATGAAGGAAAGGCCAAGAGCTGGTAAAAATCATTATTAAACACTAAGGACTCGTTCGATTTCGTCCTAGGCGATCATACAAAACATCCATGTTTTGGAGGTCGAAAACATCTGCCTATCAAAATAGGGCCGTGCGGCTTGAAAACCGCTCTGAGCCAACAGCACCATCTAGTGGTCGGCACGGATTAACATGGGGTGATGTTGAACAGAGGTGTGATGTGTTTTAATGTCCGTCTCCACAGAGTAAAGGTGCAAACGCCACAAGGGAATGGACTGAGCAGGAAACTCTACTGCTGCTGGAGGTAAGTCCCACAACCATACTACTACTGACTTAACACCCAGTGAGCTCTGAAACCACTTCTACATACATATCTATAACCACACAAGGTGGTTGCCACTGCTCTTCCTCCTTACATATCTTTCATCTGTCTTGTTTCTCCCTTTCCGCCAACTTCCTTTCCCTTTTATTCTCTTCTCTCACCTCACCCCTATTATTGCTTCATTCATCCCCCATGCATTAATACAATATACTGTATATCTCTACATGGTTAGTGACTTGCTTCGCACAAGAGCCACCCAAGCTAAACACATAGTTGGTATCTTTTTTATAGAAAAGTTCCCACCACATCACATAATGTCGTGGTTATCTTCACTCCCTTCAGGCACTGGAGATGTACAAGGACGACTGGAACAAAGTGTCGGAGCACGTGGGGTCTCGAACTCAAGACGAGTGCATCCTGCACTTCTTGCGGCTGCCCATCGAGGACCCCTACCTGGAGAGCACAGAGGCCTCACTGGGACCACTGGCCTACCAGCCGGTTCCATTCAGTCAGTCTGGCAACCCCGTCATGAGCACTGTGGCCTTCCTGGCCTCTGTGGTGGATCCCAGAGTGGCCTCTGCTGCAGCTAAGGCAGCGCTAGGTGAGGATATGGAGAATCAGTCAGTGTGTTGTGCTAGGGGTGTAAAGATGAATCCATCCAGACCACATGATTTAATTATTGTAGAAAAAATTCCTATGTCTTATTTATGTCATTCCAGTCATACCATATTATAGAATTAAACAAACAAATTACGAAATAATAAAAAAATTATTAAACGATTGCTGATAAAGGCAGTGAGTGATGAGTGTGATGAGCATGTACCATCATTTTGTTGTTTATCTGGTGGTGGTACTCGGAGGACTCACCCAAAAAAGAAAGACAAAACTGGAATGAAATATTTATATTAATACAGGTATAGTTCTTCTGACCAAAGCCTATTGGTTGAAATAGGCTATCCAGCCACGCTGAAATGGGCATGACAGCACACCTTGCCGTTAAAAGAAGATTTGAGGACGGATTAATCACATTAGAAATATCATCAGTTGTGCTGATTACAGTGATTAGACAGAGTTTTGTCAGAGCAGCAGCATTATTGGCTTGGAAATAAACAAATAAAATGGTACAAGATACCGGGGTTGTGGCTCTTTCAGAGCGGCAACTCTGGGGGGAGGGGAGGGAAAAAAGAAAAGAAAAAAGTTCCAAAAATGTTGTATGCTATTTTCTATGTGAAAATTACCGTAATAAAGAAACTTTGATAAAAAAAAGAAAAATATATTTAGAACCAATAACCAACTAATCTTGGTCATATAGGTTAATAAAATGTATATTAAAGCTGAAAAATAAAATATGTTATTTATTATGTTGGTACATGCGAGAGCCAAATATTTTCTGAGGTGGTACTTAGTATAAAAAGGTTGGGAACCAATGTTTTAAATGAATCACATAATCATTTGCAAATTGTTTTGACGGATTAATTGATTGCGGTTAGCATGCACTGTGGGAGAGTCCATTGCTTAAGTACCGGTAGTAGTTTCAAAGGTTTGATGGATCAAACTCGTCCCTCTTTCAGAGGAGTTCTCTCGTGTACGTGAGGAGGTGCCAGCAGAGCTGGTGGAGGCGCATGTGAAGAAGGTGCAGGAGGCTGCCAGGAGCACTGGCAAGGTGGACCCCGCCTATGGCCTGGAGAGCAGTGGCATTGCAGGCACTGCCCCCGAGGAGCCTGACAAGACCGCCGGTCAGTCATTTCATTTATTATTCCCCCCATATAACACATTCCATCCAACATTTTGTATTCATAGCAGAAACTTGAGAAGACACAAGAGCAGGTAAAAAAAGAACGAAGGTAATGCATGCATGTACAACTGGTGTGGATCGCATGAAGCTGAATTTAGAACAATCAGGCCTACAATGAGTTTGGACACCCCTGTTAACCCATTTTGACCTGAGATCAGATTCTAAAAATGTCTTTTACATCCTGACAGTTTTCTGAAAAAGCTATGTTTCTATTTCAGTGGTTCTTCGATTTTTCAAAAATAGCAGACCTTCAAGCTCGTAGCGCGCCACTCGGTGGCGCGCTATGAGCTTGTAGATCTGCTATTTTTCAATAGCTAAAGCATAACATAATGCTAACACCAAAAGGGGTTCCCGCCCCAAAATGGGTTAAGGGAATACAGATTATAAAAGACTTGTGAGCTTCTGATATCTGTATTCTTGGATCTGGCCCCTGGAAGGCAGTAGAGAGCTATATTACTGCCTTTTATGGTGAACATTCTGGATGTCTTCAGACAGCAGGCAAAAATCACCTTCATTTATTCATTTTTGATCGACATTTTGCTGATTTTAAGTCTTCTCTGCCGATGTTTATCACCCTAGTTTTTGTTAATTCGTTTGTTTCTTTTGGACACAAATAAAGGTTTTACTGTGCATAATGTATGTCTCAGTTTGGCCACTGGGAGCTATACATGGCCTTGAGTTACTGTGCATGTGTACGTTAACCATGGCTGGCTGCCGTGGTAACCGGTGGATTAAAACGGCAGTGGCAGATGGGGCGAGAGGAGAGGAGGGGCTCAAAACTGGGTCAGCTCTCTCTCTCTTTCTCACCCCCTTTTTAGTTTCTCTCTGTAACATCTGCCTACACCTGAATTACTGCATTCTGTAAACACATTCACAATCAATAAGCTGCTTTAAATGCTTTCACTGCCCACTTCAGCACTCACCCAACACAGGAGGTGATCAATATTAAAACACTCACAACACACACAAGTGCACCCACGACACGATTTAACACTCATGGACTGTTAGGCATGCGTGCACGCACGCACGCGGACACAACACACAGGGGTTGAGACACTGGTTTCACATGATTTCCCTCCCTTATAGACTTTGACTGTGTAGTGTGTATTTTTAAGCCATCAGCTGGTAAATTATGGGGTTATGGTATGTCTTATGTAATAACACCAGCAACTATCCTTATTCTATTTTTATATAGTATATATTATGTTACATATTGCTGCCAAAGCCTTGTAATGTAGCAAGTATCTTGTGCGCTGATCATAATTGTCTTATTTCGCCTTGGGCAGCCTCACGCCAAGTAAGCATTTCATCATACCTCACTGCATGTGGCAATTAAGTTGAACAGGACCCCACACATGCACACCGTTTTCATCGTGTGAGACGAGGAGTTGTTGTGTTTTCTGATTACCTTCTTTGTCGTTCCAGAGACCCCTGTAGAAGCCGAGAAGGCGGACACAGACTCCGACTCACAGCAGGGCGATAAGGTGAGACCACACAAGAGACTGTTCCATCTGAGTTCCACTGAGCCATCTGTCACTATCAGGGACCCTAACCTGTCAAAAACCCAGAATTTCAAATCCAGTTATACAATATCAGACTTGTTTGGTCAACATTTTCCACAATACAGTTGTGATCTCTTGAATCTAAGAAAATATCTTAATTGAGCTATCATAATTCTACTCATGTGTCCTAAATATAAGGGCTTTATTGTGGGTCACCAGATCATGACACGTTTTGTGTTCCTTTGAGTTGACACCACTACATTGATTGCAATGATAAGAAGTGAGTTGCTCCTAATGAAGTTTGGTTTTAGTGTCCTGAGACATGACTGGGAATCCTGCCCTAGCTTTTTCCCCCCTTTCTCTTCTACATTTACCTCTCTCTTATCTCTGGCCTTACCTCTCCATTTGTCTTTCTTCAAATGTTCCTCGCCACCACATTCATTTTCCACTCATTCACATTAGGGTTGTGTTCCATTGTTTAGGAGACTCGGGGGGGGGGGGGGGGGGGGGGGATGTAAAAACATTAGCTAACATTAACTATGCTCCACTAGCTTATAGCTCCGTCATTAGTACCTATTAGCAATGTCCACACATTGATACTCCTCCCGGGACTTGACCAAAAAGTGCCTCATTGAATGCAAGCCGGTCAGTAAACTTTGACTATTGGTCACAATGCCCTAAACTTCCCTGGCCACATTCTCTATTTTTAAAGAGATCAAGAGATCCAATCTATAGATAGATATAAATCTGAACACTTTTTATTGATGCTTTCAATGTTTCAATCTCTGTCGATCTTCATCAAGAAATTCCTGATGAGGATCATCTGAGATCAAAATGTTGAAAGCGGCAATAAAAATAAAGTGGAGCTGAGAACTGAAGATTTAATATTGAAACTTTCTCTATTTTACCAAATTGATCCTATACATGATGATTATGATCATGATAATAATTAATACTTTTATTATTTTGTGTTGCACTGTATTGCGCTTGTTAATTTTGTGTGCTCTAGTATGGTATGGTAAGGTAATTTTATTTATAGAGCGCCTTTCAAAACAGTTGTTACAAGGTGCTGTACAATAAAATAAACATTTCAATCAAAAGTAAACCAACAATGAAATAAGAAACAGAGCAGCATGGTATGGTTACTATTACATATTTAATGTCTCCCATTTTCTACTCTGGCTTTTATGCCCCTCATTTCTCATCATAACAACACATCAGCTTGACACAAATGTCTGTCTCGCTCTCTCTCTCTCGCTCTCTCTCTCTCTCTCTTGTTTTCTCTCAAACTTTAATGCCTCCTCATCTACAACCATCGTACAACTATTAAAGTGCATCAGTCTCATCCGTCTGTGTGTGTGTGTGTGTGTGTGTGTGTGTGTGTGTGTGTGTGTGTGTGTGTGTGTGTGTGTGTGTGTGCTTGTCCATCAGGCGGAGTCTAAGGATGAGGCAGAGAAGCCCAGTGAATCAGCAGAGAAGGCAGATAAGGTGGAGGGAGGAGAGAAGGTGAAGAAGGAGAGCACTGAGGCCTCTGAGCGCGAGGAGGGAGACAATGAGGGAGGAGACAAGACTGCAGCAGCAGGTACACCGGAGCCAACAGCATACATATAGGAGAACATATAAATCACACAGTCATTCATATGTATCCCCCGACCTTAAAATGAAATGCGGAATACAAAGTGCGTCCTGTATCAGTTCATTACGGGACACGTATTTTAGTTTCCAAATACGGGACGAGTGGTATCCCCGCAGTTTGGAAGATCCTGGTGACGCAAAGGTTATTGATTCCCGACCGGCTGGGAAATCTTGGAATTCCCGGACTCTTTTGTTGCGTACCAGTGGCACATGTCCCATGGACCAGCAACCGTCCGCCTACCGGTGGCACATGTCCCATGGACCAGCAACCGTCCGCGTACCAGTGGTACATGTCCCATGGACCTGCAACCTTTCGCGTAGCGGTGTTTGGGAACCTCTGCTCTATCACACATACTCTATGATGCCAATGCTAACCTCCCTGCTCCTCTTCCCTGCTCTATCACACATACTCTATGATGCCAATGCTAACCTCCCTGCTCCTCTTCCCTGCTCTATCACACATACTCTATGATGCCAATGCTAACCTCCCTGCTCCTCTTCCCGTCAGATAAAGACAAGGAGGAAACAATGGAGACGTCGACGTCAGACCCGGAGAAGGAGGAGAAAGGAACGGCAGAGGAGGGAGACGACAAGAGGAAAAAGCTGGAACTCGATGTCGCTGGCGAGGGCAACATCGCCACCGCTGCTGCTGCTGCCCTGGCTTCTGCCGCCACCAAGGCCAAGGTGAGGTCCCACCCACCCTGGACAGCACTATGCCCACCAGTGTTGACCACTTAAACCCTCTATACTTAGTGAAACGAACCCCAGTTGCAGCTGTACTTTTTTCTTTTTCTTTTTTCACTCTACAGCAAAGCTCTTTGCCAAAATTGGCCGATTTACAAGCTTGTAGATCTGGTATTTTTACTGACTAAAAATGGTGGTATTATAGTGAGGACCGTTTATATGAAGATACGTTGAAAAGTGGTGAAGTGACAAGTGATAATAATAAATTTGTGCCACCTACAAAGTAAATCCCTCTGTGTTAATTTAACTTTCTTTGTACAAATGGATAAATGAACCACTTGAACATTAGCAGCCCTATTCTGGGGGGAACATTTACCAAAATTATCAGATCTAAAAGGACAAGCTTGTAGATGCGCTATTTTTGGAATACAGAAAAACAAAATACAGGAAAGAAAGAGAAGAGAACACAAATTTGATCACTCAGAATTCACAATTGCACATGAAAATATAGGTTATTCTACAGTTTTAGCATTACTATATCTTAATGAGTATATACTTAATAAGTTATGATTTAAAGGTGGTAAACTATATTGTTTTTGTTTTATACTTATCTATTATTTTTGATTTATACATTCTTTTAAATGTATAGATTGGCACTTTTAAATGTATAGATTGAACTGCACTTTTTTAGTACATTGTCCAGGCCGTTCCACAGATTCACCCCTCACTGGGAATAAGAATGTTACAAAAAGATTTCAGTCTTTACAGCGTCTGAATCAAACTCACATTTGGATTCAAATCCAGATTGAAACATAGATTATAAATGTCTGCCTCTCTACAGCATCTGGCAGCAGTGGAGGAGAGAAAGATCAAGTCCCTGGTGGCTCTGCTGGTGGAGACCCAGATGAAGAAGTTGGAGATCAAGCTGAGGCACTTTGAGGAGCTGGAGACCATCATGGACCGGGAGAAAGAGGCTGTAAGTCTTTGGGAGGTTTTGTGACACGGAAAACAGTGCACATCGTTACCTCTAGTAAAGACCTAATGGTCTGGAAAAGATCCCCACATTTGTAATACAAGCTGTTGGGAGGAAGGCTGCGTTTTCCCTGTTGCATGCTAAATCCGGAGAAGTGGGACATATTATTGCTACTTTTCTAGAAAAGAAAAGCTGTAATGCAAATTAAGCAGTTTTCAGTCAAAGGTCCAGAGAAGTAAGTGTGTGTGTGTGTGTGTGTGTGTGTGTGTGTGTGTGTGTGTGTGTGTGTGTGTGTGTGTGTGTGTGTGTGTGTGTGTGTGTGTGTGTGTGTGTGTGTGTGTGTGTGTGTGTGTGTGTGTGTGTGTGTGTGTGTGTGTGTGTGTGAGAGTCCTTGGAGACAGCAGCGAGAGTGTAAAACTCTGTTCATGGTGGAGGCAGCGGGAGTGTAGCCCAGTTTAGCAGCTGTAAATAGTGCATGAAAAAAAGGCCCTGCTTTACATAAACCCTGTAACACTAGAGAGAGGTGGAAAGAGAGGCCAGGCTTGCTATGCTACCACAGGCTGTAAAACACTATCCTCCTTAGCACTTGAACACACACGTCGCCTTTGTCAAGCACACACTTGCATACCTTTTACAAACGGGGGGGAAATATGTTTTCCCTTTCTCATATATACACATTCTCTTTTCTCAAACATAACGGCAAACTGTTTGAGTTTCTCCCCTCTTCTGCTGTTTTGGAATCAGCCTTGGGTTGCTCTCCTTGATGTTACCTCTTTCTGATGTCTTATTCCACTGCTCCTGTTGTGATAGCTGTTTTATTTGGCTTGTTTGACTGAAGAATCTATATTTGGATGGAATGAACAAGAAAGTATATTATATCTCCACATGTATATTTGTGCAGCAATAAAGCCAGGTAAAGAAAATGCAGTCAAAACAGTTAATCAGGGGGGAAAAGAATCACATGGCCGTTTGAGCTCATCCTATATCTATCTAATCTATATTTATCTCCCTTCTCATTCACTGGATCCTAGTTGGAGCTGCAGAGGCAGCAGCTGCTGACTGAGCGCCAAGCTTTCCACATGGAGCAGCTGAAGTATGCTGAGATGAAGGCCCGTCAGCAGATGGAGCAGCAGGCCGCTGCTGCCGCTGCTGCTGCTGCCCAGGGGCAGCCGGCCGGTCCTGGTCCCCACCATGGACCACCTCCTCCGGGCTTGCACCACGGTGGACCCCCGCCCGTTGCCGCAATGCATGCTGGTTTCTCTGCGATGGGGCACCACCCCATGGCACAACACCACACGGGACAGACAGGTGAGAGGCACCAAAGTAAAAGAAAAAGTAAAGTAAGCCTTGTGGAAGGGAACATTTGAAAAGACTCATTGGCCCCTTTTCCACCCAAATAACTTTGGTTCTAGAACTGGTTCCGTTCTTTATTTTTTATGGTTTATATCACATCTGCATCTTCCAATCTGAATAGTGACACAGCCACTTTGGTTCCTACTTCAAGGCAAGAAGAAGTCTTTTTTTGGTTCCAGTTCCGAACTGACTTTTAGTGAGCTGAACCAATTAATTTGGTTAAAAATGAGGCTGGGGAAAAAAGAACGGAACCGGTTCAACCCCGGTGGCTATTGTGTCCTGCTCTCCTCAACCCTGGTGTCTGAATTACAATAACATGTTTCTCTGGTATGCAGGACCACTGGGACCAGGGCAGACCATACTTGGGCGCATGATGCCTGGGCCACCCCCTGGCGGCCCCCCGCCTGGCGGCATGCCTCCCATGATGGGTCCCCGCCACCCTGGAGCTCCAAACGGCATGTGTTAGTACAACGCTTCCTACGTGTGTGTGTGTGTGTGTGTCATTTAAAGACAAACTCGTATCGTAATCTGATTATTTTTTTAATTTACGTTTAGCATTTCCTAGTGCAATATCTATGAAATGTGTACGCGCCAGACGCTGAGGTCTCTAACAGCAGCATCTTTTCTTTCTTAGACCCTGCCCCAGCACCTGCACAGCCTGATGCCATGCCTCCTGCTCCTGTGGGCCCTCCTGCTCCCCCTGTTGGACGAGTGGCTGACAACTAACCCTCCCCCCCCTTCCCCCCACATCCAATGCTATGTTTCTGCAGTACAGGAGGCTGCAGTTTCAGGACTACATTTCTAGGCCAACGTTTCTAGGTCCCTAGATGACGGCAATAGTAAACAAGGCAGGCACAGGTCAGCGCTGTCCGAGTTGCATACCAGAGAGAAGCAGTTATCTATTTTGAAATAGCATTTGTTTTAGTTCCATATAGGGTCCTAGAAATGCGGTTCTGAACCTGCAGAATCTTATACTACAGTACAAGACGTTGTGCGCGCACACAAACACACACACACACACACACACACACACACAAGCACAGATCTCTTAACTTCAGACCCAATGATGGCCTTTGCTACTGGCTTGGTATTTTCTACCCCAACTCTCAAAGAACTCCCACAGACACACAAAACATACACTCAGGACTCATTGGCAAGGGTCATCCAAACTGTATCGCGCGCACACACACACACACACACACACTTCCTCAGGGCACACCGGCGAGGTTGCTGTAACTGCTTTCCTCGTCTATTCTAGTAAAGAACACTGTTATTTCCCCAGTTAAGGTCAGATACATGCTGATATACCGGCTAGTAAAGGACTATTTAGTGTTTTAGGAAACAAGATAAGGGGATTGAATAAGACCCTTTCTCACCTTTCCCCTATAGATGATGTATCTTATGTCAAATTACACTGTAGCTCTTTCCTCATGTACTCTCACACACACACACACACACAGAGCGCTTCTTCCATATCCAAACACTAGGTGGAGCTAGTCAGGCCTTATGGCCAGTTAGAAGATGAGGTGTATGGTCTGTAACTGACTGTGACACATGCATGCCCACTCTTATCTGAGGGGATGTAGACTGCCCTCACTCTTGGTCTTATTGAGTATCTACCTCTTGCTCCTCTTAAAATGATACACTGTAGGTGTGTGTGTGTGTGTGCGCGTGTGTGTGTGTGTGTGTGTGTGTGTGTGTGTGCACGCGCGTGTGTGTGCACGCGCGTGTGCGTGTGCGTCTGCGTGCGCCAGAGGGGTGTTTGATGACTGTTCCCTGGCCTCTGTCTCATGGGTCAGGCCACCGATGGATGGGGAGCACCCAGAAACCTCACAAATCCTCCCCACGCCTAGCCTCCGCTAGCCAGGCGTGTCACTATAAAACACACACACACACACACACACACGCTCTCTCATGCAAGTGCAGTATACTAAGCTGGATGCTCACACTGAAGACGGCCTACACACCAACCTAGCCAGACCCTGCCGCAATGCACTGAAGAAGTACACAAAAAACAAACAGGCATAATCCCCCCACACCCTGACCTTCATAAAGCTCTTTTTTACCAAGAGTGAGATGTGATTGAAAAGCTCAGTGGCCTGGGCTTCTAGCTGTTTTTAGGTGCTGATGATGTAGCCACTATCTGCCACCCCTCCTTTTTAATGCCTAGTGCCCGCTAACCTACCTCGCTTTCACCCCACTCCAACAGCACCATGTTCACATTGCTTTTTAAACACTAACTACTTGCCCTGTTCGCTAACACTGTTAGTCAAGGTGGGAATTTAAATGCTGCCCAGCATGGTGTGTCTGTTCTCACAAATTGGCCGGTAACCAACCAACATCTAAGAAATGCCATTTTCTTCTGAACATCTTAGATGTGTCGGCTGCCTTGTTAGTATCTGTTGGCTACCTCTTCCTCTTCTTGTCTGCTAGCTACCTCTACTAGAATTCTTCCTCTTGCTATCTGCTACCTCTTGGCATACCCCTTTGCTACCTCTAGTAACCCCCTTTCCTTTTTTGTCTGCCCACATGACTGTTGCATCACTGACTGGACCATCACAATTATTTCAATTAGAAAAAATACATTGGACCCCCCACCACCTACACACACACACACATACATTCTCATCCACCCAATCTCATCCTCTCACTCATGTCCCCCATTCCACATATTTTGAGGCTGTTTATATATCATACAAAAATGACGAGAATCCACTTAACATATATTATCTTTTATTGCTACTTTTGTGTTCTGGTTAATGTATTTTTAAGAATAAACTTTGTGTAGATTGAGTTCTTTGGAAGTTTGTAGCAATTGTTTTTGTTTAGTTTTTTGTCTGTTTTTTTAATCAGGTCTGTTGGGACTTGGACACACTGTCGAATAAACTTTTTTTGTATGAGATTGATGTCTGGGTTTGAGCTTATTTCCTCAGTTAACCCATTCTGACCTGAGATCAGATTCATACGAGGTTTCCGCCGGACACACACTGATCTGATGAACCCATTCTGACCTGAGATCAGATTCTAAAAAATGTCAGTCGCTCTTCGATTTTTCAAAAAATAGCAGACCTACAAGCTCGTATCGCGCCACTCGGTGGCGCGATATGAGCTTGTAGATCTGCTATTTTTAAATAGCTAAAGCATAACATGATGCTGACACCAAAATGGGTGCCCGGTCAGAATGGGTTAAGTGTCCAACCAATTTACGTGAGGACTATTATAATTTATATCTCAGAGGAGAGAAGTCTGGTTATGACGTGTGGAATATATAAATTCAGATCTACTCCTTTGACATACTGGCAGCATGTACAAGACATTTGGAAGTCTAACAGGCTAATCTCTAAACCATCGGACTGATCACATTTCCTTTTTAGAATTCACTTTTATATTGGAAGTCTCAATGGAGGTGCAGGGATTGGGCTGAAACCTTGCCCAAATATGGGATAATAGAATTAATGGAATGGTCACATTACGTACAAGACCCACATAAAAAGTTTGTAGACTAGTGCTGGGCAACTTTGAAGATGTAGAGGTCCACTATAGTTCCACACTCACTCCAGAGGGCCACATTGCATACAGTATTACTGTGGTCGAAAAAATAGCCGATAAAGCGACACGTTTTGAGCTTATAGATCTGCTATTTTTGCTATTATTTGAATTGAACTGAATTAGTTTTGCTATTTTTTTGTTGGAATCCTGAAAAGTAACATTTTTTATTTCAAATGCCTTAAATATTTGTTATGTTAACTTTATGAACTAAATACAAAAACATTGGACAAAAAAAGACATTTGAATACTACTCATTAAGCTACTAATTTAGACTAAGTACTTCTGTTGTTATTGTTTGGGGTTTTTCTGTTTCGCACCTATAGCTTGTAGCATATCTATGGGCAAACAAAGGGAAAATTTGTTTAGCAATGGCCATCATTTAAATCCTAATCCCGGTCAACCAGTGCTACACTAATCTGGTGAGATTCTGCCTGTGGATGTTGGCCATGGGCATGTTTTGAGAGGAATAAGCACCAGGGGGGTGATTATTCCTTGGTGTGATGGCATGGGGTTGTGCCAGATGAGTGGGGCATGGTGGGGCATGGTGATGGAGAAAATTATCACTTGCCCTTCAGCCTTTTTATCTGGGCTCAACCTAACACTAATAGTTGTGCCTGTCTGGCCCCCTTACTCCCCTCTTCTGTAGCTACCTGATTTAGGAGAGTTTGCTGATAGAAACCAAAATAGCCCAACCTCAAGGGTCTAGTGAGCAGATTGAAGCAGACCCTAGCCTGGCCAACCTTTTCCCCTTTTCAACTGTGAGCGTTTGTCTCTTAAAGGAACACTTCACCACTTTTGAACCTTTTGAAAATATTAATATAATTGGTCCTCACTAATGTTCATGATAAAATATCACACATTTTTTTCTACTCTGTCTAATAGGAGGGCTGTGGGCAGTTCAGAAACCCGTCCACCAGTTACATCATCGTTAGGCAGATTTGTTTCAAACAAGATTTTTTTTTAATATATTTAGATTTTTTGTGGGAATGGAAGGGTTCAGATCTTTTATAAATAATTAACATGGTGCCGCCCCTCTGGCCTCCCACATCTGTGCTGATTCTGTCTCTACCAGTGAGCTTTATACTTCACAACTCAAGCATCTCTCTCTCTCTCTCTGACCACACTGTCACGAAAAGGAAGCAGTTGCCAACTGATTTGTGCTGTAGGCTACATGCTCATCAAGAGTGCACACTTGGTGGATCTCTCTCACCAAACCTCTGCTCTGGAGCGTAACATTGTAATTTGTTTGCCAGGAAATACACCTGAAACCACTGATTTGGGCCAAAGCAATTCCTTGTGGACATTAAGGATTTCACTGTCCACTGTCGTCAAAGAGGGACAGTGGAGTTTTATGACTGAAAATCAAATCATCTGTGACTTTAAATTAAATGTACATCATGTATTCTTGTGCCGTTTTATTTGAATAGAAGTGACATTGTATATCATGATCCCTGTTACTTGGTCTTTTGCCATGGGGGTATATAAGTGCCGAACTGCCCGAACACCTTTGCCATGTTGTCAGTCTGCTGCCTGTCTCAGAGGTGATCAGGAGCTGTCACTGTCTCCAAGAAACAGTTCACATCTTGTGCCTGTATTTAGGCCAGGTGATGGATATCAAGGTAAACATCACAGAGGAAGAAGAAACATCCGCACACTTGATTCTATAGCTCACATGCCTTACTTTATTTGATTGTTTAGACTAGTCATTGGTTAGACCAGTCATTATACAACCTATCTCAAACCCTCACCCTAACCCTAACCTCCCACGGGGCAGCACACCTAAACCTAACCTTAACCCTCTCCCAACCCTTAACGCACCCCTCACCAACCTTAATCCACATGCTATGTCTAACCAATGCTATGTCTAACCAAAGTATGCCTCCCGATTGGCAAACAAATCTGCAACGTTTCGACCCTTTGGGTCTTCATCAGGCAAATGTCTCCAAGGAAGCACTGTGATGCAGTTTCTGTTATATTGAAATAATAAGGTAGAAATCAGTGTCATTAGAGGATTTAAGCCAAAAACTTAAACAACCTACAGTATACATGCTTTTGATTTTCCAATAGGTTAGTTAGACTAATAGTCTATTCTCAGCCTTTCTAGGAACAAAGGCTGAACACCAGTTCATAGATCTCTGCACCGGTTAGATTGGCTCAAATTGATTTTAATATACTGTATTGATGCTCGTCTTTTAATCATAAAATGGTTTAAGGCCCAAATTAACTGCAGACTTGCATTTATATAATGAACTCTCAAAAAGTCTGTTCCCAGATTTAAAGAAAACATGGGAGGCATTTAGTTATGTAATGTCTCCTGAATCTTTCTCCAACTCCACTTTTAAATTCAGGCTAAAAAAATATTTTTTTCCAGTATAATTTATATATTAATACGACTTCACATTTGACACACACGGTCCACACCCCCGCAGGGAATGCAGTGCCCGGTATCAAGTCGGGCGGACCCACGGTTCTCCAGAACCACCACAAAAGGCTCTGGTGAGGCTCTGCCATTGGGAATCCCCTCAGTGGGAATCCCCTCACCTGTGCAATTGCCAGCCTCTGCCTCAGCCAATTGAGGCTCAGCCAATTGAGGCTCAGCCAATTGAGGCTGCTCTGGGAATCGCCTCAGTGGGAATCCACTTTTCACAGTCAGTCAGTTTGCCCTCTTCAGACACAGGCAGACAGAACAAAGATCTCCATTGTTATGTATTATTTAATACTAGGGACTTTATGTAGTAAATAATATTAGAATATTAATATCAACCTTCGATATAATAAGGACTATATAACCACCATAGGCAGAAAGCCGAATGAAGAATGCAAGTAATTAAAGTAGGACGAGTCTAAGACCATTAAACGCCATAAACCATTGAGATAACCTTTGAATTAGAAGCACATAAATGTAGTTGTGTAGAGACCGTTGTACAAATGTAATAGAGTAAAACCTTTTAAACCAAGTAAATATTAAACTTTATCTTTAATGGTATAATGTTAATCTTATAAACATGTAATACTATATTAATAAACCTTTTAAGGATAAATGCTCGTCCCATGCTATCCCACACTGCCGCTGAAACACTCATTCATGCATTTATCACATCCAGACTCGACTACTGCAATAGCCTCCTGTATGGCGTCACCACCAAGGTCCTCAAAAAACTACAGTATGTTCAAAATACTGGAACCCCACAAATCCAACAAACGGACATGGGGAGACAGGGCCTTCGCAGTGGCTGCCCCTTCTCTCTGGAACTCACTCCCAACTCACATCAGAGCTGCCCCCACCCTCGAAATGTTCAAAAGCACACTCAAAACCCACCTTTTCAAACTGGCTTTCCCTACATAACCCCCCCCCCCCCCACACACACACACACACACACACACACACACACACACACACACACACACACTCACCCTTCTTGTTTGTCCCTCTTTTGATTTTGATTACTAGTTTTTAACCTTTTAAACCTTTTTAAATAGTTTTAATAGTTTTCTAATAAATATGTCTGAACTTCTTTCTGTAAAGCGACTTTGGGTACCCAGAAAAGCGCTATATAAATCGTATATATTATTATTATTATTATTAAATACTTTAGAGGGAAAAGTACAATACTTAAAGAGTAAAAGTATACAGAGTATACCAGAGTACCGTAGAAGAAATGACACACACAAGAAAGAGAAGTCCACCACCGCGGCATAGGGTTTTTAAGATGATATATTCCATTTATATGCGGAGACCGCACCAAGGTCAAATAATAATAATGTTTTCACAAAGGGGCAGATAATGTAGGGCGCCACTGAAGGTGGTAAAATAATAATAACAGGAGATATCTAACTGGGAGAGAGGAGTGATATGAAAGTCAGTGGGACAGCGTGACATATGAACACGACATCCGCAAACAACAAATAATATCCATCATCCATGTGGGACACAGACAGTTAAAATGGGTGCTATGACAAGTTGACAACGGGTATTATTAGGTTCCAAAGTTGCATAGTTCTTAAGTAGGCCGTTGGCCGACAGGCACGTACAGGTCTAATTTTCATAAATTATGTCGATTTTTTCACTGTGAATAAAACTATCAGCCTGTATGAATGAGGCATCCACTACTGGCTATGAATGATTTGATGCAAAGGCGCTAGCCCCTCCTATATACAGGTTTAATGTTTGTTTTCAGTTCAATATTTGTTTTAAAAAACGCCATTGACAATGAAGTAAAAAAGGCAAAGAAGTTTAGGAATAAGGGGTATATGCAGTGATGAAAATAGAGCCACCTTGTTTTTCTTCTTTTGGACAAATCCCAAATAAAAAGTAAAATAAATGGTTGTCTGAGCAGCTGTCATGGCATTATAGTATTACTTAGTAAAATGTGCACAAGAGTCATCTATTGAAGAGTCTCAGCGTTGTCTCACTGCTGTAGGGGAAGTGTGGGTATAATGACATTGCCCTTGCATACAGTAGCTAATAACATGTGCATGTGCGCTTGTGTGTGCATGTGCATGTGCATGTGCATGTGCATGTGCATGTGCATGTGCATGTGCATGTGCATGTGCATGTGCATGTGCATGTGCGTGTGTGTGTGTGTGTGAGAGAGAGAGAGAGAGAGAGAGAGAGAGAGAGATAGAGATACATACTAATACACTCCAGCTTTATTCTTGCAACAGCTGAACCACCGAGGGTCCTTGCCCTTTGTTGGAGGAGCCTGTTGCCATGGCGACGGTTCCATAGTTACTGTTGCTGAGACGGTGGCATGCATTCTGTCTCACAGGTTGGTGTCAGAGAGGCCAACGGCTCACTACTTACTGATGACTGCATTCATGATAAACCCGGCTATACCACTGGTTCTCAATGTCTGGTCCAGGGACTGTCAGGGGTCCAAATGGAAGCTTATGGGTATGTAACTTTGCGAATGTACAAATGGAATATTTTTATGTTTTGGGTCCCCAAACTACGCAGTAACTGTGAGAGTGTATACTTTGTACACTGTCAGAGTTACAGACCCATATGGGTCCATTTGGACCCCTGGTGGTCCAGGGGCCAGACGTTGAGAACCAGTGCCCTACACTAGGCCATCATGAGCAACACACTGGAATCCATTTTATGGCAGACTATGTAATGTTTGTGTTCTGATTCTGACCAAAACAAATGGCATGGGAGAGATCTAAGCCAGGTGTCAAAGACATATGTGTGAGAGAGACTGCAATGTGAGTGTTTCTTTGTGTGGCCATGCACGTGTAATCGTGTATCCATTGTTTACTGATTATTGTGTTGACACACTTAGAAAGAATGAGTGTTTGGGTGTGTGAGTCTGTGTGAGTCTGTGTGCGCGTGCTCGCGTGTGCATACTGTCAGCTCTGTTGGGGACAATATACATGTGAATCAGAATTGCTGTATCTGTATTTGTGTCGCGTATCCCACACGTCTGTGTGTGTGCGTGTGTGCGTGCATGTTTCTCATAAAAAATGGAGCAGACTAAAGTAGGCCAGCGGTTCATGCTGCCAAGAGGCTCATGAGGTGAAGAATCCACTCAAAACAAATCCATTTGGTTCCATTCATGTATACACTCTTGAATTTGGAGTTAAATTAACACTATCCATGTGTTACTACTACTACTACTACTGTAAGAGAAACCGTTTAACAAGGACCTGTGTGTACATTGTGTGATGAGAGGAGGAACGGTGGTTACTAATGTCTAATGTGGTGTTCAATGTATGCATAGAACCTTGGGTTACTTTTAGGTCAGTGATTCCCAGTCTGCGGCCTAGGACCCACAATGATGGGATTCTACACGTGGGCCCCCAAATAATTGGCAAAACACTACAATTTTGATAACATCAATATATGAAAAATAATAATAATGTGAAAATTAATGACATGGGTTTCGAAACAAACAAACAACAAGAAAACTTAATATCCTCGATGGATTGATCATTAAAATAAACATGCTCTGAAAATGCACATGGTTCACCCATCTGACCACATTTTCAAGTGGGCCCTGATCCAGAAAAGGTTGTGAACCTCTGCTTTAGAATATATATACACTGGAGCCTAATTGATGCTCTTCAGTAGGACTGTGTCACTTGCCAGTTGCCAATAAGAAAAATCAGTTCCTGTCAGCAACTGACGGAGTGGTATGGATGGAGTATAAATATATGTATATATATATATAATGCCTTAAGTTAGATTTTTTTCATATTTGTCTGTGTGTGTTTGTGTGGGTTGTATGCATGGGTTTGTCCATGCCCACAGCCCCACACGTGTGCAGTGTAAGTGCATGTTCAAAAAGGAACCTTGTTGTACTGTTTGTCATGTTAAATTGGGTTGAACGTATTAATTGCTTGTCAACAATACATGTTCTGATGGCACATTGAAAAACAACAACTCATAAATAACTGATCACAAGGCACATCTATGATTGATACTATTTCAGAGATGAACAAATATTAACATATGAAACATGCAGCTATATTTACCTGAAATTGTGGCAGTATTATACGTAGTGAAGACACTGGCCAGACAAAGTCTTGCTTTGATTGATTTAATAGAGATGGACAAATATTAGCTTCGCAAAGCTTTCCTGCATTATTGACGGCAAATATTCCAAAATACAGAAAAAGTGGTCTAAAAATGTGTGAATAAATTGAGGATTGTGTTTGTTGGGTACTTTGACTGGCATGTGGGTGTGTGTGCGTGTGTGCGTACGTGCGTGTGTGTGTGTGTGTGTGTGTGTGTGTGTGTGTGTGTGTGTGTGTGTGTGTGTGTGTGTGTGTGTGTGTGTGCGTGCGTGTGCGTGCGTGTGTGCTTAGCCACATAGTGGTGTGAGACAGAGTGGGTGGATGTGGACAGTGGTGAGGGAAAATATCTGTTTTAATATTTTGTGAAGGCTAAAGCAACCATGCCATGCTTGTATCCAAATTTATACTGTTCTGTACTGAAAATATGAAAATATGTCTGCATTTACCGTAGAATAGATGCGTCACACGTGTGTATGAAGCAGCAAGGCTGACCAGGCATGCACGTGGGGGGAAGGGCCTATGAATGGATGGCAGACAAGGCAACGTTGGGGATTTCAGGAAGGCAGTAAGGGGGGTATTATTCGGGTAGAGAGTAGGAGCCTAGGAGTTAGGCGTGTGTGTGTGTGTGTGTGTGTGTGTGTGTGTGTGTGTGTGTGTGTGTGTGTGTGTGTGTGTGTGTGTGTGTGTGTGCGTGTGCGTGTGCGTGTGCGTGTGCGTGTGTGTGTGTGTGTGTGTGTGTGTGGACACAAACACTTTAGTTCTGCTCTGGTTAGCAAGCATGGCATTACTGTTCTCATCTAAATTCTCCCAAGGCACCAAAAATACCTACTAGATGGAGGAGAGGAACAAAGTAGAGTTGATGGACCGATAGGTGGAGCAGAGATGGATGGATGGATGGATGGATGGATGGATGGATGGATGGATGGATGGATGGATGGATGGATGGATGGATGGATGGATGGATGGATGGATGGATGGATGAATGGATGGGAGAAATTATGTGATAGAGATGAACTATCAGGCCAAAAGAGAGATGGCAGAATGGAGAGAATAAGAAAAAGAAAGATTAACTAGAAAAGGGAGCTCTGCGGAGTGCTTACCTCCGCCAAGCCAGGTGGCCTAACCAAGGCTGTGTAAGTCAGGGGTTGCAGCTGTCAGGACTCGAGGAAGTACTAATACTAATAACGTTGTCGGGTACTGCATGAAAGCCTGGGTATCGAGGCTAGGTACTTCATAACCAGGTGGGGCACATGCATTCCCAACTGGCATTGTTCCCAACTTGCATCATTCACGCATCACAAATAGGCTTGTGCACAACAGGCAAAATGTATCAAACAAGACTGGACCTAATAATGACAGGGCTTCTCTGTGTGTTCTGTAGCTATATGTGAATGACATCATGACATGACGTCAATAACATGATGTCAGTCTATCCCAAATATGGAGTTGGGGACATACCGTACTTACATGATGGTATGACACATGGCCTATACACATGGTACGAGGCCTATACCCTGGTCCCAGGGTAGATCTCTCCAGGGGGAGCCTATTATCGTTCTGCGCAATTGAGGAAGACGAACTCCGCAAAACTATATCCCAGATGACATCATCCTCCTGTTCATTAGATACAATTCCCACCACCTTTCTCAAAGAGGTCTTAGACAGTGTGATTGGAGATATCCTAAAAATTGTAAACAGCTCTCTACAATCAGGCGTCTTCCCAGACTCACTGAAGACTGCTGTAGTTAAGCCCCTTCTCAAGAAACACAATCTTGATCCCTCTGTTTTGGGTAACTATCGACCCATTTCAAATCTACCCTTTCTGGGCAAGGTTTTAGAAAAATGCATCTTTCATCAATTGGATGTGTTTCTACAGAACAATAATGTGCACAACAAATTCCAATCTGGCTTTAGGAAAGGTCACAGCACAGAAACAGCACTTGTAAAAGTAATGAATGATCTTAGGGTGTCTGCTGACAAGAAACATGTATCCGTTCTCTTACTTCTAGATCTAACGGCTGCATTTGACACGATTGATCACTCAATTTTAATACAGCGTCTGGAGCACTGGATTGGCCTGTCTGGTACGGCCCTGTCCTGGTTTTCCTCCTACCTATCAAACAGAAGTTATACTTTGTCAATCTAGCCGAGTTTGACTCAGACAAACACGACATCAGTTCTGGTATTCCACAGGGCTCGATTCTTGGCCCTCTGCTTTTCTCCTTGTACATACTGCCATTGGGCGAACTCATTGCCAATCACGGAGTCAATTTTCATTTCTATGCTGATGATACCCAATTATATCTTTCTGTGGCTCCAGATGATCCCTGTGCTTTAGACCCGCTGCTTACCTGTCTGTCTAGCATCAAATGTTGGATGAGTGAGAACTTTCTCAAGCTAAATGAGGATAAGACAGTTCTCATAATCGGTTCTAGTGAGCAGAAAGAATCAATATTAAGCAGACTTGGCAACCTGACTGTAGAAAGTAACAGTACAGTAAAGAACCTGGGGGTTATTATCGATTCCGAATTAAATTTTAATTCACACATTAATCATGTTACCAAGATTGCCTTTTTTCACCTTAGAAATATTGCACGAATCAGAGCCTATGTGTCCTTGGACGATGCAAAAACGCTAATCCACGCCTTTGTTTTTTCTCGGCTTGATTACTGCAATGCACTTTTTTCAGGACTGCCTAAGAAAACAACTGACAGATTACAACTTGTCCAAAATGCAGCAGCCAGAGTTTTAACTAGAACTAAGATGAGAGAACATATTACTCCAGTTTTGGCATCACTGCACTGGCTTCCGGTTGTTTTTAGGATTGATTTTAAAATTATTTTACTTGTCTATAAAGCTCTCAATGGTCTCGCACCTTCCTACCTACATGACTGCCTGCCTAAATATGTCCCAAACCGCCCGCTAAGGTCTTCCACTGCTGACCTGCTCGCTTTGCCTAAAAAAATGGCAACAAAAAAATACGGGGAAGCAGCTTTTTGCTTCTACGGGCCGTCGGCATGGAACAAGCTCCCATTGTACCTTCGTCAGGCAGCCTCTGTAGACATTTTTAAAGCTCAGCTCAAGACCCACTTCTACAACATTGCTTTTAATTGATCTTTTAGTTTTTAGTTTTTAGTTTTGTTATTCATGTCCTCACTGTATTGCATTACTGTCGTTGCCCTGCTTTTCTTTTATTCTCCATTGTTCTGTAAAGCACTTTGAGCTGAATTTCATGTCATGAAAGGTGCTATACAAATAAAGTTTTATTATTATTATTATACACATGGTACGAGGCCTATACACCTATTCATCCACTATATGGCAATTTGAGTATGTAGAGCTTTCCCACATCTATATGTATGAAACCACTGTGCTATTGGAATCTACACAGATGCACCCAAATAATTAAATATATCATATCCCTCAAGTAGGTCAAATCAATTTTATGTGTCAGTCCAATGGAGCAGGTCTGACTGACAAGCTACATCAAGCGTCTGTGCGCGTTATATGCAGATACAAAAGCCCTGCATGCAGACTTTAAAATTGGACTGGATCTAAAAGTGCGTGTGTGCAATGTGCATGCATGCTTGTATTGCGCACACACGCTTTCAAAAACCTGGTGTAGCTCGGCCTACAGTATATACGTAATATGCTGTGACTACATTAAAGGGATTGTGACATATACATTGTGACATACATCTTACTTTTTTTTTTCTGAGCTCAATTGCTCCCAAAAAACCTGAATTTTAACATTCAGTAGATTTTCTGTGGTCTGCGGTTTTCTGGCTCAAACAAGAGTGTGATGTAAGAGCCAGCGATTTGCCAGCAGATATCACTGTTTTCACTGTTTTGCCTGTTTTCATTGCAGCTCAAAAGGCTTCACAGACAAATCCCAGACCACAGAAAATCCACAGAATATTCAAAGTTCAGGTTGTTTGGGTGGAATTGAGGTCATAAAACATAAAATAAAAACAAAAAAATAATGAAAATTAATGTCATGAAACCTTTGAAAAAGTTTTTTTTCTCTATAGGCTACTGCCCAAAGGTTGCCACGGGTACTTTTTCGTACACATGGTGAAGGCACGTCGGGTTGAGTCCAGTCTGCAAACAGACGGATCGAAACTTCGACGGACAAAAACGCTCCTAATTTCTCCCCATGGATCTTACTTCATAATTCATGTAGCCTATACATATAGTCACATGTATATGGATTCTGTGCCATGTTGTAAAAAATAAAATAGGCTACGTTTCATCCATCACTGAGCATTTCCTGACTTTATTCACACACTACTCTGACCTGGTCAGAGATAATGTTATAAACCAGGGCAGATGCACTCCTTGCCAGATGTGCGACAGACAACATCTAAATCAAATAAGCTCAAAGGAGTGTGTTCTCATTAAAACAGCAGTATAATGAGACTAGATTGTATTAGTGTATATGCAGTATGTATAGACATATATAGGTCACAGAATAACCCTAGGCCATTCAATATGCACTGCATTTGACTGACTATATAAGGCCACTGTTCACACAATTAATATTAGGATTGTTTAATTGGCACTGTGTTGCAGGCCTGTTAATATTTGCTCTTTATTGTACCCCTCATCAAATTTTTGGTGACACCCTCGGCCAATCAGGAACCACCATTTTTACATAAACATATATAGTTACATCAGCAGCCAATCCCTGATTGGCCGAGGGGCATATGTCAGTGTTGTCGGGATTTATACAGGATTTATATAGACATATAACTCAGATCAACCTCAACAATAGAAAGACAGAAATGATCATATTCGACCTTGATTCTTCCACCCCTCCCGCCGATATTCTAGGTCCCCTCAGTTACTTCATTCACACACTCCTTGGTCAAAAACCTCAGAGTCACCTTTGATTCAGCCTTCAAACTGGACAAACAGGTTAGCTCTGTGGTCAAAACCAGCTTTTTCCACCTTCGGCTCTTAGCCAAGGTTAAACCCTACCCTACCTATCCCATAATGACCTGGAAAGGCTTATTCATGCCTTTATCTCTTCCAGACTGGATTACTGTTGTGTATTATGTTAAGATAATAATATAATATAATGTAAATATAACCATATTCTATATTATATATATTATATTTATCTATATGGCCTATGCGTTCATGTATGGTTGGAGTGGAACACTGACACAGCTTTCAGTCTAGGTGCTGTTGCCATGTGTGGGAGAAGACCTACCTGTTGCTATGCCGCGCCTCCAATCCAGCCTGGACCAATCACCTGCCCAGTGTTGGCACCTGTGCTCACTGGCAGTGTGTAACAGTTTGCACTAACTGTAGCTGCGTGTTTTATCATTTTTCATGTTGTAGAGTAAGATTATTGTTGAGTGATTTTACTTTATTATTTTGCCTATTTATTTGTGTTTGAGTTGCATGATTTTGTATAACCTTTTATTTTTCCACTGACTGCCACTAACCCACTGACTAATCAAGGCCCTGCAGCTTTAAGGACCTGCACCTGGGTTGGGTGTGGTCAACCAGGAGCCCTATATAAGAGAAGACAGAGTGTTTAGAGGAGAGGGGGAAAGGAGAAGGCTGTGTTAGGAGGAGGAATGGGGGCAGCTCCATGGGCTAGGGCCAGGACACTCCAGCTGGGGGCCAGCGGCAGCCATGATCGTCGACCACAGATGGGCGGTAAGTGCCATGAGAGCCAGGCCTTCGACACTGTAAGCGCCATGCCCGGGGCCCCTGGCTGGCGTGTACCTGGCTTGGCCTTGCCCATGGGGGGGCTGTTCGTTGAACATGCAGCAGGCGACGGATCGAGGGGACCGAGAAAGAAGACCAAGACAGACAAGGCTGGAGAGAGTGCTGCTTACGTGTCAGCGTAGGTGGCTGGTTCTGATGCTGGCCGCCGCTGTAAGTAACCTTCTGATGCAGTACTCGCTCACATACCTATCTACCAGAGCCGTTTGATTTGAATAGAAGATGTGGAAAGGTGAGTCCGTGCAGCCAGAGTGTGCTATAGCATTTATCTTTGTAACCCTTTTTATTTTCCTGAGCTGCTAGGCAAGCCAGAGTTCTTATTTTTAAAGGTGAGGACAAGATTATTTTGATTAATTCCTTTGAGTTGCTTCATATTTTGTTTGTAAAAGACACTGTTTCATAGGTTTGAAATCCTCTAGGATAAACCCATTTCAAACCGAACAATATACCCGACAATATACCTGCTATCTCGGCCCCCAATAAAACCAACAAACATTAATCCCCAACATTTTCCCCAATCCCCACCCCCTGATGGAACCCTCAAGCAGCTGTTGGGGACTCTTTTATTCATGCACCCTAGAGACAGGAGAGAACGGCCCTTCTTGAACCTAGCTCTTTCACTCACCCTACACACTTCCACTCGGTTTGAGCATAGACGGCACATCCAGTGCCGTCTCTATCTATGCTCAAACCAAGTGTGTAGGGTGAGTGGCCATGAGCTAGGTTCAAATAGGGGAACAATTGTTGCGAAACATCCATTCTTAGAACTCAGGTTACCATTATCATAACTACGACCACCATATTAATGTGCTTCATTACTGTAACTTACTCATCAAAGAGCTAGCTTTTGAAAGTACTGCCAAAACTGCCTCTCAACAGGCCTTTAACCATAGCAGTTTTTGGTTTCATGTTTTGATGGATCATCAGCATTGATAATACCGGGAATGTGGGAGATTGTGCACATTCAGGATTTTACTCTTTTTCTGTCTGTGCGTGCATGTGTGTGTGCGTGTGTGTGTGTGTGTGTGTGTGTACACACATTAAACAAATAGCAATTAACCCCAGAGGTCCTGGCCTGGTGTGTTTTTAAGGGCAATGGATCAGTGTTGAGTGTCAGATGCTCCTAGAGGCTATATGCGCGTGTACCCGGACGTTATGCCGGAACGGCTACTGAGTGGCAAACTGTCTACTTTCTGACCTTGACAGCCCATACATCCAAACAGAAAAGTCCTATCTGATTGTGTTAAACGACATTAAACTCATCAACATTACAGCTGTACAGAAAGCTTGAATTATCTTCTTTGTATCTGCAAAGTGTTTGTTTCATAAAAATACACCGTAGACATGTTAACTACTTTTGCTCAAGAAATTCCATGCAGGTGATTATTTTTGTCAGTTTGGAAGCGCTCATTTTCAATAACGCAATGTCCTGCTGCCTCCTGCATTATGTGCAATTTAGAAACAAGTGGTACGCAGGACTGCTGACACGCTGAGTGATTTCCAACAATTAAGTGCTTCCAAACTCCAATGCTCCATGCTGCTCACTGTTTTGCCACTCAGTGTAGATGAGTGGGTGGAAAAGTGCTGCATGTGTGCCACTGCATACTCTCGCAATAACTAGAAATATGAGAAGAGTTTATATATAGATGTATTGTTGCCATATTGCTCTTGTCTGAACTCTTTCCTGTATAATTAATTATCTACGTTACATCCCAGAGAGATATTCTAGAATATCTAGAAATGTATAGATGTTTTATTTTCAGCAGCACTGCACACTATCTTCAGTCTTGTTTCTGGGTTTCTCACTCTCTTGTCTGTTTAGCAGGACTACTGTTCAGGGTGGCATATACTGTTTATAAAAACTCTCCCAGAGAGAACATTATTTGAAACTAAAGTTGTTGGCCTGCACTGTCACAATTACAGCATGTGACTTAATGTAGGAGCAGAAAGAGGCATAAGGATGCCAGAATGGGGTGTGTGTGTGTGTGTGTGTGTGTGTGTGTGTGTGTGTGTGTGTCAGAGCCAACCTGAACTCAAATGGTCAAAGGACACATTCAGCTTGAGATGGATGCGCTGCTTTGGACAAGGCAATGAAGTGAATGGGAAGTGTGTGTGCGTGTGTGTGCCAGACAGACAGAGGAAGGTGGGTGAAGAGAAAGAGACATAAAGAGAGCTTAGTGTTTACACTGAAAAATATATTAAACGATGATGGTGGTGCATATGAAGTCCAATCCAGACTATCTATTTTGGGGGGCTTTGGTCTTTCTTTAGACCAAATACATTCTCCTCTAAACTTCAATTAGGCCTATTATCCTATATGATCTACTTTTCACAATTCATGTAACACTTACTAAACTTATCGAAATTAGACATTGCTTTACATTTTCACACAGGCACACACACACACACACACACACACACACACACACACACACACACACACACACACACACAGGACAGCCTGATATCTCCCTCTGAGTCTGCACGGCCCCCTCAATTCCTTTATGTTTTTTTTGTGTTTGGTATAATGCACGCGACCCCCACCACGACCATTACCCCGAGCCCTCACCCATTCATCACCGCATCCGTTCATCACCATGCACCCCCCATCGCCCAGCCCCCCCTCCTTTCTATTGTTCATTTGTGTCTCTAATCACCATTAACGAAAACAATGTTGTTTTGATTTCATTCGGCCTTATTCTCTAGATGTTCTCTCCCAAAGGCAATACTCCAAGTGCGAAATGGAAGAGAATTCCAGTCAGACATCCATAAACTTTTTTTAGACAAACAAATTGCATGCTTTATAAGATGTAGCGTTAATTGTCTATTTACTCGGTCCCATCCCATCACTTTTCGTGTTTCGTCAACTAAACAGAGGCACGCGCCTGAACACGCGTGCACTAAAGTGCTTGTGATTTACATTTCTCCAAAATAGGGTAAAAAGTAATGGGGGCGCGCCATAGCCTATACCAGACCAGAGTGAGCACTATATTGAGACCCAGGCCAGCAGTCTCCGCTGAATAGCAAATTATTGAAAAGGAGAATAAAAAGCCCTGGGAAGCGCGGGGGGAGGAGGGTAGTAGTAGGAAGGAGGAGGCAGAGGGGCAGTAACAATCCCCCCTCTCCTTCCCAGATGATGAGAACGGTGCTGATCGCATCAGAGCCCGCGGACCGTTTCCCCAACAGCCCTTCATCACTTTACAAGCAGCAGACCACCGCGGCGTCCCTCCGCCTCAGCCCCCCGATCACAACGCTCCTCTGGCCCAGACCGACCGACTTCTGTTCTGTGGTGAGGATGATGGACCCGTAACCACCTCGGCTGTGTTTAATTGGTGAAGTAGTAGTGAACACGAGAAGACCACTCAACACCAAGCGGGTATGGAGAAGCGCATGGAGGCAGGAGTCTAGACTCGGATAAAAACGGCTGCTCGCGAAGGAAACAAATCAGACCCTTCGGATTATTTCCCTATTTGGACTGTTAACGGCAATAGATTTAGTTTTCTTATCGTTTGGATTTAGGGTGTATTGTTAACGCGCAAAGATGCAGGGAACGGAGGGGAGGTTGTGCACGGGATGCTGGAGGTTAATGCTGCTGTCATGCATCATGTCTCTCCACTCAATTCCTCTGGCTGTCTATGGTAAGAAATTATCCATTACTTTGCACTTCAACCTGACCAATACGGAATATATTAACCAGTTTATTAGCACCTGCCCTCTTGAGTAGTAGGCTATAGTATCTAGTCCACACGCACACACACACACACACACACACACACACACACACACACACACACACACACACACACACACACACACACACACACACACACACCATTGCCTATAAAACACTCCCACAGCAGCACAACCAAAAATGAGGTCAGTGAGTCTTCATTTGTAGGTTAAAGGACTAAGGAGCCGAGTTAAGACACTGCCATGGACCACTGCACTGTCAACATTTTTTTGAATATGTTGTAATTCAGTTTACTAGCTTGCACTGAAAGGCACGGTGTCTCTGAGACATTGAATGGGGCAGTTGCATTTTGGAGAAGCATGTGTGCCTGTAGTAGTAGTACCATCATTTGACAGTTAGCAGTGACCCAGTCGTTCCTATCACTAGAACTAGGTAATGCAGTCAGCTATGCTATGTCCCCAGAGGCTCCTTGCTGCCACTATGGCCATGATGGAGCCCCAGCCACACAAAGGCAAGGATTACAGCTGGGCCCGGGGGTCCCTGCTGAATTATGCATGAGGCAATCTGAACGGACATTCTGATACACACAGCCCCATCGGCTTGGGGAGGGGAAATGAGTAAACGTAAAAAGACACAGAAGGCTCTCATCAGTTCCTTCTCCCTTTGTCTGTACAAATCACTGCACATAACAGGCTACATTACTGTCATATGGCGAGTATGGCCATGATGTATAGGCCCAATCAATGCGGTGCATGTGGCATAACCTGGTCAAACCCTTTTATGTTATTGGATGAAAATGATCGCCATTACTTTTTCTGTCTGATTCCAACTGGTCACAGCTGCTTTGATTCTGGATGATGTTGAT
This sequence comes from Protomyctophum parallelum, assembly GCF_964188405.1. Classification (NCBI taxonomy): domain Eukaryota; kingdom Metazoa; phylum Chordata; class Actinopteri; order Myctophiformes; family Myctophidae; genus Protomyctophum; species Protomyctophum parallelum. Next base: position 42,451,928 of record NC_139698.1, read on the forward strand.
GCAGAGGTTGTGTAGACTAGTATCAGATCTACAGTAAAGCCCTTACTTTCAGAAAGCCAAGAATGCAGTGTGTGTGTGTGTGTGTGTGTGTGTGTGTGTGTGTGTACGCGCGCATGTGTTTTATCCCCGATCAACATTACTATAAGCCAGTCAAGAATGCCTGCCTGTCAAGAATGGTGTGCTCTATACCCGTTACAATCCGTTTAAAGGAGATCTGCTTGTGAACTGCCACTCACCCTACAAGACATTCAGGGTTTTATCCAATTGCACCAAAAAACTAAAAACAGGTTGCCAGCTATAGTATAAAGATTGGCATTCTGTCAAGCAGCAGCATCACAATCAACCTTGAGCTTCCTCCCCCTCCCCCACCCACCCACCCACATACACAGTTACGCACGCACGCACACACATTATCCTCGCTTCAGCAGTGGAGTATATGGACGACAGCTTGCTCCACGTCTGTGAATACGGTTCAGTATAGACAAAACTAAGATCCCTTTACTGACAATATCATAATCTACTAGGGCGTTCACTGTATGACTTAGTACCAATGCATGGCCTATGGTATATGCCCCAGTTTATCCCTCCCTCGATCCATGCATGGCTGATGGTTATGCTGAAGGTGGTGATTCAGTGATGGCCACGACCAATTGCAGTCAAGGTTCACTTATATCTATCATTGGGTTTATGGCCCTTAAAGTATTGCCTATATGGATACATCTCTCTTCTCCTCTCCTTCCACCCTTTCTACTATTTCCCTTGTCTCTTCTTCACCCCCATCCTTTCTCTCTTCCCGTTATTATCTTCCTCTGTCTGTATTCTACTCCACCCCGGCCGACACCCCTGGCCCTCTGACACATATCTGTTAGCTGAAAGATTATCTTTGATGTGATACGATTTAATCTTCAAGCCAAATCTCTTCACCCTGCCGTTTAAGATTTCCCCCCTTAGAAGGGATTTTAAGGGGGGAAATCCACACAGATTGAGAATGTATAAACCTCAGGTTGTCTGTATGGCCGAGATTGATAGATATCTAGAAGTACACTTTTGGTCAGTCTCTTGTCTGTCTTCTTGTGTTCTCTAGAAAACCCTAACCTTACAGGGAAGCCACGGGTGAGTCTTAAACGGCAACGTATGTCGTCCTCCGTCGTGGTCTAAAACTTTACTTTATCAGCAAAAACAAGTTGTTTGCGGTTGGCACAAAAATAGTGTTGCAGACGGGATTCGATACCAGCAGGTGTGGGTTGGGAGTCTATAAAGCCCTAACCACACCAGTTGGACACCATGCAACTCCTTGCAACATGCAACTACTTGCAACCATTATTCCCAGTTGCAAGGAGTTGCATTGGTGTGGTTGGCTTTGTTGCAAGGAGTTGCGAATAGTTGCAAGGAGTTGCAGCTGGTGTGGTTTGGGCCTAATGAGGCAGCTGCGGCATTTGGTCTGTATTAAAATATGACAAAGCCCAACTAATGTAAAAAGAAAGAAACCCCTCCCCATATTTCTGGCAGATATAGATGAGGGGTAGCCTGACCTAAGCAGAGACATTTCTGGTCTAGAGGGGCGGGTCGCGCCTCAGAAATGCGCGCACCCTGATTGGATCTCATCGATCTCTCCGTCACCCCCGGCCCCTCCTCTCCCCCCTAGTGCAGCGCTACGTCACATCATTTAGAGCGACGCCCACCCGGAAGGGTTGACTCCCACTTTTAGACTGGTTCAGCCCACGGCTTTTTCCAGGCTTTCATCTTTCGCGCAGACGAAATGAAAGCCTGGGTATCGAGGCTAGATGAGGGGTGACTTCTCCATTCTGCACCACGGTAGTGGGCGGATGATCATCCCATAGCTTTGGAGGCTATAACCATGGCAGAATGTCTAGTGTTTACATAAAACCACTTAAACAGCTTAAAATTTGGGAAAGTTCAAAAAGGCTTTGGCAGTTGGGTGCGTATGCCCATGTGCACATTCATATCAATTGGTCCAGTCAGTGAGAAACAGGCAGAACAGTGGGTTAGGACAGACAGACATTTCATGATTAATAGGTATAGATCTACAAGTTCACAATACTTTGCAATAGACACAATACTTGCATGCATTGATATTTTGAGATGTCCTCTTGTGTGCCTTGGACACAAAAAGTTGTGTGTGTTTTCCAAACTATTTCCAGTGGGTGTAGTCCAGTATTTCCAGATACTATCCAACTCTTATATTAGTCATTCAGCTTGTCATAGTCATTACTCATGCAAGGTGCATTTCAAGCAGTCATAGTAATGATATCAATTCTGGTTGTTAAAAATACAGGATATAGGATTCTCAATTTATTGTTAAAGCTGTGATCCAGCTGCTGGGATTCAAAGGTGAATCCCTGCGTGGGATTCAAACGTGGTTCTCCGGCCTGCACAATAGACCACATTTCAAATCACTCTGCCGATAAGGAATCCCTGCTTGCTTACTTAAGGGTATATTGCACTATGAGCTTCAGGCAGTACCAGTTGTCAACCAGTAAATGTCCTACTCGACCGCAGGGTCTACATTTCTCAATATAAGAGAATAGGGATAACAACAACCAAGAATATTAGATAATGGATAGATGCAGCCCTGCTGCTGGTTATTGGTTAATCAATGTTATATGACAAAGAACAAGAAGGCTGATAAAACCAGTAAACATTCAGTGAATGTTTAGCTTCGAGGTTTCCCACCTCCCTTGGAAAATCTTTACAGTGGGTCTATCATTGGGATTTTCAATCGTGTATGAGAATCACAATCAACTTTAACCAGCCCTATTTTATACTTAAACAGTAAAACATAGCAATAACCATGCCCTGTAAAGCTTGTAGATCTAATATGACAGTGGTGATCATCAAACATAATTGATTTTCAACAAAACGAACAAAAAAACACCTCCCATCATGTTTTTGTGCTTATTCTTGGCGAGTGACACTGTCATACAATGCACAATTGAGTCAACAGTTTAGCAAAGATATCAGGTCCTCACATACAGTATACAGAGTGAAGGGACAGCATATGTTGTATATCATACACATCACTCTGTCTGCATGGCACATGCTTCCAAAAAGGAAAAGACAGGAAAAGGAAAACTTTTCCTACCGTGCTATCACTGCTATGTACAGTAAGTGTGACCCTTGGTGGTAGTGAACACTTCCTACCTGAATGTGCCACTTACTTACCTTACTAAAACAGACGGCTGATTGCGGTCAGCCGGCCCTCATTAGCATAAGAGGCAATGAGCTTGACCCCACCAGCTGCTGGTTACTGTGTGCGAGATTAAAAACAAAAGAGTACACAAGAGGTTTACTCTCCATGGGTTCTCTACTTATTTTTTAGGACAGTTGAATGGTACAATATAAACAGCATATCTGTGTGTGCATGTGTTTTGTTTGCATGTCGAGCGACTACCCACGTGTAATAACATATAACACTTTATAGCCTGTTCACATGCTGGAGTTCCGCCAGTGTGTGCACTGTGCATACATGTATGTGTGTTCTGGAGGTGCACGCATGTATCACACCAGGTAAGAACTGTGTGCATGACATGTGTTCTCCTGCAGGTGAGCCTTAATTGTCCATATTGTCCTTGTGTTTTCATTTTGGTGTCATTGTGGCCATTCTTCCCTAGTGGACACCCGCATGTTTCACTGTCAGTAGAAGGTCATCCAACAAAGTTTCGTGACCAGGATGATAATAACAGAAGGTAGTTTGTCCTTCATCTAGACTAGAGTGGAGCGGTCAAACACATAAGTGCTAAAAAAAAAGAAAAAAGAAGAAGTTATTCAGCCATGCTGAGTCTGCGTTCTTGTCAACTCTGTGCCCTTGAACATTAATTTACATGCTGAATGTGTGTGTGTGTCTAGTTGTGTGATAGAGCTCTCACTTTATTTTGTCTGTGTAGGCACCTGGTATGTCTGTGTAAGTATGTATGTGTGTGCTTGCGTGCGTGCTTTGGGGTTTGTGAGTCAGTGTGTCCTTGTTCGAGTGTGCACATGTCTCCATCTCTCTGATTCATTGAGTTCATATTCATATTCAGTGTGCTCATCTCCCTGGTCTCCCATCACAAAGAGATGCATCCACACTGCCTCTGACCAGTGTCATATTAGCATTCAGCCTCTCCACCTTTGCTTGTCATGGAAAAGAATGAAAGATGCAAGGGGGAGGAATACATCCTTTGAAAAGAGCACGCACACACACACACACACACACACACACACACACACACACACACACACACACACACACGAAACACGTCCGTTGTCACTGTCTGTGAAAGGTAAATAAAAGACAATGTGAAAAGGACATTAATTGTGCTCTGGCTAATTCCTTATTCCTTATTTTCCTATTTCCTATACTTATACTGTACAGATCACAGACCCATTTTTACTATTTATTGCCAATTAGGCTCAATTTAACTAACTAAACACCCTCCCTGGTCTTGTGTTAGATAAGGAGGTGCGTGCGTGTGTGAACACTCCCACCCATATATGCACACACACACACACACACACACACACACACACACACACACACACACACACACACACACACACACACACACACACACACACACACACACACACACACACACACACACACACACACACAGTGTGTGTACAGATGCAGATTTGCCAAGCTTGCAGCGCGGCACCAACCCCAGCTCACAGTGAGGCCAAGACCGTTCCCATAGCAACTCGTCCATCCTCCATCCCACCACCTGTGGAGTGCAGAAATGAAAGGATTTATGTGATTGAGGGCGAGCGAGGCACAGAGAGAGAGAGAGAGAGAGAGAGCGAGAGAGAAGGGGAGATGGACAGACTTTGCTAGAAAATCAATGCAGTGGTATTCAATTAGAGGTGAATGCAGACTTACGCATTTCCACCATGCATCGATATTGATGACCACTATTTTAAAATAAAACATCTTATTGCCTTATTCATGAGAGAGAAAGACCAAGTACGAGAGAAAGAAAGATAAATTCTGTATGTATGTAAGAGAGAAATAATGAGATAGGATGGTGTGTGTGTGTGTGTGTGTGTGTGTGTGTGTGTGTGTGTGTGTGTGTGCGTGCGCGCGTGCGTGTGTGTGTGCGTGCATGCTCACCGTGGGTTGTGATGCAACACATTATGAGTTTGGTTGGAGACCAACACTGTTGTGCAAATCAGACCTGACTGAGAGGTTTGACTGCTGGGCACACACTTAATATGGGTCAGTGGCGTGCTGGCACAGATGAGGACCAATATGTTCCTGCTGTGTGTGTGTGTGTGTGTGTGTGTGTGTGTGTGTGTGTGTGCGTGTGCGTGTGGATCTCTTGAGGCTATGTATGTGTTCATTATAAACGTACCACACCACATGGAGCTATCTCTTGTGTTCTTGCTTCCTCTGTTGGAAATGGAAATGTATGATCCCATATGATATGATCCCATATGATCCCTAAACCTCAACCCATCCACTCTTCCTCCCTGTCTGTGTCACCAGTGCTGCTGTGGGCCCTAACTGTCACAAACAATCACGCTCCTCTTTACTTCCTGTCATGACCAATCACAGTCCCAGAGGCTCATGCCTTTGCGACTCCCAAACTGATCACAGCTAAACAAAAGGCGATGCTTGGGGATTGATGGCTGCCAACACACTAGCTAACAACATAAACACACATCCATGTAGCCAAACTAGCCATACACTATGCATACAGATTCACTCACGCACGCACGCACAGACAGACAGACAGACACTTTGAGCGTAACGATTGTCCTTATGCAATACAGTTTTATTGTCGTGGCTGAGAGCCTGAGGTGGAGGTTAAACAAAGGCCTCTTTATTCCACTGAGGGGATGAGACCCCTTTTGTCTCATGGGGGCCTCAACCCTGTCTGGGCAAGAGAGACAATCCATTTCTGGACGCAGACTGTCCATTCACATCTAAACTGGGACTTAACCCAACGCGGGGTGACCCCAGGACAGCCAAACTATGCAGGCTGATGACTCTAATGATGATAGTGACCATTTTTAAACAATCTAGGCCTAGGGGCTTGGTTTAAGTGCCTTGACAGTACAATGGAATGTGTGTGAAATCGGACTCTCCCCTAAAATAGCAATGCGGCAACAATTTGCCTGACCACACCTCATTTTAAGACCAACACACCCTTGGGTGTGCGTGCCGTGTGGGCATGAAAGTGACAACTACATCGGTTGTAAACTGTAATGACTATTGCATTGCGCTCTAATAATAATACATTATATTTATAAGGCGCCTTTCAGGGTACTCACCGTACAACAAATTCAAAACAGTCAATACAAAATACAGTACAGCTCTGTGCCATTTTGCGCAGAGTGTGTGGGAATAACCGGTATGTCACTCTAGTCTGCACACTGTTGGTTTAGCTCTCCATTCAAATGGTCTGTCTGTTCTTTAGGGAGGAGCACAGCACCAGCAAAGGATTCACAGCACGGATTTGAGTCAAACACTGAACTGAGGTGACCCAGGTGAGGCACCCGCAGTAAGAATTTTGGCTAAATACCTAAAATGCTAATCAAGTATCATTTGAACCTACTCTAGTGTCATTTATGCGATATGCTCTACTGGAGCGGCCTCAGTGCTAGACAAGCAGCCTGTCAAAAGGCTCGTCCTCATTAATCCAATTAGGCTAACGAGGCAAGCTGGTGAAAAGGAGTAAATTGAATTGAAACACTTCAGAGACAGTGAGACACTGTGGACTAACACCCAGCAGTCATGTAGCTATCGCCTCTTGAGGAGAAAAAGTGAATGTATAGGTGTCTGTACAGTTGTACTTCACAGCTCATGTCACTCCATTTGATTCCAGTTTCTGTCTTTCTGTGCTGATTGTTTTCCAAACATTAGGCTCTGCACACACACAGACGGTGTCAAACTGTCTGGAAGCTGAACGTGGGACTTAAGTGTCTCATTAGAGGCAAAGCTGTCGCCTGAGTGGTCTGCCCAAGGGATACTCTCAAACACAGCCTTGAGCTGGAGAATTCATCATCACAGTTTTGCACTCAAAATATATGGTGGCTATTGTGCGTGTGTGTGTGTGTGTGTGTGTGTGTGTGTGTGCGTGTGCGTGTTTTGATTGAATAACAAGTTGTCTCAAGAGTCAAGACAATGTACATATATAGCACCCCCCCCCCCCTGAGCATGCATCTTTTGCAATGGTGACAAGGGGATTTTATTTTTGGGTGGCCGGACAGTGAAGCAGTCGTTCCTACACTGGCCCCTCCCCTCTGCACATAGAAGAATATGGATTAATGGAATGAAAATAACACGACCAAAAATCAGTAACGGAGCACTTTTGTGCATGTTGTTGCCTATTGTGCTGTAACATTGGGGGGATATAGCCTCTGATATTAGCTACACTGTACATTTCTATATATCTTTGAAGAAAGAAAGAAAAAACAACAACAGAGAAGTAGATATTGCTATTTTAATGGAAATAGGTGCATGCCTATGGGGGGGGGGGGGGGGGGGTGTATAGGAACGACGGACATCTGCGAGGAAGAGAGGAAAGAGACAGAGAGAGATGCAACATCAGCAATACTATAACAATAATATAATGTCAGCAATAACAAAAGACACCCTGAGGGCGAGAAGCATCCGCCTGGGTGACGGCAGACTGCTGGGCGAGAAGGATCCACCTGGGTGACGGCAGACTGCTGGGCGAGAAGAATCCACCTGGGTGACGGCAGACTGCTGGGCGAGAAGGATCCACCTGGGTGACGGCAGACTGCTGGGCGAGAAGGATCCACCTGGGTGACGGCAGACTGCTGGGCGAGAAGGATCCACCTGGGTGACAGCAGACTGCTTGGCGAGAAGAATCCACCTGGGTGACGGCAGACTGCTGGGCGAGAAGGATCCACCTGGGTGACGGCAGACTGCTGGGCGAGAAGGATCCACCTGGGTGACAGCAGACTGCTGGGCGAGAAGCATCCACCTGGGTGACGGCAGACTGCTGGGCGAGCACTGGCGCTGTGGCATAGGGGGGTCGGATCAACATATGGAATGAATTCTGTACTGGCTATATATGGAGCGTGTTTTGAGTGTACAGGGTTTGATGAGGTCAGATCAATATATGGAACAGGAAGGACGGGTGGGGTAGGATCAACATATGGCATGTCAGAACAGGTCAGCTCCATATATGGAGATCTAAGGGTTTGAGGTTTGAGGTCAGATGTAGAGTTGCTGGCCAGCTCCATATATGCAGATCTAGGTGATGATCCAGTCTTCTCCATGTATGGTTATCTAGGGTTAGAGGAGGTCAGTGTCTTTGACCAAAAAATGCACAATGAAAAACAGGTATGGCCAGGGTTCATGGCCATGTATAGCGTGTCTTGAGTGTAGAGGGTTTGATGATGTCAGATTGATATATGGAGCGTGTCACGGGGCGTGATGGACTGACAACTATAAGTGTGTGTGTGTGTGTGTGTGTGTGTGTGTGTGTGTGTGTGTGTGTGTGTGTGTGTGTGTGTCTGTGTGTGTGTGTGTGTGTGTGTGTGTGCGTGCGTGCGTGCGTGCGTGTGTAAGTGATAAGCGTAGCTTTTTGACGTAACGGCTGCTCAGTTGATGTGTTGTACAGCAGTGGACCTTGGGACTGTTAGATGGATTAACCCCCATACAACCCTGGCTTCAAAAGACCTAGAAACCTTCAACTATACCAGAAAATAATCCTCCAATATACTGAAGGCTTATACAGTATAGAATATATGACAGCAGTCACCATTGGCAATAGTGCGATTAGTATACGTAATTTATACATATGCATCTATTTATTTATTTTTAGCTGTATTCATCTGACAAACGTTTACTGAGGATGGCATGGACTTTGTTTCAGCACTAGTAGTACTACATTCATATGGATCAGTGATTCTCAAACGTTTTCTTTAAGGACCCTAGGCATTACACTACAGATACCATTTTCTATCTCTGAGATCCCAATATACAATTTAACTGATACTGTACAAATGGAATCAAATGGACCCATAAATGTCCCTTTGGTTCCAATTGCACACTCTTAAGTGTCCACTTAGCTCCTAACAAGCAATAATTTACCTGGGGATCCCCTGGAAACCCCTCACGGACCCTGGACCCCATGTTGAGCACCAGTGAGAACACATTAGACCTGCCCATTGTCACAGTGCACTGAGCAGCTTAGGAAACTGATACAAAGAAAGTCATGAAATGGTCATCGTTTGAAAACTTGTGTTTTTCAACTTTCAATAAATGCACAGAATCTCGTACGTCTGTAGTGCACGACTGCACGTACCTTGCGAAACCGTTCAACCGACCAATCGCCAAATTTGGCACGCGTGTCGCAGACGACCGGAGGGAGTTGAGCCTTGAGCGCACAGCATCGAGTTGAATAGGCGGTTGTCCAGAACCGCCGATCCCACTGATACGCCTATTGTACAAAAGGCTCTGGCCGAGGCCCAAATGAGCCAATTGATTGCCCTGGCAACCCCAGCCTAGCCTTGTAAACCATCCCAGCTGCGTGAATTCACATTATCATGTGTCTTCTGTGGACTAGGCAGTCTGGGTGGGCATTTTGACTAGTCTGGCCCCCAGCACTGGGTGGGCATTTTGACTAGTCTGGCCCCCAGCACTGGGTGGGCATTTTGACTAGTCTGGCCCCCAGCGCTGGGTGGACATTTTGACTAGTCTGGCCCCCAGCGCTCGGTGGGCATTTTGACTAGTCTGGCCCCCAGCGCTCGGTGGGCATTTTGCAGGAGCCAAAAACTAAAGTGGAAGAGACAATCAGCATCTGTCAGTCACAGGGCCCTGAGCACAGCCACTGCTAGGCTCTTACACTTTTTGGTTTCTTTGAATTACAGCTCTACCCTACACTACAGATGATTGGTCAAAACAATGTTCTATTCACTAAAATGGGTATACGGGAAAGTACATGTGTACTTTAACAGCTTTTTACAGCTTAGAGGAATAAACAGCAATTTTATGAAATTTTAGCGGCTATGTCTTTATTAAGCCATCATTATTTTCTGCCAAATGAAGCCAAAACGCAGTACTGGCTTAAATTTATTAGAGTTCATTGGCTTCCCTGTTGTTTCACTGGAATTTCTTGAATGAAATTCAAGAATTCTAAATTCTTAGATTAATGAACATGAGTTAATTATCTGTGTGTGTGTGTGTGTGTGTGTGTGTGTGTGTGTGTGTGTGTGTGTGTGTGTGTGTGTGTGTGTGTGTGCGTGCGCGTGCGCGTGTGCGTTATTGTCGGCCACTCAACCCCAAACCCACAATTATGCAATGAAAGTCATAGCGTTTTTCATAAGATATTATATGAAAAAAGGATGCAACATTTCTACTTGTCCATAAAGACTCAAACTGTGCTCCTATTAACTTATATTGTGTATGTAATACAACGCAGATGGGGGTTGTCCCAGATTAACCCATGTGAGCGTGTACAGTTACGTCACCATGGCAGGTCATAATAATAAAAACATGATATTCTCAATAATTTTAGGTTCAAATGTTTTTAGTGGGATACTACTGTGTCAGATAATGTGTCTTCATCAGGTATTTATAATGTCTTGTCATCGATGAGATTGGATGTTGGATGCCCGTATAGGGCCCCAACCCCCAGGTCTACTAAATCCTGCTAGCATCCTAATCCTTAATCCCAGCTCCTTGTCATTCAGACAAGTACATTCGAATATGATTCCCTTCCCTAATCTACATGGGGTACAAAGGACAAAGTCACTGGCCATGAGGTCATTCTATGGCAAAAGTAATTGACGGCCCAGGCCGTAGCGTAACGGTCTGGGCACCGGACTGGTAATCCAGTCGCAGTGTGCCGCGGGTTCGACTCCCGGACCCGACACGGCCTTTACTGCATGTCATCCCCCCATCTCTCTCCCGTTTCCTGTCAGCCTACTGTCTGTCCCTTCAAAAATCAATAAAAGGCGTAAGCCGCAAAAAATATCTTAAAAAAAAAATAATAATAATAAAAAAAGTAATTGACAACTATGTAATATTTTTTTAATAAGAATATATAAATAATTATTTTTTATAATAATTCGTAAAATATTGCGTCTCTCAGACATGGGAAGCTATTGAAAACATACAGTATACAGAAAATTCACCATATCACTATTTTCTCTGGTATAGAGGCTATGTATCAACCTGTTAACTGCTTGTATTCATGCCTGATGTCTAATACATTGAGGTTGACTAATTAATAATACAAAATAAACAAGTAAAATTATCGGTACATTGACTTGACATTAAAGTGTTTATTTTTCAGTTGTTGTTGTATAATAGTACAATAACTTGTATGTTTGCAGGAAACGTTGCTGCTTCCAACGCCACTGAGCCAGACAGCATTTCCAACGGCACCGCCCTCCTCAGTGAGGAGGAGGGGCTGGCCAAGGTCAATGATGTCATGGCGGTAGTAACCGGGGTGAGTGGCTCGGCCAGCCCCGACATGTTTGACACTGTGACCCAGAGGGCGGGCCGCGTCCCGCGGGCCGGGCAGGAGGAGGAGCCGAGCAGCGGCATGTTCGGGGAAACGCTGGAGGAAGGGGGCGTGGCCGCCCCGCCTCAGCTCAGCCCAGATTCGGCCGAGACTGAGTTGCTGCTACCCAGCGCCCCCCAAACGGAGGACGACACCATGGAAGGAGAGGAGGAGGGGGAGGAGGAAGGCGGCGAGCGCCTGCTACGCACCGACCCGCCGTGGCTCAACGCCAAGGACATGGTCGTGGTCGACCTGGACGGCCTCTCCACCACCACAGCCCCGCCCCCGGGCGCCGCCAACCCCTCCCACCCCGACATCCTCCGCGTAGACTTCTTTGACCCCTCCTCCCGCGGGCGCGGCCTGGACCTGGCCCCACCCTCTCCTTCGTCCCTGGCCCACGAGCTGCAGGCCGGCGACCCCACCTCGTGGGCCATGCCGGACAACTACGACTACCTCACGCCCTACGACGTGTCTCCCACCGCCGACGAGTACACGTACAGCACCACCACGGACACCTACGGCCTGGACGACGATCTGAGGCTGACCGCCGCGCCCGCCCCGGAGCGCCCCAGGCCCTGGGGCCCCGACGGGGCCCCGCCCAGCGTTGGGGCTTCGGTCCTGGACGCCAGCCCTGCGGCCGTCCCCCCTCCCACGGCGGTGGACGGGTCGGACGGGCTGGGCGGCTGTCGTGCGGGCTACCAGGCGCAGAACGGAAGCTGCCGCTCACCCTGCGACGCGCTGCCGAGCTACTGCTTCAACGGGGGCCAGTGCTACCTGCTGGAGGGGATGGGTGTCTTTTGCAGGTATGATGTATTGCACGCACACACACGCGCACACGCGCACACGCACGCACGCATGCACGCACGCACGCACGCACGCATGCACGCATGCACGCACGCGCACACACACACACACACACACACACACACACATACACACAATGGCAACATGAGCAGCATGGCCATGTTCTACAGTTAAGATACCACTTCAGATTATAATTGATCAAATGCCTCATTTTGTTTACCACTGTGTTATCAATCATTTTGAGAAGAAAATAATGCATATTCCCAGCTGTATTTTAGTGTATTTAGTGTAAACAGGGCAATAAAATAGATGAGTTTTATTTTAACTCCAAAGAATCAGAACAAATCAGATTTGGTTCCATTGATACACTCTTCAGAGTTGAATTAATACTAAGCTTTTTTATGTGTAAGTACTAACATGTGGGAAGCTCCATTCTGTATGTAATAGAAACCAGTACATGTTATTGGATTATTTACAAGGGAGTTTTATGAGGAAACTTCCGTTGTTTTGCCAGGTCATTTTCTGCAATTTGGCTAGCATCTGTAAGATTGAGTCATGCGAACTGCACATGTCACGTGCGTGTGTGTGCGTGTGCGTGCGTGTATGTGTGTGTGTGTGTGTGCGTGTGCGTGTGGATGTGTGTGTGTGCGTGTGTGTGTGCGTATGTGTGTGTGTGTGTGTGTGTGCCTAATGCCATTTTCATATTTCATATGAGATCATGTGAGTTTATTCCAGCTCTCTACATTGGATATAGCTTTCTTCTCTGTCCCATGCATTCACTGCCATTATTCAAATCCAAAGCCTCTCAGCTTGTGAGGATTTCAACAAGCAACCTGTGGTACCATGGAAGTTGTTGTATCTAGGTGGAGGTTGAAGGTCAATGGGTTAAGCTTTGATTTATTTATTATAAGGTTTAAGCCATGATGCAGACAGGATCGGAGGAGAGACCTCTGTTGCTGATATACTGTACACATGAACACGAGGCTTAGGTTTTAAGATAGCAGCTGAAGATCGTGTTGTATTTGTTCATTTGTGATCCATTAGCTAGAAGACATGACGATGATGAGGAAATCTGTAAACATTAGTTGAAAAACAGCATGTTAGGTTGAGGATTAATGGCGGATTGGACGGTTGTTTGGCTTAGGTGGGGGAGGGGAGGAGATTTGCGGTAGCATGTTCTGTCCGATAGCAGTCCAGTGATTGCAATTACCAATATGATGGCCAATATAGTGATTCTTTCCTTTTCTATGTGGATTGTGAACAGATTTTTCCCCACTATAAAATGCTCAAATAAAAATAAGAATTATCTGGTGCAGCAGCATCTGTTTTCTTCTCTAGATGTATAAAGAATACATCAGTAATCTGCAAATGCACTGAACCCACCAATCAATTAGTGAACACCTGCACAGACTGGCATAAAAATGTACTGTAGACTATAAACATGGTAGCAAGTCCCTGGTTAGTTGGCAGCTTACTGACTGGATCTGATAGAGATGAAGATGGAAAGTGTGAGCTGGCATGAGCCTAGTGACACCATGCCAATGCTTTCATCTGCAGGGCATATTCAGGAAATGGGACTAAAAAAACGGATCCTAAGTATTAAGTATTTAGACGGACTTAACCATTTTCACATCATTTTTGCTACTCTTGTGCAACACGATGCACGACTTGTCATAAGATGAGATATGGAGATAAAAGGCTTCTGCCCGTGGATCTGATTTATACTCTGTTGTACGACAGCATCACATGCTGAAAATAACAGAGCTACAAGCTCAGACGTACCCCGGCCCGCAGGTTGGGAATCGCTGCACCGGATCATTCTCTTGTCCTCTACTGTATTTCCACCTAGCCTGATTATCAGACTGTAGCTTCAGTCTGACATTGTCTCCTGTCTGAGCGATTTCAAGGGGGAGGGGATTAGAATTTCCCTCAACCAATAGCCATTGTTTTTTTCCCCTCCTTCCTCATGTGTGTTGCACTGTGTGATGACGCTGAAAACGGGCCTCGGCGCTGATTGGTTGTTCGTTAGACCCACCCCCACCACCGATTCTCATTGGATAATACATTTTTGTACCGAAGAAGTTATAGGTTCACAGTGCAACACCAGACCAAGAGATGCAGTCCACTCAGAGAGTGGGCGGAGTCTTTGGGCTGGATCCAGGCTAATTTCCACCAGAGAGACAACAAAGGTAACCTCAGTCAATTCATGGCTCTAACCAGAATGGTCTCTTGTCCTGTATCCTCTCACGGAGTCCATCACATTCACATGCCATTTGCCCATGTTTTGGAACAACCCGTGTTAAATTAGAACGATGGTTCCACAGCATAGTCCAAAAAGTAATTGAATCTGGACAATATATGTAAGATCCCTCAGTATTTGCGGCATGTTTTGGAGACCAGTCTGGGGATGGATGTTGTCCGTCCGTATGTCTGTCTGTCTGTCCATCTGTCCGTCTGTGTACAGCTAATCTCAGGCATTGTTGGCCTGTGAAACTGTGGACAGTCCGATTCATGTTTTTACAAAACAGGCTTGAGAGGTGATTGAATGTTGGGCATTCAATCACTTAATATAGGTCAGTGGAGTGCTGTGTGTGTGTGTGTGTGTGTGTGTGTGTGTGTGTGTGTGTGTGTGTGTGTGTGTGTGTGTGTGTGTGTGTGTGTGTGTGTGTGTGTGTGTGTGTGTGTGTGTGTGTGTGTGTGTGTGTGTGTGTGTGTGTGTGTGTGTGTGCGTGCGCGCGCGCGGTCACATGTTTTGTGGTGTGAGACGATCGAAGATTGCCCACTGATACGTCTGGTCTGGTGACATCAAAATGCAAAGTGGTTGGTAGAAGAGCAGAACAGCCGCTCCCAAACCTATGCCCACTGCTTTGCAAACCAATCATATGACTGTGCCAATATAAAGGACCACCCTAAAGATTTTGGATTGGTTGTGATTTTTGGCTGGGAGATAGTCCGTAGTTGAGCGAAGCCTTTATAGACTGACTTGAGAGTCTAGTCATGTGTCTACATATAGATATGAATACAAGAAGACTCACCCCGTTTCTGTTTTCCTCCCAGAAATTTCCCCAGTGAGGGATTTTGAATTTCTCTAACTATAAACTTTCATGACAGCAGAACAGCCTAAGTACAAATATAATTTATGAAAAGCTATACAGTAAAGTCTGTTCACAGAAGTTGTTGTAGGATATGTGGGGATTATCTGACGAGGTACCATTTGAGGGGGCAAAACCTTACATATACTAAATAATACTAAATTGTTTATAGGGTCAATATAAGTAATATAATATAGCCTTTCCACAGGAGTATCTTTTTATATTTTTCCAAAAAGAATACAAACAGCCAATAGCATATTACAAAGTTATCCGCCTCACTGGGGAAAATTCCGGGAGGAAAAACGGGCACGCACCGGGGTGAGTCTTCTTGTTACCATAGATATACTACTGTGGGGTTGCTTGTGCCCTTGTGTCTGCTTCTCTATGCTTTGATGAGCTGCTACTGATAATGATACTTCAGATCACTGTCTCGGCAGAAACCTTGTATCTCCATATCCATTTTGCCAGCTGCTTGCAAAGCACCCATAAAACCCATAGTCTGAAAGGCATAAAACCCATACTCTGAGCGCTGCAACGTGAAGCTGTGAGCTGAGGCTGAGGCACACAAACTGATTATAGCTGTACATAAACGAGACCTTGCTGCAGCTAGCAATTATGTACATTCCCAAAAGGCACCATTCCAAACGGCTAATAACTTCAATACTGTATTAGTTTAGTAGTTGTGTACTTTGACAGTTTGACTTATATTTTTACGTGAAGGATATCTCAGTTTGGATATGTTGTAGGCCAATATAGAGAGACCTGAAAAGTTTGCTACCCCGCCAGGAGTTCCTCAGTAAATCCAAACTTGAAGACACCTCAGGGTTCTCCAGCTTCAAACTTGCCAGGACTGACAACTTTGGACATACTTCTTCACGGAAAGAATGACGCAGTCTAGACTCTAGGCTGCAAAGGATTCTGGGATGTGTCACTTACTCACTTGTTGTACAACCCTGAGTGTTAATTTAACACTCTCAAAATTCAAACTCCCTGAAGCTGAGATGATAATAAATATTAACAATAATACTCAACCCTTCAATCTCAAGAGAACCTCATGGTACAATATGACAGCACCTCACAGAAGTGCATACGGTATACAGGCTTTAGTTCCATGTTCCAACTTCATTAGACCGACAATCTACCTCAAACCCTAACCTAACCACAAGCACGGGTGCAGCGCATGTTCGAGTGCTAGTCCGACCGTTGTTCCCGCATTACCATCAGATCGCGTACATACAGGCCCGGCGCCACGAGGGGGCAAAGGGGGTGTTTGCCCCCCTAAATCAACCTCTTTGCCCCCTTAGATCAAATAGTTACAGACAAAACTAGAAAAACTGCCCTACTGGGCACAGGTCTCCACCAGGATGAGCAGATGTGAAGAATTCCAGGCAAAGGTTTTTCCTTGGCCTCTAGGGAGTTGGCATAGAAAGTTATCCACAGATCCGTGCAGTTAGAGGTAAAAACACTTTTGGGCCAGTTATAGCGCCACCTTGAGGCTGAGTTGAAATTGTTCATGTGGCATTTCGTCCTCGGCCTAGTGGGAATGTGGGTGCACAATTTCACGGAAATTTCGCGATGTGTTCATGATTTGCAGCATTTTGTTTGAAACTGAGCAGTCCTGTGAACTTTGGAAGCCAATCTTAACCAATCAGGATGGAGTCTGAGAAATCTGAAAGAGCGGTTTGGTTGAATGGCTCTAGAGAGACTATGTACCAATTTGCGTGATGTTTGGACAAAATCTGTAGGTGTACTGTGCAAAAACTTGTTTTGCACAAAGCGGCCTCCTGGTGGCGCTATAACAGGCCGTTCTGGAAAGTTTGGGGCAGAGGTTCATGGTTGGCATCCAGGGAGTGTGTGTGCAAAATTTGGCATCGACCGGGTTAACGGTGGCTGAGATTAGCTGGTCACGGACGGACACACGGACACACGGACGGACGGACGGACGGACGGACGGACGGACGGAGTGCAAAACATACTCTCCCCATGCCTTCGGCTGGTGGAGACAACAATGGTACATTTCCAGGCATTCAAGCCAACGAAATTGTGCGCCTCTGCCCTCTATAGATATGCAAATGTGGCACATTGTCTTCATGTCCAATAACTGCCCCCGATTGCCCCCTCTGTCATTTCATCCTGGCGCCGGGCCTGCGTACATACTGTAACCCCCTGTCATAGAATGAGCTCGCATACAGTACAGTACATATGCTGAGCATGGGGGCTAATGTACAGTAGGTCCACAGCATCAAGGACAAAACATAGGCATGATTTGTTCGCATGAATGCACTGTAATGATGTGATCACTTTGTGAGGCTTTTAGCATAGCCATTCTTGTCTGTCTGTCTGTCTGTCTGTCTGTCTGTCTGTCTGTCTGTCTGTCTGTCTGTCTGACTTGAAGACTGACTCCACAAACAGAGATAATTATGAGAAAATCAAACACTCGTGAGGATGAAGCCTTGATAACCGATCTACAAGCTCACATCGTGTCACAATGCAACGTATTGTGAACTTGTAGAACAGCTATTTTCAGCACAGGACACAAGTATAAATAAGGCATGGGACTCAAAAAGAGGATGGTGCAGTCTATGTGACAGCAAGAGACAAACACAGAGAATAAGCTGCACTATCCAGGAACATGGAACAGTAAGTAGATGAGGTCAACATAGATACAGAAAGAGAGAGAGAGAGATGCGCGCACACACACACACACACACACACACACACACACACACACACACACACACACAGAGTTCAGGA
Source organism: Protomyctophum parallelum (assembly GCF_964188405.1). Taxonomy (NCBI): domain Eukaryota; kingdom Metazoa; phylum Chordata; class Actinopteri; order Myctophiformes; family Myctophidae; genus Protomyctophum; species Protomyctophum parallelum. The sequence continues at coordinate 42,470,058 of NC_139698.1, forward strand.
TCGAGAAGGGAAGAAAAGAGTGGAGGAGTGAGAAGTTGAGAGAGGGAGTGAGAGAATGAGTCAGAGCTCCACTTCGCCTGCCAGGATGGAAATGATCGGGGCAAGCCAGGCCGAATTTACTGGGTTGTGTGCGAGTATGTGTTTGTGTATCTGTGTGTGTGTCCTGCAGCTTGATATAATTAAGGGGAGGTATACAGTCTGCCCATGGCCATTTTAGATTTCATGGCCACACCATGGAAAGTACACACACACACACACACACACACACACAAACACACCCCTGTCCTCCTCACGCACACATGGCATACGCACGCCCGCACAGTCTTACGTGAGCAGTGGACAGTACCATTGACCATGCTAACAATTGCTACTGCTGCTAGCTGACTCCGACATCACATCTCTGTGTTTGTAGATGACTAATACCTGGGCCACATCTGTGTGACACATCATTGGCTTGGAGGTTGTGCCATTATTATTATATGAAATACACTCCAGGGAGTCTGATGTTAATAGGTTTTGGTGGAGAATGGAGATTGCATCTATAGATCCATTCTGAACATCTAAGGTTAAGATGTTCAGAATGGATCTGTGTGCTTAGATTCTAAGTACTCCCGGGGTACAGCTAATTTGCTTGGGGCGCTGCCATCCTCGTGCAATCCTGTTAGCGTTACAATCAATCGTTTAAAATAAATGTCAAGACACCCCTAACTACCCAGTGTTGCTCCTGTGCCAGTGTGCGTTATGTGAAGATAAGATCACATAAGTTAAGTGCACATAAGCTTTGTGATTGAAAAACATTTCATCCGTTTTCTTTTCTTTTTTTATCTGTTCTCAATGTATGTTAGAGGTATTTTATACCCCTATTAACAAGGGAATGGAAAGATATGCTTGCTGTACACACAAGTAAATGTAATGTCTAATGAGTTGTAGGGTTACAACAGTTAAGGTATGTAACATCTACAATGACCATAGAAATCCACAACACATAACAGCAAAATAGGCCAAATGGCTAAAATGATCTTAAGATAATTAAAACGGTATCGATCCCTGGAGAAAATGTAGGTGTAGCAGTAAAGGCAACAAGGTCAAACCACCTAACCACACCTAACCACATTCCTGGTATAGTGATAGTATATTTTACTTTAATTCATTCAAGAATCAAGATATATAACATTCCTAACAAGTCATGTCAAATGGAGAAATGTGTAAATTATTTGTCCAATTTTTGTCTGTCCTCTTCTTTCCCACCCAAACACAAATCTCCCAACTTTTTCCCAATCTATCTATATTTCCCCTGGCCTGTCTGCCAGCTGATGAACATATGTCACATCTGTTCTCAATGAACACAACAACAACAAGGCTGTGAAATCAGGCTTGTGTGTAACAGCAAGAGACCACCTATTACTGAAAGCATGCAGCCAGTACACAGTTCAATGAACAAATGCATGAAGATGTTTTTTGAGCTAATGATACAATTTTATGGGACATACATAATTGTAAAGAAAATCTGTTCCATGACCATGAAAGTCCAAGTACCTCCCACCACCCAGTTGTCTGACTCATCCCATCCCATCCTTTGCAACAAATGACCACGGCTGTTTCTCCTTCCCAAACCCAGCGTAGCTTAATGAGCTACGCTCATCCCATGTTGCATCAAATGCAACATGGGATACCCCTCCTAAGGAGCACCTTAGGAGGACACTTCCCCTCCTCATAGCCAGTCCAGGACCCATTTCTGTGACAGGCTATGTGTCTGGCTGTCCTGCCCCAGTCTAATCAGGTAAATGTTGAGATGATTTGTTCATCAGCCCTCCCTCTGCTAATTCTGTCGTGTGCCCGGTGGGTTAGAGGGAGTCTTTATAGAAGGCTGTGGTGAGCCACAGTGATGGAGATAATGACGGGTTAGGGAGAAGAGGTTCTGTGGTACGATGCTGTGGGGAGGACTGTGGGAGTCACGAGAAGTGTTATTGAGTGATCCAGTGCAAATCCCTCTTGCTGTTAACCCTGGACTGTTGGCCTGGCGAGGGTGTAGACAACCACATGTCTCCTCCAATGGCCTGGCGAGGGTGTAGACAACCACATGTCTCCTCCAATGGCCTGGCGAGGGTGTAGACAACCACATGTCTCCTCCGATACACGCGGAGACGGCAGCTACACACTATGACTATCCCATCCAGTTCCACTTCCTGTTAGACAGGTGTCCCAATCAACCTGCAGGAGTCACTAGAACAGCAACAAATAATCTGGCCAGTGTTGGGAGAGGATACTTTAGCCCTGTGCAGTATGCAACCTGCGCAACAAGTCAAAAAATGTACTGTATATCAAACACTGGTTTTATAATATTATTTATTATTTATCATACTTTGACAGAAAAAACACACAATTTAAACAATGAAGCCCTGCTGTACAGGATGTGGAGAAAAAAAAGAAAAACATTCCGAAACGTTACTTGATCGTGAATCATGAACACCGGTCCAAGAACTGCTTTCATGTCAAGCAAGTTAAAATCCTACCAACACTCTGCTTTGTTCTGTCACAGAGAACTCAACTAAAATATATGTCCTGCTCATCAGGAGACTGCTGTTGTATTTTACCCCAAAAATTAAGAAGTCAGGGTAAATAAGCACAAGCAGCAAGATAAAGGCAGGAAAGAAAGTTTTCTATACTGTATACAATATATATATATATATATATATATATATATATAGAGAGAGAGAGAGAGAGAGGACATGCATGAACATGTCTTTGGGTGGATGACCGTGTGTGTGTGTATGTATGTGTGTTGTCAGGACCTGCATCTGCTTCTTGTTCAGCTCAGCTCAGCCGTGTCGCCATGGCAACCTGCCTGTCCATACCCTCTTCTTCCATGTATCATTCTCTTTGCTCTTCTGTGTGTGTGTGTGCATGCGTGCGTGCGTGAATGCGTGCGTGCGTGCATGCTCTCCTTCCAGCTGTGACTTATATAAACATTGCCATATAAATGCACCTCTCTCTTGGAGAGTAAGAGCATTAATTAAAGTCCTCTTGTGTATCTTCTACTCTCTGTTTCTCCGCCACATTAGGCATCAGTATTCGGCTCATACAGAACAAAAGAAACCACATGCATTGCACGCGTTTATAAACCACTTTCACAGCATTCATAAAGCATTCAGCAGGTCCATATTCAGCCACCAAACCATCTCAACCCCACCTCTCTTGCTTTATCCCCATTCCCCAAACCTTTTAACCTGGGCGGATCCTCAGTTCAGTTAGACAGGTCTTGATGTTATTGTGGTAATGCAAAACAAAGGGGCCAATTTTGCCTAATAGCATGGCAGTCTTGTTAAGCGGTCAAATAGATTTGACAATTTACACCCCAGATAGTCTATAGACAAAGCCATCTGCCTCTGTCGTTTTTGTCCCCAGGCAGACACCATACTCTGCCAACTGAGAACAGAGCGTGTGTGGGGCTCAGATGGCGGTGGAAGTGCAGTGTTAGGCTGTTTGCACATGCATGTACAAGCTTTTGTGTAGTATGCGTGTTTGTGTATACAGTATGCATGCATCTGTTGGTCTGTTGTATTATACAAATCTTTGTTGTGTACGAAAGGATAAATATGGAAGTGTTTTTGTATGTTGTTTTGGTACAAGCCTCCAAGTCTGTGCGCTAATGCAAAGCGTATTCCAACAAGGGTGTTTCTAATTGTGCCTCCAGCTCTATATATTTTATTCCAATTTTGTGACAGACAGATTGGTCACATTATCCCATTTTTAATAAAGCCGTGTTGAAAGCCTGCTCGTAGTCTGTTAGTGTTAATACCCTGACAATAGATTCCCCTCTTCTCCTGCTTTCTCATCCAACCACTGACCAGTCATCTTCTTATGCCCCCCAATTCCCTATTTCATTACCAACACCTTGCACTGTTCATCCTCTTCCTTTCTTGTTTTCTTCTGCCCTGCTATTCTCTGGTCTTCTGTTCTACACACTGTCTGTCTCTTCTCTATTCATCTCAACTTTGTAAGCATTCAGCCTTACTGGCCATATTCACACGGTGGCCATTTAGCTCCTACGTTGGAAAAACCCATAAGTATGACGTAAGAGTATCCTCTTTTAGTGGTGTAAAGTTAATAAATACATTTACTCAAGTGCTGTACTATTTTTTACTTTACTGGAGTATTTCCAAATTTCAGTACCTTTACTTTACTACTTTACAATTATTTTAATACTTTAGTTACTAGTTACTTTGTAGATTTTGTAGATCACAAAACATACAGTAAACCACTTCATATCGGCCATTTGAAAATCGTCGAGCTTGTAGATCAGCTGTTTTCAAAAATATTTCTATGCATTTTATACATTATATTTTGGTACTTACAAATTAAAATGTACATTTTGATACCAATACTTTTGTACTTTTACTCAAGTAAATTTAGAATTCTGGAGTTTTACTACATATTTCTACAGTATTTCTACACTGCAGTATAGATACTTTTATTGAAGTAACCACTGTCCTCTTGTTGCTTTCTCCCTATTTAAACCTATGTCTCTGCATCTCTCTGCAGGTGTAATGTCCAGGACTACATCTGGCATAAGGGGGCTCGCTGTGAGTCTGTGGTGACTGAGTTTCAGGTGATGTGTCTGGCCGTGGGGGCCTCCGCCTTGGTGGTCCTCCTGCTCTTCATGATCATTGTCTGCTTTGCCAAGAAGCTCCACGTGCTCAAGACGGAGAACAACAAGCTGCGGAAGCGGAGGTATGGGGCGGGCCTCCCACGTGTGATTCACAATATTCATAACTAGATGATAACCTCGGTTCAGTATTCACGATAAAGCTAAAGAACAAAATTTACATCTGACTCATCAAAAACAGAAGCTGAAAACACCTTTGTTTTTGATGATCAAGGTTATCGAGCCCCATTGCCCCCGCAGGCAGGGGCAGAGGCTGTCCACCTCATGAACAGCTCTCAGCGGGTAAATCCAACTCTGATGTTTTTTATTTCCCCCCCCTGGACCCCCCTGGGGTTTAAGAGGAAGTAACAATGTCAGATTCATGTTTTAAATCAGTTTAATTAAGTCAGAGAGGCATTTCAAGTCAGTGTGAATGAGTCAATGAGGTGGGGAATGAACAAGCTTAGAAACCAATGGTCACGACAAGCCTGAAATCGATCTATTCAGATTGGAGAGGACAAGGGTTGAGACAAAAGAATCAGAACAGGTAGCGTAGACATCTATTGTGAAACTGGTGAAGAGATAATCGTAACACAAACATGGAAAGCTTAAGACTGATATTCTGACTGGCAAACACAGAAGAAGGATAGCCTGAGTTAAAAACAGCCAGGTGTTCTACACAGGAGGAGAAGAGGCTTTGGTTCTGCTCTACGGAGGATTATGGTTTGAAATAGTAGCCACTTTTCACATATTCTGCATTTAGTTGACTTGCGATCTCTCAGTTAGAGTGTACCTACGCTTGGCAGCTTTACATCCCAGGAATCGTTGTGCACAATGCCACACGACGTAAGTAATTAAATGTAATTGCTGATGTGGTATGTTGTATATTTAATTCCATCTAATGGATGTCACATCATCAGTGTTGCAAAGGGCATTACTAAGAGTAAAAACATTGGGCTCTTGTGCCACACTAAGACATGTACTTATTATTATTATCATTATTATTATTATCTGTACATTATGAGTACACAGGATTAAAATCCTTTTTTCGTTTTGGTTCCTTAGCATTGTGGCATAAAAAATTACCAAATACCGCATTTAATGTTTAAATCTGTGAACATAGCTGCACAGATGGAGGGAGCGCAAAGAGGAGAGGAGAGGAGAGGAGCAAAGTGTGTAGAGGACAAGAAGAGACAGACAGACAGACAGACAGACAGACAGACAGACAGACAGACAGACAGACAGACAGAGGGGCTGCAGAAGGGGGATGGGTGACAAAAAGAGGAGAGGAGACAGAGAGGAAAGACAGACAAAGATGGGAGGGGGGAATCGGATGGCTCAAATAAAAGGAGGAAGGAAAGAGGGATCGGAGACAATGAAGGAATGCAGTAGAGGAGGCATAGGGGAGGGTGACAGAGAGCTGATAGCATGCGGCCGGGCAGACAACCAGATGATGAGATAGATGAGAGAGAGAGAAGGAGATGAAGGGAAGGAAAGGGGGAGGGGGTTTAGATGTATACATGTATACATTGAAAGAGAAAGGGAGAGTGGGACAGAACGCAGAATGAAAAGAGGGCTTTGCTTCGCCAGCGATGCCGGTGTGCGAGCGGGCGTCTCCGCCAGCCAGCCAGCGCGCCAACGCTTTGCCTAGCAACAGGGCAGTCATGGATGAGTGAGGCGGACGTGAGTGGGAATGCAAATGCGGACCAAATCCTCAACACTTAGATCCCACGCTACAGGTCCTATTTTTAGCTTGAGGACGAAGGCCATTGTACCAGCCATGATGGCCAAGTCCATGTTCATGTTGAATTGATGATGATGATCAAGAGGAGGAGAAGAAGTAGAAACACAGAAAGTGGTGCAGTCACTGTGACCAGCGAGCTGAAAAAAGGATGATGTCATTCGTGCGCTAGCTCAGACTGAAAGTAGGCCAGTCTGATCTGGGGGTGGGGATGGGGGGTACATGGGGGGTGTACAGAGAGCGAGGGAGAGAGACAGGGACAGAGAGAGGGAGAGAGGGAGAGAGACAAGTCAAAGGAGGCGGAGTTGACCTACATACAGCTGTTCGACCTGAGGGCTGTATGTGTGATGCATGCGTGCATGCGTATATGTGTGTGTGTGTGTGTGTGTGTGTGTGTGTGTGTGTGTGTGTGTGTGTGTGTGTGTGTGTGTGCGCGCGTGTGTGTGCATCCACGTGTGCAACTGTGTGCATGCATGAATGCATTTATATATCCGTGATTTGTGCACAAGCATGAATCTCATGTGCGTACGTGCGTGCGTGTCTGTGTGCACTCTGACATGATGCAGTGTGACCAAAGACAACGCCGCCTCATCGAGTCGTCGTCCAAAAAGGGGAAGAGCAGAGATGGAGGAGGGAAGGCAGGGCCACAGATAAGAGGAGTGAAAAAGAGGGCAGGGGGATGAAACAGAGGAGAGGGAGAGTGGAAAGAACAAGTAAAAGAGAGAGAGGGAGTTGGAGAGCGAGTACAAGAACAGAAAAACTCGGCATGACACACAGAGGAATGAGCATGCAGGCACATGAGCATGCGAGTGAGGCGACGTGTGGAAAAATGAGCATGCGTGCGCGCGAGAGACCGAGAGTGTGCACGCGTGCATGTGAGACACTGCTGCTGACGAGGCTTCATGAATACATGAGACACCCACTCCCCCATCTGCTGTGGATAATTGCACAGCATGTTTCTGCCGCAGTCAAGCTCAAGGTCTGCATCCTTATCCAACCCACACACTGAAGACGGAGATACACAGTATTAATTTATCCATTTGTAAATCTGAGAGTTAAATGAACAATGAGGAGTGAAGAATGGATACACCTTTTACATCCACATTCTAAAGATGGAGGGGTGGGTGGGGGTCGACGCTCTGCATCAAAGACAATTAGGGGGATATTAACATTGGAAATATAATCCACATTGTTAGTTTAAAAAAGGGAGTCTGTTGTTTACACTCTCAGTTATATTGACACTGGATTTTACTGTGGATGAACAGATGTTTAGGCTCTTGAATAAAAGCGGCAATGTGGTTGGGAAGAGAAAGAGAGAGGAGGGATATACAGGCCAGCCGCCAGAGAGAGTGGTTGGTGTTTCAAACTGCTGGAGAGAGAGAGAGAGAGAGAGAGAGAGAGACACACACACACACACACACACACACACACACACACACACACACACACACACATGGGGGCATGCATACCTTTTCTTTCTCTTCTTTTCTTTCTTCAGAATTCAATATTGGAGAGAAAGGTTAAGTATAATGAAGATTGAGGGTGATAAAAAAAGAGTCGGGAGGTTGGAGGAATAGGTGTCATTGGAAAAATAAATGAAGGAAGTAGGTGGGAAAGGGAAGCTGAGACATCTTGCTGTTTCTGTTGGTTCTCAGGATGAACTTTATCTCCCTTTGAGAGGGAGAAGAAAGGAAGACATTCAAACCCAAGTGGAGATCCCATGGTCTGCATTGCGTGTCGAGATAAAAACAGCAAATGTATCTGTTTTGTTTATGCATTTGTTTAGTTGTGCTGTGTGCGTGCGTGCGTGTGTGCATGGGTGCATTTGTGTGTGTGCGAGATCCAAGTCTGTCTTGATATCATTTGGTTCAGTGTTAGACACAGCAATTCAAATGCTAGAGTAGATTAAACATATAGTCAAATGAATGTGTTTGTGGGCTTGAATCAGAATCCATGTCCATCACGTCACATTCATGGGTTAATTAGAAATAGTTGTTTTTGTTTTCCCATTATAGTTTTGTTGCATCACAGATAATATGTTTTTGCACAATACAATCCTGCGTGTGAAATATGTGCTGCTAAATAACACTCAGGGGTTTTCTATAAAGTATGTGACTGTTTTGTCTGTTTGCTGCTTCACAAACAGAAGACAGACATACACTTGGCATCTAACTAACACTGTTGTCTTGCTTTTTCTCCCCTCTCCCCCCTTTTTTTCTCCCCGAAAATCTTTTTCTTCTCATCTTCTTTTGTTCTTTTATTTTTCCTGATGATGTGATCTTTTCCTAAAAATGTGTCTTCTCTTCCGCTCTGATCCCTCCAACCTCTCTTCTTTTGGCCCATTACATCATCCCATTGTGTCTCTCTTTCTCACTCCATTACTACACCCTACCTCCTCTCTTTTCCCCTCGTCATTCACTTGTTCATCCTTTGATCTCGGTTTTGGTGTTTTTCCCTTTTTATCTTTACCTGATGGAACCTCCTTTTGTTCCCTGCCAATGTCACCCTCTCTCCCAACCTCCTTTTCGTGTGTGTCTCCCTTCCGTCCCTTTCGTCCCTCCCATTCTCCACCTCTTCTTGCTCTCTGCATCTGATCCCGACCTCTTTTCTTGTGTCCTTTCTCTTATCTCTTTTCTCTCCCTCTTTTTCTATCTCGTCCCCTCCCTCCCTGCTCCCTCCTCCAAAACGCCACACCACCCTCGCTCCCTTTCTTTCCTCCTATTGCGGAACGCCTTCCCTTCTTCTGCCTCTGAATGTTCGCCATTTCTCTCTATCAAACCCGCCGTCCTCTCTCCCATCCTCTCTCTGCGCCTCATCTCTTCTCTTCTGTCTTCCCATGTGACCAACTCCTCATCCTCTCTCTTTCTATCTGCCAACATCCTTCTTCTCCCTCCCACCCCCCTCCCCCACCCCGTCCATCGGCTCCCAGCAGTAAGTACCGACCAACATCGGAGGCACACAATGATAATTTCTCGCTGTCCACCATCGCTGAGGGCTCCCATCCAAATGTAAGGAAACTGTGCGACACTCCTCCTAACGTCCCCCATGCCCGTGCTTTGGCTTACTATGATAACATTATCTGTCAGGTAACGTGGTTCTCTCTCACCCCTATTTCCACCTTTTTTCCCCCTACTTCCGCATGGGCATGAGTGTTCCCTCTCTCCAGGGGTGTGAATGCAAAGGGAGGGAGAGCACAGAGCGAGGAGGGGAGCTCTCTCTCGATCTGTCAGGTCAGGTCTGAAGCTGGGAGGATAAAGGTCTGAGACGTGTTGTAAAGCAACACGCAACCATGAGTAACAGGCCCTCAATGTAGTCATTAAATACACTACACAGGTCGGAATAACAGGTCGGGGAAACTCCCCCTGTCAGGTGAAAAGAAGCAACTTGGACTCCTCATGCATAGAAGGAAGCATGAAGTCAGTCCGCTGCTCCGCCCAGGTTGGCAGAGAAAGTGTAGCGCCCTGGATTACATTAGTAACACTAATTGACACTGGGTTGCAAAATCGTGGAATAAATGTTTACAAAAAATAGTAAATAAATATACTAGACAGTAAAATCCTGAGTGTTCAGTTATCTCTGAACACATGCACATGTACATATGTGCACAGTTATTCACACATGTTCTGTTGAGTGAGCACGTACTGCCTGTTACCATGGCGACACAGCAGCTGTAGAATCTCATCATTTCATGTGGTTTATTGATTAACCTTTACTGATTTATTCCATATTGATCCTACATGAAGGTGACAACAGACGCATAACATTATAATCACTCACAAACACACCTATACACGACCATATACACTCAAACAAACGCATACTCATGCACGCACACACACACACACACACACACAAAACGACAAAAGACACAGGAGTCATCGTTGATAAAGATGGCCACTAGTAGAAGACATTATGTTACAGTGTGGGCCTGTGGCAAACTAGACTAGAGGCCCTGGATCAGACCTGACCGTGTCGAGAGGAAGCTCCCTAGCCCCTCCTTGTGACCCCTCCCTGCCCCTATCTTTCCTAACCTGCTGTCCCTCTGATCACCCCTTGCATTGGTATGTCATGGCATGCCTGCTCTATCGCTAACATGTGCCTCCGAGTGGCTATGTCAGCCACTCTCTGCTTCTATGTATGTACCTGAATGGGCGCTTCACTCGTTTATCCTGACATGGGTGGGGAAGTTTGGGGCGGGTTGCTTTGTGTCCAGAATGGGCGTTACAACAAGGTAAGATGTGCTGGGAGGGGTTATCCAATCAGGATAAACATCTGAGATGCAACGCTGCTGCCTGAAGGTGGCAGCAGAGCTTACCGGTGGCTCACTATACGGAAGCATGGGTAGCTATAGCTAGTAGTGTTAACTCATATGTTGTAGCAGCATGCATGCTACAACTGAGGTTGGATTTATTGTGTGATTTAGCCATGTTAACTTGTGGTACCACTTTCTAACAACTCCATCAGTAGTTTTGGTAATTTTAACTTTCTGCTTTATTTTCTCATTTTATTTACTCAAACTTGTTATCAGTAGTCACTAAACATCAAGCTGCCTTAAACTCATTTAGCAACGCTGTAGACCACCACAACTAAATGCCGTTTATGACTCAGAGTGAAAATAAATTTGCTGTAGTTTTACATTTTATAACAACCATCCATTTCCATTTCCTAACTACATCTGAACCTCAATGTCCCAGCTAAACATTACAACAAAAGTCTGTATGACCCACTCTATATAGGCCTGGATCAAATAGTATTTGCAAAAACACTCCAGATGGTGGGGCTTGCCAGGTGGGCTGGGTGGCATAGTGATTCAGTGCTTATGGCCCTGTTTCATAGGGTTCTGGGTTCAAACCCGACCGGGGCCTCTCTGTGGAGTTTGAATGATCTTCTCATGTTCACATGGGTTTTCTACAGGTGCTCCCACGCATTGGCCTTATAGAGCTGATGTTGGTGTTCAGTGGTTGCTCGCCACTCCAAAGAGTTAGGAAAGTGCAGAATACAGAGGACATATTTCTGCACAGTAGAAAGTGTAACTTAGCTTAAATGACAGCACAAAACTGACCTGATGCTTTAAGCCCATCTCCATCTGGTTCTCTTTGTAGGTTAAAACAAATGCTAAGACAAGTTTTGTGATATTATTTGACCCAGGTTTCTAACGGCACTAAACAAAACTCACCAGGCTCCTCCAAACACAACCACACCAACTTACTGGTTTATCAAACAAGCACAAAATACGTCAACTAATATATCAAATAACCAGTTACCATGTACCCCAACCCTTCAACGTTGTGAACTAACAGCTCACCATACTTGTGTCAATGTGGCCAAGAAGCTGAAGAAAGAAAGAATAAATATTAAAACCAGTAAAGGCCAAAGGCCAAAGAGTCCTTATATGGTACTGTCTAGCTCCCAAAGACTGTACAGAGCTGGACATATCACCTGTCACCTGCCAGGAAGTTGCTGGTTACTCCCTGGTTTCTATCTTTCTGTCTCTCTTACTCCACTATCTGTCTGTCTGTCTCTCTCTCTCTCTCTCTCTCTCTCTCTCTCTCTCTCTCTCTCTCTCCTCTCACTTCTTTCTGTGTTTCTCATCTAATCTTTTGTTCACTCTCTTTCGCTAATTTTAGTCTCTCTCTCTCTCTCTCTCTCTCTCCTCTCACTTCTTTCTGTGTTTCTCATCTAATCTTTTGTTCACTCTCTTTCGCTAATTTTAGTCTCTCTCTCTCTCTCTCTCTCTCTCTCTCTCTCTCTCTCTCTCTCTTCTAACTAATGTAAGGAGTATAACCCTCTGCCCCCCTCCCCTCAGAAAACCATGAGCAGATACACCTGGGAATGTAAGACCAAAGAGGAGCCTGACTGTGAGGTAAGACCACTCCCCCTAAAATGGTTCTGCCCCTCACCTTCCCAAACGGCTCTCTCATTGTACTGTGACCCTGTCAATCACCCAGTCTCAACTCAACGGACCAGTCCATACCTTTCCTTCCTCAAACATGGTCAGTCTAGGGTGACAGCTTTAGGGTAGCCTCATCCCAGAACATATCTTTGAAGGTCATTTCCCCACCCCAAGAGTCTTGTTGCTGCGACACTGAATACAAATCAAATGGTGAAATTCAAAGTGAGTTCATATGATTTCAAATTATATAATATATTCCTCTTGACATTAACTTTTATACCAACATTTAACAAAAATGTACTAAACATATATGCATATCTTACTTTCCTGGCTGTCGGAGCACGTATACGCACGTACATGCATACATCCAATGGCAAGTACGGCTTGCTCTTTGCAGACAGATCGATGCAGAATCAGGGCTTTTCTCGACGCAATGGATCATCAATCAAAGCTGGAAGATCTGTTCCCAGGCCATGAAAATTACAGCTTCATACATTGGGACATACATACAATCTGGAAGTCCTGCTCAATAGGTCTACACTCTTCCTTGTGAGATAAAAACAAGCTAGGAATGAAGTTACTCACTATTTAGCCTGGATAGAGCACTGTCCTCCATACTGTAGCTTGTGATGTAAATTCGCTAATGATAGGTCAAATGAAAGTACTGGAGCCATGTCTTGAATATGATTACAATTATTATTAATTCAAATGTGCGTAGATTAGTATTTCTTCAACTTTCTTCACTGCTGGTTTCGCCGCTACAGTACGTTTTAGCAATGAGCTAAAGAGTTATTAAACAATGATTAAAGGTGCTCCGCCATATCGCCAGTGATGCGTTCAGGCAGAAAGGGTTCTCATTACATGTCATGTCATGATTTGATTTGATTTTGGTCAAATGAATATGAGTTAACACAATATCACTTAAACCCAGGATATACACATAATAGTGTAATAATACACTCCAATCCAATGTGGTCCACTCCTGCTTCATCTAAAGTGAGCTTGTAGATCTGCTACTGTCACATGCAAAAGTGTAAATCAAGCATTGCTTGTCACTAAAAAGCAGCTGTGGAGTTAGTGCAATGCCATCACTCAACGGCAAGTAACACGAACACTGCTGGGACAAAACTATAAACACTGGGACAAAAACCTTAATGCATGCACAATTGATTATATGACATAAAAGACATCCTCTCGTAGTAATACAACCATGACCTTGGCTGGCTCCTGGTCATGCATCCAGGCAGATGTAGCAGCTATCCACTGGGGCCCTAATGAATACAACACCACCCCACTGGAGGATAGGAGGAACACACACACACACACACACACACACACACACACACACACACACACACACACACACACACACACACACACACACACACACACACACACACACACACACACACACAGGGAACATGTGACAGAAATGCAAACAGCATCCATACAATCATTTAAAAGTACATCCATCCAGTTCAGTTGTAGCATGCAAAATACTGCTGCTCAAACTGAACACATCAGAGATTTGACTGGCTAATACTGTCCATGATTTCTAAGAAGAGAGGATTTAATTTCCATCAACTGAGTCAGCTTACACTGACCAAATTACAAATGAATTGACCTCAGCCAATCATGAAATTACATCAGTCTCCAAAATGTAAAGACTGACCCGTAAAATAGAATAAAATCCAAGTGGCATACTGATTTTACTATGCACTTCATTTATGAATCTAGATAACCGAGGTTGTTGTATGCCACACTATGTCCAGTTAGGAATGTTGCACCAGTGTGTCTGAGTACATTTCCTAGCCCTAAACCAGTGGTTTGGCCTTGGACCCTCATCTGACAAGATGTTGTACCAGAGATACCCCCATAGAAGATTTGTGTTATTGAAATGTTTCAAAATATATATATTCAGATTTGTGTAAGCATAGTAAATATATTAAACAAGAGTTGCATTGGCATTCACAAACAGCACTAATGCAAACATTCTGTGGATTTACACGTAAGGAACCATCTAAAGACATGGTGCCATGGCCAAATCTAGATAGCTACATTCTGAAACTCTCACACCAGCCTGCACTCATTCACTAATTTACTCAGAGCCACACAAAACCAAACTATAAAACATCACTCCACAAGAAGGACGTTAGCCACTGTCAATGTGCCACCATCATAATCATCATCCTCATCAACACCCTGTTTTATCTTTGTTGCCCCTGCTCTCCCTCCCAAAACGACACACACTCCAAAGTCCCTGTGACACTGTCCCCATCACCTCCTGCTCCCACCATGCACAACAATGAAATCCTCAAACCCACAAACGTAAAACGTTTTCCAGTTTCACGCTGACAGGAGGACAGAAGGCCCCTATCCCGTTACCATGGAAGTGACATATCCGCACGTCCTGCCCGAAGTTACTATCTAGGCCAACAGCCAATGGGTAAATGCTCTCACCCCACATCCCCTTTTAAAAGTGCCATTGAGAAAATCAAACATTCAATTATGTGTGTTTGTAAATGGCACAGTGCTACTGCTCGGGGTCTAGTTTGTGTGTGACTGTTCGTGTGCCTGCATGTATGTGCAGACATGTGTGTGAATAAAAATGCCTGTGAGGACTGGACTGCCGATCTTTGTGCGCGCGCGCGTGTGTGTGTGTGTGTATGTGTGACTGTGCGTGTACAGTATGTGAGAGAGAGATGGGGGGTGCCTAGGACATATCGTATGTCTGTGTTGTGTCTGATTGTGTGTGCGTGCGTGCGTGTGTATCTGTGTGTCTGTGTGCATGTATGTTTATGTATGTACGTATGTGTGTGTGTCTGTGTGTGCGCGCGCCCGCATTAGCCAGTGTGCCTGTCAGCCTGTGGACAAGTCTGGCACCTCAGGATGCTTCAGCGCAGCAGAGTCGATGATGCCATGCAATATTAATGGAGATAAAAGGCCAGGAAAAACTCCGGGTTGAACAGATTCAGCAGTCATTGTTTTTTCCCCTGACCTTATAGGCTAATTAAGTTCAGGTAAATTGAAATAAAAGAGCAGTTGCCTCTTAAACGCTTTGTTTTTTATTTTCCCAGCAACTGCTTGGGTACATAATGATGGTGGTTCCACAAACAACATGCTGGGGTTGGTCAGTATGTGTGGTAGTTGTTTTGTTCTTACAATGGGAGATGGACGGGTGCTGTATGAGCGACATGTATTATGAGGGTTGGGATGGGGGCAGAGTGTGGGGATGGGGGGGGGGGGCTCTTGCATGTGAATGTGCATGTGCTTCCTCCTGGTTTGTCGGGTTCAGGTTGCCTGTTGGTGGGTTATGGGGTTCTCGCTCATACAGGTCACGCTATTGTCCTCACAGTCACAACCAACCAAATTATCATCGTTGTCGTGCAAAAACCTTGTATGTCCTAAAACTTTCCGGGAAATGGGGAAAAATAATGTTAAATATTTATAGAACACACAGAGAGACTTTAAACCTGGTGTCCCTATTTTGGGCATAGGTTAAATTTTTAAATACATTGTTCAAAGTAACAAAAGATACGAGCTCACTTCACGTCGCATTGCGATGCTGTGTGAGCTGTAGATCAGATATTTTAGTTACTTTAGCTGTCCTACATATAAAATAGGGCATTTATAATAAATAAAAAAAGATAAAGAAAATGGAGATACAATGTTTCTGCCTGACAGCGAAGATACACGATCCAAGTATGCTGATTATTGTGCAGAAATAACAACGGAGCCTGCACTCCAATGCAGCCAACCACTGTTGGTTATAATGGGAAGATTGGGAGATATTTCAATTGTTTTTCCTGCAACAGATTTCTGTACACTATTGGGCTGTGTTTGTTTAAATAGCATTTCAAAACAAAATCCTTTCATAAAACCTGTTTTTATCCCAAATGTATTTATAGTCCTTGGTTGGCTTTGCCAGAAGCATTTAGCAGACTACAGTTTATCTGTGGACCTGTGGTGCCTCATTATGGTGGAGTAAAGGTGAACTTTGCTTGAACTGATGCTTTTCAGAAACAGCTAGTAGTGAAAGTGAGTGTCATTAAAAGCAGCATTTCCCATCAACCTGGTCAAACCACTCTGTTTAATCTTAAGCCCTATATTGTCGTACGACAAATAATTAAAATAGCCAATCTGCACAGATCTTCTATAAGAACATGTTGTGAGCATTTACAGTAGATCTGCTATCATAACATGTGAGCTTATCTGCTATACTAATGTGTTGTGAGCATGTAGATCTGCTATATGTTGTGAGCTTATCTGCTATTATAACATGTTATGAGCTTGTAGATTTGCTATCATAACATGGTGTGAGCTTGTAGATCTGCTATCATAACATGTTGTGAGCTTGCAGATTTGCTATCATAACATGGTGTGAGCGTGTAGATCTGCTATCATAACATGCCCAGAATAGGAAGGCCAGGTGTAAAGTGGTTATCATGAGGAGAAGGTTTCTCCAGGTGAGGGATTCTCTGACAGTGTTCCCCCCCCCCCCCCCCCCCCCCACATCCACCAGGATGATCCTAATGCCCAGAACAAGCTGGAGGACCCCGTGAAGACCCCGCCCACGGAGGACGACTCCCTCAACATACACAACTCCCTGACCCCCAAACATGAAAACCACAAGGTCCTGGGCGAGGACAACTCCTCGGAGGTGAATTCACTGCAGAACAACATGATGTAAAACAACGACGCCAACAACAAGGTCACCGTCCGAGGCGTGCCGGCGATGAGAGTCAGATGCCCTGCCTCTCCTGTCTATTCACTGCACTGCCGGATACTGAATATCCAACTGGTCAACTCAACAAACCAACAAAGTCTACAAACGTCTCCGACACGGCAACACTGCCACCAAGCGGCTCAGGCCGCTGCAAAAAACCAACGACCTCCGTCAACACCACCACCGTCCACCACCAACATCCCAGCTGAAAGTACTCATGCCACTTGTACTGCTTTCCCTGCCGTTGCCAAGCAACCCCCTTTCCTTCCACTCACGCTCCTGCCTCGCAGCCCCACCCCCTTTGTTGGTGTCACTCTTCTGCCCCATATCTCCCTTACCTGCACGCACATGCGCACACGCACACACACACACACACACACACACACACACACACACACACACACACACACACACACACACACATATACACACACACACACACAAACAAACAAACCTTTCACTACAGTACACAGACTGATATGTATATGAACACACACAGACACACACACACACACACACACACACAACACACACACACACACACACACACACACACACACACACACACACACACACACACACACACAGTTGATTACATACGTACATACAGTATACAGCAAGGAAAAAAGAAAATAAAATATAGTTGAACATAGTCACATTTTACATGTATGCATTCACACCCTCCCCTGCCTGCATTGGTGTATTTTGTAAAAAGAATAAGAGTCATACAGAAGTTTAAAAGAAGTTAAAGATCATTGTAAAAAAGATAAAAAGCTACTGAGAGGTTTTGATGTTTGTCTGACTAATCCAGTGAGTATGTATAAATATTGGAAAAAATGCTTGGATTGATATAAAGAAACAACACGATGTGTCTTCGTTTTCATTGACGTGATTTTTAATCCTTTGATGTACTTGTTTTATTTTGTACTTTTTTGGGACTTAAAACTGAAGAAAATAAAAAATCAGACAGTTGTTAAAATAAACCTTTTTAACATTATGTCATTGTGTCCTGTGCGTGTTTTCCTCAGCATACTGTAGTTGTCACTTCTCCCCATGCCTGAATTACTCAAATGGAAACACGCTTTGTATAGCATTTCATTGGTAAATGTTTCACCCATTAAGGACGGGAACGCATCTGTGTCGACCTTAGCTTTTAACCACTGTAACCATATGGTAAATGGTGCATTTATAACCATGTACTCATCTACACGCTACGAGCTCTGAGCTATTAGCTCAGGTCCATAGCTCTAATGCGTTGCATTTAGAGCTATGTTACTGTCAACTTCCGGGGCTCGCATGAATGCAGACCAGCCTCTCGTCTTTACCGTAAATAAAAATAATGTTTTTGCTACCAAAACAAAGGCGGGTTGTGTCATTAGAAAACCTACTTTCCTTACTGGACGCACTCTGAGCCCCCCACAACACGTATAATCGGTACTTTTTGGCTAGAAAGGGATTTTCTTTTCACCGGAGGAAACACAAGTGTGTCCACTAAGGAAAGTAGGCTTTCTAATGAATGACACAACCCACCTTTGTTTTGGTGAGTAGTAAAAACGTTATTTTTTTATGCTAAAGACGGGAGGCTGGTCTGCATTCATGCAAGCCCCAGAAGTTGACAGTGACAGTTGCATTTAGAGCTATGGACCAGAGCTATGAGCTTATAAGCTTATAAGACCTGCTATTTTTGAAGAATTGTGAAAACGTGTGCATATCTTTGAATATATATTCTTTCACAGCGAGCCTTTAGCTTTGCTTCTGGGTGGGTCGCTGGAACAACATATTTTCAGATGGGGGTTGGCGGCCAATTGGGGTCCTTTGACATGAAATAGTTTGAGAACCATTGACATAGAAACAGTTTTTCTTCTTCAGAAAACTCAGGATTTAGAAGACATTTGTAGAATCTGGCCTCAGCAGGTCTTATTGGGTTAAAACAGTAGTGTCATGGGATTTCCTTATATAATACAAAGACAAAGAGCTGTCATAAATACTTTATACCACTTAGATTGATACTGACTAGTTATGTTTGTAGACTACACAGCCTTTTTTGTTTTAGTTTTTTTAAGATATCTTTGCCCTTTTGATAGATAGGTAGGTAGACAGGAAACGGGGAGAGAGATATGGGAAGACACACAGTAAAGTTTGTCGGGATCGGGACTCGAACTGGCGACACACTGTCATGCTGGATTACCAGCCAAGGTGCCTGGCACAGGCCACATAGCGCTTTGATTCATATATGCTACTTGTCACTGTTAGATGTGGCTTCATCAAGGAAAGTCCTCCTTCATAAAATGTAACTGATGGGTTTGTTTAAGGACAACTAGTACAAAATACAGAGAACAGATATTAGATTGAATTACACAAGATAGCAATATAAATAACCTCAGTTACATCTATGTACTAAATTTATATTTTAGGCAACCTATTATATAAAGTTCAATATACCAACATAGGTTAAATTAATTATTAGCACATAAATAAACAAAAATGGCAGGATCAAAGCCAAAGCACCCAGACAAATAGATACACACAGTAGATATTACTTTTGTACAAGCGTTTAACCGTGGTAAATAAATCTGTGCAGGAGAGCCTACAGTTATCTTAATATACATTCCACATGTACATTGATGCAAACATACAGTAGGATATACAGTACTGAGTACTTCATGAAGCCAGCTCCCCTGTCAGGCTGCTGCTAGTGCACGTTTCCTGCTTTCACATAAACTGCTCTCTCCCACTGCTTCAGTTGGAATAGTTATTGCAGCCCTGGTTAGTAGTGGTTACTCACACACGCACGCATGCATACATGGACCCACGCACGAATGCACATATGCACGCGCTCACACACACACACATGCGCACGCCCACGCACACGCACACACACACAAACTATCGACAAAAGCGTGCACTCAAGTGCTCACACCTCCAAGACCTCTGTGGGCAATCGTTAAGAAATTGCGTCACATTTAGAATGCCAAAGCTATAGGACAAGGCTATACACATCCTAAAAATACATAATTTGCACAGAACATTCATACATAACAGTGCATCTGTCAACATCACATGCTCACTCCCACTCCCTCGCTTTTAGCCTTCTCAGATCACACATACCAGTCTTGAATTCTCAATGAGTCTCGAAGGAGGCCTCGGCGGTGCCGGCCCTTTGTTGGACTGTTTCTTGTGATCATACAGAAAGCTTACACTGCCTCTTGGTTAAACAGTGGCATTGTGGGAATCCTTCCCAGGCTGGGGGGTGATCTGGTGGCTCTGTTTCTTTCATAATGGAGAGAGCGACATTTCTTTTGGTGACATAAAAAGGCTTTTGGTAACATAAAGAAAGGCTTTATTTAGAATGGGAAATTTGCTGTGGGCAAGATGCTGCAAAAAAAAGCAATTAAGCCCCCCCCCCCCCTCTCTCTTGAACATACCACACACAACAACAAGCACCAGCGAGGGGACACGCGGAGCAGTGTAAGAATGCATAATTAAGTAAAGGGATGTCTATGAAGTCAATACAGACTAATTCAAAAGCACTGCAGGATAACCATGGTAACAAGTGTGCATTATGTTACCAACAGGCAGCGAGACAAAAATAAATAAAAAAGATTCCTCGGATCATAATGTGACTGTTGCAGAAAAATGGTTTTTCGGCAACAGTCACATTATGACATTATTTTTCAAAAACCTCATTAGTTACTGAAGGAAAGAAACATTGTTCAAGAAACAACGTTTGTATCCAACAGTGACGAACACAGTGACTAATATAATTTGTAATTTCATCCACTACGAGCAACATCCATCTATCCATCTTCAACTGCTTATCCGGATTCTGGTCCCTGAGAGAGCTCCAGACTTCCCTTTCTAGAGCAACTTCTTCCTGAGGGAAACCGGGGTGTTCCAAGGCCAGTGTGGAGATATATCCCCGCATTTGGTCCTTGGTCTATGACCATAGACTCTATGGTCTGCCAGGGGGTCTCCTTCCATGGGACATACAGCGAGGATCTACCTAGGGAGACACTCGGTAGGCATCCATTCCATACTAGATGCCCGAACCACCTATAGGTTCCTTTCCAATCGAGAGCGAGCATTCCTTATACAGTACGGTATTTGTTTCAACATGTTTCAGTGTCTTTAGTGTACCACTACATATGGACAAAAAGCAGGAGGCATGCGTTATGATTTATGTAATCAATGTATAGTGTGTTACAGAATAAAAGGACACTGAAATACAACCTTCACTGTGTGTGTGTGTGTGTGTGTGTGTGTGTGTGTGTGTGTGTGTGTGTGTGTGTGTGTGTGTGTGTGTGTGTGTGTGTGTGTGTGTGCGGGCGGGCGTGCGTGCGTGCATGCGTGCGTGTGTGCACGCAATCTGTGTGCATGGCTGCTGTGTGTAAATGTATTATGCCTGTGTGTGTATGTGGTGTGTTGTGATAATACAACAGGTACAGGGGCTGGCCACAGCGATGCATGCTCATAAATCATTCCTGGATCCAGACAGTGCATGGCTGCAACATACCCCCCCCCCCCCCCCCTCTCTCTCTCTCTCACTCCTCCTCCCCTCTTATCTGCTGTTGGTGTGTTTTTCATGCAAGTGCAGCTTGAGAGGAGGAGGGATTCATGACTATGGGACCGCATCCCAATGCCATGATAAAATAGCACTAGACTAGGCAATGAACTCTTATCTCTCTCTCCACTACATTTGCACGTACGCACTACGCAGTGCGCACACACACAAAGATGCTGCATGTCTGTATGCATGCGTACTCTCTGACACACTCCCATCAAACATAGATAGTCAGATACACACACAGTCTAACACAAACTCTCACACACACACACACACACACACACACACACACACACTCTCTCTCTCTCTCTCTCTCTCTCTCTCTCTCTCTCTCTCTCTCGCTTTCTTTTACAAAGAATGCTGATGGCTGGAGGAGATTAAACCATAGACCAGCATAGACCATCCCATCAGTGGGACATGTCAGCATTAACAACGCTCTCCTTTCCACATTAGAGTGCCCGCTACACCAGCCATCTCTTCATCCGACCTAAATCCCCACTCCTACACAGCTGGCCAGCTGTCACTTACAGTTGTCTCATAACCTTCATAACGCTTTGACAGTGACTGCATTGTTGGTCACTTTTATCACAGTTAGGGGTGATTCAAAGCTCTACAAGCTGCAAAAGCTTGTAGATCTGCTGTTTTTGGTTAACACCAGTGCACAACCAAGTATTATTCAGGGATTATGATGATGATGCCCTTGTCAAGTGGACTGCAAGGGGGGAGGGACTCACTTAAACTGGAAGCAATAGGTGATGGAAGGGGAGTTGGTGGGGGGGAGGAAAAAAGAAGGAAATAGAGGGCATGGTGAGGGTGTGGCAAAATCACTCTTTTCAGTATTTCTGCCTCTCTGTGCCGAGTCTGCTGGGACTTTAGACTCATTGGGAAGCTGTGATTGGCTGAGGGTGCAGTGGAATGATGGTGCTAGGAATCTGAAGGGGGCTTCGGGATTGGCTGATCCAGGCAAACACACTTACACATACACTGTGATCCATGCATGCAGGCACACAAACACAAACTGCACAAATGATCACGTGTGTGTAGACTGTGTACGCACACACGCACGCACGCACGCACACACACACACACACACACACACACACACACACACACACACACACACACACACACACACACACACACACACACACACACACACACACACACACACACACACACACACACACACACACACACACACCGTCATACAAAGACATCTGGGGTCAGAGTGTCATAAGAGGAGTCTAATTGGCTTCTTTTCTGATGGACATCTAGCCATCAATCTCCCATCAAATGAATGGGAGATTGATTTTCCATGCACAGTATTTATGGTGGCAGGTACACTGGATGGCTGATCTATGATAATGTTATGTGATAACAGTTTGAGCCTAGTGTCATTACATTTCTGATGACCCCCCTAATCTCCCCAGGGATTCAAGTATGAAGTGAAGTGAAGCCTTCTCCCCACTTCTGTTTATCTTTACAGTTGCGCAAATGTATCCTAATATAAATAGAAATAATTTAAACATATATACTTGCTACTTAGCAGAAAAGAAAAAAAGAAAAGAAAAAAATATCTAAATAATATAAAGTATTATATATATATAAAATGTCAACGGAAACGTCAGCTTCCTTACTCAGATTTTGGGATGTGTAGTTCCAGTGGGGTCATCCCTGTTCCCCAGGTTCTATGTTCCCCAGGTTCTATGTTCCCCAGGTTCTATGTTCCCCAGGTTCTATGTTCCCCAGGTTCTATGTTCCCCACTCACCCGGCCCCCAAAAAAGGGCCCGAAAATTGCCCTAACTGATCAGGCCCGACTGATTAGCAAACGTTTTAGGCCCGGCCCTAAAACGTCGGGTTGGGTTGGGCCTGGTCGGGTTAGATTATATACCGAGACGGGTTATAATAGCCTATAGGTTGAAAACCACTGCTCTAGTCTAGTCTATACCACCAAGATGGCCACCAGGGTGCCCTTAGGTCGCTCAAAGGGCAGTTTCTGATAGTAATTTCTCCCCATTATGTTCCGTTCAAGGAAGCTCTGAGAAGGAAGGGAAGTGGTCACGTGACTGGGCTGCGCCATGACACTTTCATGGACACTTTCATGGGAGCCAAACTCACACCGGAAGTGCAATGAATACATGGCAGTGAATGGAGCCGGCTGGACCAGCTCATAACAAACATTATTTATGAACAATTGAGACCTTTTGTAAAGTAATCACTTCTGGAAAATATCAGAAGACATATCACAGGTTGTTTTCTAATCACTTACTTTTCGATGTGCACAGAGTGCACAGTATATCATTTTATCTGAGGATCTAAACAGCAGCAGGTATCGTTTCTGGCTCCGAAGTATCGCGATATTTTGCTGCCAGACAGGAAACGGTGGGAAGTCTCGCGATACTTTGTGGTACTTTGTGCTCTTTAGATACCATACCTCTATAAAAATTACACAGTGTACACATCGAATAACAACACAGCAGACAATAATGTGTTACATGTCTTCTGTTATTTTCCAGAAGTGATTACTTTACAAAAGATCTCAATTGTTCATAAATAATGTTTGTTCATGAACTGGTCACTGAGCTCTCATTGACTACAATGCATTCTGCCAAACTTCCGGGTAGTTTGGCTCCCATGAAAGTGTCCATGAAAGTGTCATGGCGCAGCCCAGTCACGTGACCACTTCACTTCCTTCTCAGAGCTTCCTTGGTTCCGTTATGTGTGTTTAGAGATGATATTAATAATTTGAAATTCAAAAATAATATTTCCTGCATTTTTGGGTGAGCGGGGAACATACATAGAACCTTTTTTTTATAGGAAAATGGAGAACATAGAACCTTTATAGCTAAATGGGGAACATAGAACCTTTTTTAGTTGAGTGGGTGACATAGAACCCTGGGAACATAGAACCTTTTTTGGGTAAGCGGGGAACATAGAACCTTTTTTGCGGGGGTAAGTGGGGAACATAGAACCTTTGGAACAGAACCTGAGGAACATAGGTACGCTCCCGTTCCAGACTCTGTATAGCATTCTGAGATTATGGAATAGTTGTCTGGCTATACGCGAGACTAAGGGTGCCCTAAAAACACTTTTTTGTGTTTATTTGCATGCACGTTTTTATGCCTGTCTGACGCTACATAGTTTTTGCATGTCGTGTGTCTGTGTCTGCATGGCGGTGATATTACGGTTAACCTATTATTCTTGCAGGGAAAGTTGACCTTCAACTGGGAGCTTCCACTATACCCAACAATGACGGGCCTCTTAAGGATCTTTTTGCACACCTGCCCTGGCCCCATGCCAAGCCGCTGAATGACCTCAAACCCAGGTACTAAGTGCAGTGGAAGGATGACATGATGTACCCGCCCTCTCAACTCTGCCCTGTGTGTATACATCTCTCTACCTGCCCTCTTCTTCACTGAGGGGCTCTTGTCAAGACCAACAGTCACCGACCTTCCTTGGTTGCCATCCTGACTTTCCTGGAAGTCACTGGTTGCCCAGTTATAGGAAACGGGAAGAGCTGGAAGGCAAGGAGCTGGAGGAATACGTTGAAAAAGAGTAGTGGTTGTTAGTGAATTTAACCACCACTTCTTGAATGTGTACAGTGAATTTGTACAAATATATACAGATGGTTCGAAACAACCTGAAACAGGAGTGTGTCATGGTTTGAGGGTTTGGGGTGGCAGTACCATCAAAGGGATAATAGGAGGACAACTGATAGGTTAGGGGTGTATACACAGTGGAGATGCTGGGGGTGTTGGTGGCACTAAAATGGTTGGAAACAGTCAGATTAGAAAGGGTAGTTATATGTACAGACTCTGCAGCAGTTCTAACAAGTCTAAGGTCATTTCATTCAAGTAGCCGCCAAGGTTTGTTATATGAAGTTTCAATTTGTATGGGTTCCAGCACATGAGAAAGCAGATGAGATGGCTAAGAAGGCTTTAGAGAAGGAAGTAGTAGAAATTAAGGTCATCAGTATTAGTAAGGCGGAAGCTAAGTGTATTGTATGGGAGAAAGTTTACCAAATGTGGCAAGAAAAGTGGGATAGTGAGGTGAAAGGTAAACATTTATATAGGGTCAAAAGAGTGTCAAAGTAAAAAGGGTGGGTAGTGGACAGAGAAGAGAAGACATAGTACCAGTAAGTGGCCCTAAAGGGTGAGGTCGCCCTTTAGGGCCACCTCGCCCCTTGAGTGTACAGGGTTTGATGAGGTCAGATCAATATATGGAATGTCAGAACAGGTCAGCTCCATATATTATGGAGATCTAAGGGTGGCAGCAGGGGCAGCGTCTTGAGTGTACAGGGTTTGATGAGGGCCCAGGTAGGTGACATGGTGTACATCATGACTCACTGGCCAAAACCTCCAGATCTGACCTCACAGTTCCATATGATGTCATGACATCACCACCTCACCAGAATGTTATAAAACGAATAAAATCACAGTGTGTGTGTGTGTGTGTGTGTGTGTGTGTGAGTGAGAGAGAGTGAGAGGGAGAGAGGGTTGGGTCACAAGGTGGCGGTAATGCACCAAAAACTGGATGCCAGCTTCCGTAAAACAAAAAAGAAGAAGAAGAGCTCATGCGCACTGTCATCAAGCAGAGCCAGATATTGCTTTGCTATAGCTAAGTGAAATGAAAGCAGTCAAGCTTCACATTTTAACTTGTTAAACCCCTGCATCCCAATCCCAATACATCGAAAGAAAACATTCTCTGGCATCTGTTCTCCAGAGTGAACTTGTTCTCATACCTACGGTAATGGTAACGATCAGCTATGTTTACAGAGCTTAATAGTATTCTCAACACGAGTCCCGAGAACTTCAAACAGGTGATTATTTTTGGCTGTGGACTGCATCTTGTTTAGTGTGTTGTGTGTTTTGTGCTGTATTTGTATTGTATGTTTTGTTTGCACTTTGCACTGTCAAGTTGCAGTGTGCACTATAATCATTCATATAAAATGTATTAAGTAACGTTAGTTGCATTATAATGCAACTAACCCCACTGAATAAATTGTAAAGAACCACACTTACAGTGACTTTGATTAACATTTCCATACAGGGGGAATTTATCTTGGTGTCTGATAGACAGACTGATGCCTCCTTTCTCATTCATCACTTCCTCTCCTTTTATCTAAGAGGTGAGTTTCTATTCTGCAGTGTGTTGCCATGGCTAACAATAGCTGCAATTTGCAACTCTAGATTTCTTTTAATAATGGGATGAATCTAGCCCCTTTCGGGACCCTCGTTAGCTTTTCAGAATTTTGGACGCGCTACCCTAGGGTCCCTGACAGCTTATTCCGCCCTCCAAACTGAAGTTTCTGACATTTGTTAGACCCAGTGCATTGGGTCCTGTTGCATCAGTACCATGCACCCTGGTACGCACTACGCAGCCATACATAAAACATAAACAACGTGTTTATGGCCTGTCTGCGCTCTTTGACAACATTTTTTCGTGTGAGGGTTTCTGAATATGTGAAGTATAAGTACCCATACATGCTGCTGCGAATATCTCCTGTGGCGCGGAAGCCGTTAAGTATTTTTAATCTTTGTTTGACCGATTTGGTCGCTTTGATTCTTCTCTTCCTTCCTTGTTTATTGACACCTCATTGTACCGCCTATCTGGCTAGCTAGTGGCGCTATAGCTATGACAGAGCAGTAGGAGACTGTGGAAACGTGTGCGAAGCGGCGTTAATCGGCGTTGCCTTTGTTTGAAGTACCGCCGTCCAAAATTCAGAAAAGGTAACCGAGGGTCCCGAAAGGCGCTATAGGGACGAATCTAGAGTTGCAATACCCTCAGGCTCCATTGACTCCCTACTCATCCAAATTGTTTTGCGATCTGCTTAACTTTCCCTACAGCTGCAATGTTGGTGAGTTTAACGTCG
Organism: Protomyctophum parallelum; assembly: GCF_964188405.1. NCBI lineage: Eukaryota > Metazoa > Chordata > Actinopteri > Myctophiformes > Myctophidae > Protomyctophum > Protomyctophum parallelum. The sequence continues at coordinate 42,497,500 of NC_139698.1, forward strand.
TTTAATAGAAGCAGATCGCAAATTGCGGCTAGGCTAACAATAGAAATAAATCATGCAGGTTTTAACCACATATGTGACTTTTGTATTTCAGCGGGCTGCAAAGTATGTTTTCTTGGTCTTGTTCAATCCTTCAGTCACTACAGTTCAGTCAGTCAGAGACTGGTGAGTGTACTTTGCTTTACCTTCTGCGGGTTGATAGCACAAGTGATGTGTAGCTTCACTATAATGATAAAGATGGGAAAGACTAATTAATTATTCCTGTGGACAAATTCATATTATGCCTGCAAATGTCTCAATGCTGTGTTGCCAGGGTGTGAGTCTTCCCCAAGCAAAGGAAAAGGGGCAGCTGATATTTCTCGAGGGTCTAACAGAATCACTTGGTGTTTTGGTTCATGAAGATTCCAACACAGCAAGTCAAGTTGTGGACTTTCTAAGGTACCATCAATACATCTCTATGGGACAAATCTTGCTAATGCATAAGGCAAGATTAAAGACAACATGCATGCACAATTACTAGACCCTTTCGGCACCCTCGGTTACCCTTTCTGAATTTTGGACAGCGGTACCCTAGGGTCCCTCGTAGCTTATTCCACCCTCCATAGGACGCAGATTTACCCACTGTCTGTTCAACGAGACCTGCTCGGTCGCTTGAGTGTGTCCTTGTTGACTTTGCATTGTACCGCATGTACGTGCAGTGACTGGCTAGCTGCATCTCCTAGTTACTGCCTCTGATTGGCCAACAGCGTGCATGCAGGATGTTTATAATGCTGTTGTGTCGTGGGAGGCGGGACATGGGAAGTGAGAATTTCAGTGAAGCAAAACTTTAAAAATAGATTAAAAATACTTAACGGAGGTTAATGCCGTTTCGCACACGTTGCGGCGGTCTCCTAAAGCGGTTGTATGCATCTTTGAAACATCTCATCCACACTCAAGCGACCGAGCAGGTCTCTGTGAACAGACAGTGATCTGCGTCCTATGGAGGGTGGAATAAGCTACGAGGGACCCTAGGGTACCGCCGTCCAGAATTCAGAAAAGGTAACGAAAGGGGCTAGCACAATTAGTTACTAGTTGTAACTAGATGCACTACCCATGATAGCAGAAATGTACTGTTGAAGATAATGAAACACATCACTTTTTACTGTTATGTTTGGAGCTGGTTTCATGCACATAGCAATGTGAGCAATGGTTTACTTTTGAGGTGACAGACATACATACATAAGTGTTTATATATGCAGAGTTGCAGACATCAAATACATTTTATAAAAAGAAAGCCTGCCTGTTCTAGAGCTTCTCATGTTCTCATCTGGCCTCATTCCTTCTATCTGCTCAGGAATCCAGATGTTGGACTGCGGGGTCTATATGAGTTTGTCCGAAGTAGTTTGAGTGGTTCTGCAGGTGAGGAAGCTGGGGCTGAGGGATGGGGACCCCCAGTACTTCTGGTGGATGACATAAGTGTACTCATGAGTCTGGGGCTGAGCATTGGTGCCATGCTGGATTTCAGCCACTACTGTCGGGCTTTGGTCTGCTCCCGGCTACAGGTTGGTTTCTTCTTTTAACACTCCTTTTCTCTTTCTCATTCACTCATTCCTTTCATGCTTAAGGGCACTTTTTACAAAACGAGTAAAAAGAATCACACCCCTGTGAAGTGAGGGGTGCTCTTATAGTATATCATCATGACGTAACATGGGGACAGACGAAACAAACTGTTTTTTTTTCTCATTCAATTGTTTTTATTTGTTTAGAATAGTCATTTTACAATTAACAGTATACAAAATTGAACTCAAAACATTCACTCTCACACGCATACTCGTGTGCACGTACGCACACGCACACACACACACACACACACACACACACACACACACACACACACACACACACAAAAAACCCTCCCTCCCCCCCCCCCATCCTATTCAATTAAACTCTGTTCATTGTCAATAGCATTTAATGTTATGACAAGACACATTAAACTCTCTTCATTGTCAATGGCGTATTTAATGTTTGTCTAGACAAGACAAACATTAAATGCTGTATAAGGATACAAAAGACACATATTATATTTGCGATTGAGCAAAACCAGAGTCCTCAAAATACAGTCTACAGGTGAATAGCAGCCTTTGAAAACATTTAAATAAATATCTCTGCTGTTGGGGGGAAAAAACCACCTAACTCCAAAAGTTAGTAAATTAATAGTTTTTCTATGACTATCAGGAAATTAATGTTAACATCTTGCTCAATGCTGACTATAGATTTGTACTGATTTAGTAAATCATCTGCCATGATCTCATCAGGGAATTAATTTGAGTATTTTTCTCAATACTGAGAGTACTAGATTTGTACTGATTACTGTGTAGTATAACCCTACTCCCCCCCCCCCCCCCCCCCTGCCCCAAAGTGGGTTTGGTACAGATAAAAACGCTCAAAGGTTTTGTGTCGCGGGCTTTGCGCCCTTTTCACGCTGGGTCTGTGTGCACGCACGAGCACACACACACTCTTAATGTATAACCATACCTTGACCCTTACTGCAGGGAAACATGGTGATGTTAGTGCGCTGTGACGGGGAGGAAGATGATGACACTGAAGAGGGTTCAGAGAGGCTGCTAAAGGGCCTAACGCACCAGTGTAGTCTTACACTCCAAGTACAGGGTCTCCCCACTGGCTTCTGCAGGGACATCCATGGACAGGTTTGGGACTTGTGTTTACATGTATACAATTACAACTACATGTGTGTGCTGTATATACTGTATGCACAATATGCTTGTGTGTACAGCATTGAATGTGGTTATAAAGGACAATTAAATTCTTCCATAAAACTGTGTTTGTGTTGGCTGGCCTTTAGGTGGAAGTATGTTGGCAGAGAAGACAAGGTGATGGACAACAGACTCAGAAGAAACTATTTCAGTACAAGGTCCATGATAAGGGTGCATCTTTCTTTGCCCGTGGAACGTCAAGTGCAGTTCTTTAATCCTGCCTGTCCACTTCTTGGTTGAACATTTCTTAGTGTTGGGTCCTTTTCTGGACCCCAGCAGGAAACAATGCTATCTTTGTTTTCCCACTGCCTAGTGGCTGAGGCAACCATCTAGTGGGCCTAGTGCACCTGCTCCTTCACTGTTTTTTTCAGACTTGATTACGACATTGCTATGAAACAGGTAGCCATCTGATGATTGCCCATTTTCCAACAGACTTGGTAAACCCAGGTGATTTTCATTGGATAGGCCTTCGTGAGGGGAAGTGCTGCCCACTCCATTCGGCCAGCTCGTTTTGGCAACGTATCCTAAGCTAGGTTTCGGAATCAAAAATCACTTCCTTCTATAAGGAAGTGCATGGTGGTCTAATCGTGCTGAAACCTTGCCTAAATATGGAGTCATAGGTCATAGATGACTAGCATCATGGGAATTTCATGTAGCCACATGAAATCCAAAATCCACATGCCACGCCATTATTGGACCCAGCCTTGTTTTAGTATTGCATTCAGTTGATTTCTTTCTTCGCCAACAAATCAACCCAACAACAGCCTAACTACAGGGGTAGGGATTAACATGTCTGCTGAAGATGGAAATATGAATCTTGTGGTGCAGTGCTGCAGTTAATATTCTGTTACCTGGATAATTCAGTGGTTCCATTTGTACACTCTCAGAGTTATAGACCCCACTTTGAGAACCACTGTCCTAGATTTCTTTTGACGGGGGCTAGGGTCTCCTATATTCAGCTATTAGTGTAGATTTTCGTTTTACACAAACATTCAATTCCCATTCACAATGAATTTACGTCATGTGTCTGAGCAAATCGGTATTTTTGAGGGGCTAGGGCTAGCCCCTCCTATATACAGCTTTTGTCACCACACGTCTCAATATTTGCCATTGGCAATGAAAGGAGAAATTGGTTCAAATGTCCGCCAAATATGACGTAAAGCTTGTCCCCACACGTCTAATATTTGCCATTGACAATGAAAGGAGAAATTAGGTCAAATGTCCACCAAATATGACGTAAATTTGTACGATGACAAGAGCGCCCCTCACTTCACACGTGTGTGATTTTTAAATTACACACTGGTATCGGATCAGTACTTGCCATCGGTATCGACCAATACTCGAGTTATGGGTGTCGGGAAGGTAAAACTTCGATTTGCTCAGACACATCTGACGTAAATTCTCCTTTCATTGTCAATGGCATTTAATGTTTGTGTTGCAACAAAAAGCCGATTTGCTCAGACGCACATGACGTAAATTCTCCTTTCATTGTCGATGGCAAATGTGACAAGTTATGACAAAAAGCTGTATATAGGAGGGGCTAGCTCATCAATTAGTTCAGATTATTAAGGATTTATTCATCTGTGTTAGTGTGTTCACAAGATGGGCTCATGGGGAATCTCATACCGAGAAGAACACACATGCCATTTCAACCCTAACCTTTAAGCCAAAAATAGCCTATCAACCAAGCTTGTAGATCGGCTATTTCTGGTGCGTGACACCAGCTCACAAGTAATTATACATCAAGTCCAACCCCCCCCCCCCCCCCCCCCCCCTGATTTGTCAGTTGAGTTAATAATGTGTTACACAATCTGAGAGTTGAGTTATTCTGTTACTTGTATAAATCTGCATTTCGGTATGGACAGTTGGACAGTTGGACACACATACCACGTCAAATCAACAGACCTTGTATTGGTGACAGCAATTCTGTTATTTCTTCAAGCACTGGTTGCAAAATAAACATTTTATGTCACTTGGGAAATAAAGATGTTTAAAATGTTATCAAGAGAAACTCGCTTCATTAAAAAACTGTAATCTGTGTATATCTGTATCTAACGGGTCACTTGTAAATTGTACTGTGGTACGATTCGATTATACAATGATGCTAAAAGGATATAAACACAGAGCCCTAGGGCTTGTAACTAGTCCTGTGTATTCAATTAATAAAGACTTAATACAATGCCATTAACATACAATAAATCAAACACTATAGCATAAGCATGATCAAAGTAGTACATAAGATAGCCTAAGATTTAGACTCGTAGATGTATTTATCGATTATTCTGACATGTCAGAATCGATAAATACATATACAAGAGTTTAAATCGTAGGCTATACATAAGCTATGGTATGAAGAAAAACGCATTCAAGGTGGAATTAGATACACACTCAGAACAGAAGCAGAAGCTTGCTGCAAAGTACTACAACGTTGGCTTCCAACCAACTACAAAAAGTTAGCAAAGTATTACCATGCCTCGATAGTACCACTAGATGTCGCCATGTCACCTGTTTCCCCAGGCAGAGGAGAGGTTAGAGGTAGTAGTGGAGAGGTCACAGTGGGGCTGGAGTGGAGTGGAGAGAGACTAACTGGATATATATGACAACCTACTAGCACAGCAGCTACATACAGTAAGAAGCCAGCTGCTAACACTAAACCCAACTGAAGTTGTAGCCTTTTAGATTTACCAACAACGGCGGTTGCTTTCTGGACAATTGATCTATTCAAAAGGATAATACAACAACTGCATACTGGGATCTCCGCGTGAACCAGCTCAACACTGTTCGCCAAGGCAAGTGTGGTTATTCATTAGCATCAATTAGCTTTAGCTCGCGGTCTCTTAAAATACCAAGGATGTATCACTGATGTGACCCCTGAGTGCCTCATAGCGGACGTGTTCTGCGTGTAGCGCTGCTGTCATGAAAGGATCATGTATACTACGTTTAACAAAGCTTTCGATCGACAAAAATGATTTATTAAATCATTGTTCGTCGAGCAACATTTCTTGTGACGTCACGGTCGTGTCCTCGGTGTCTTATTGTAGCTTGCTGCTACACAGGCTAGCAAAGTGAGCTCCGTGGTGGAGAGAAGACCTCATGTGGGTGTAAACTGTAACCTTAGATTTTAAGCCCTGTGAAACGTCGTTGAGCGGTGTGGTGACTGTGGTCTATCAGCTCGTTCCTCTGGGAAAAACTTGTGTATAACTTGTTCATAAATGGAACAGGAATAACTACCTCGTTTGCCAAACAATTAAGCCACATTGTGAATTTGTGCATCATGCTAACCAAGTTTGCAAGTTAACGTTAACAGCTCACATTATTTGCTAAAATTATAAATGCATATTTGTTGAGAGAATTTACATTTCACCAGGTAGTAGTTGCAAAATAAGGAGAGGGGGGGGGGGAAGAAGAATCAATGTCTGGAAAACGTGCATATACTTGAGTTACTGCAGGGTTTATTCAGTCAAGCAATTGTTCAGCTATAAAGAACACGTGAAGAGCCACTCGACAGAAATATATTTACAACTGAGAATGTGTTGAAACCTTTTCTACTTCTAATTTATAAGTTGAAAGAGTATTTAAAACTGTCACTGCCACTAAAAGCGGTTTGCCACCTGCTGCTGTTTCTGTTGACTTCTACCTACTGTAACCTGAGCACTCTACATGAGCCTGCAAGTTCTCACTTACTACACGCATATCAAACATATGTTCTGTTTAGTAATGGTTAGCTTGGAGAATAGTGGTATGGTTTGCAGGCGATGCAGCATCACCAGCATCACTGATGCTGCGTTAGGAATGCATCCAGCCGCGTCAACTCCGGGGGTGCAGAAGAGCAGCTGCACCCACTGGCATTCTGTTTTAAACTTTTAATAGCAGAATATGCACCCACTGTATAGTGACTGTCCTGAATGAAAATGTCACGTAGTCACATACCAGCTTGTGCAGCGTCGGGCGCGGGCCAGAGAGGTGTTGGGCCGCCGCCCATGGGCATTCAAATGCTAATAAGGTGGCTTTTGTTCTGCTGCCAGGTAGAGAGTATAAATGGGGGGGGGGGGGGCGGGGGTGGCACCCACCGCCGTTATAGGAACGTGACGCGTCTGAATGCATCCTATACTAGAACTCTATGGCTGCATCACCTGTGTGCACTGAGTGTCTAGTTTTTGAGGGGCCCTCCTATACACAGGTTTAATGTTTGTTTTGTAAACGCCATTGACAATGAAGGGAAAATGTATGTCATAATGTACCTCATTACGTCATATTGTCTCTTTTATTGTTAATGGCATTTAATGTTTGTGTTGGCACCGTTTGTTTTATATCACCATTACATCACCTAATCAACATGAGTTAGACTCCCTCACTTCACACGGGTGTGATTTTTATTTTGTATAGGAAGAGTGGCTGAAGTGGTGGTTAGCACTCTAACCTCACAGGAAGAATTTGTTGGCTTCACATCTGACTTTCTGGCTGGAGTTGAGATGTTCTCTCCATGTTCACGGCTTCACGCTGGCTTCCTTCCTCTGTTTCTCCGGTTTCCTCCCACCAAATCACAGGCATACTCCTGCCAGGCCAGGGCAGTGGCATTAGGGCTGGAGCCTGTCTAGGCACTGCTCAGTGATGGGATAGATAGCCTCATTAGCCTGCCTACAGGAAAAGTGTGGGCAACTAGCCAACTACACAATGTGGGCACCTCAATGTTAAAGTGGCATTGGTATACAATACACATGTGTCCAAGTGGCATGCTAGTGCAGTGTGCTACAGCCCCCACTGTCTCTTGGGGGGTTCAGAGACAGTCAGTAGTGGGTGATGAGATGTAGGCGACACTAGGAGGGTGCAGGCGCTGTGGGTTCACTGGGTTGCCTCAGGGCCTGGCTCCTCCTTCGTCTGACCAGAAGACAAGTGCAGAATCTCACATCTCACTTAACCGCTTAACTTGTACAGCCCTTCTGTGTTTATTGGTGATATTTGGAGTTTTTGAGAAAAAAATAATAATAAGAATTACATTTTTAATTTGATCATTTTCACAGACCCTTAAATTGCAAATGATAATGTCCAGGGAGTCAGGGACCCTGATATGAGAAGATGGTGTGGTTTGACTTAAATTGTCTTGTGTCATAATTGTACATGACAAATCGAATCATAGTGGTTGTACTGAAACATATTATTAGAAAGATTAGTCATTGGGAGCAAGGTGGCACAGTCGGTACTGTCGCCTCACAGCTAGAAGGTCCTGGGTTTGATTCCCGCTGGGAACACTGTGGGTGCTGGGGGCGTGTTCTCTCCTCCACGTCATCAGTGCAGTTACCCAAGGCGGGGTTGGCGAAATGGCCTTTCTGTGTGGAGTTTGCATGTTCTCCCCGTGTCACCTAGGGTAGTTACCGTAACCCTCACAAAAAACATGCAGTGATCCTGGTCTCTAAACTACCTCCCCCTGGCCGGCCGGGCGCCTGATGGGGGAAGGGGGAAAGGAACTGGTCAGAATAACGTGTTCCTACCACGTGCTACGTCTGGCCGGGGAAACTCCCCCTGTCAGGTGAAAATGAGCAGCTTGGACTCCTCATGCATAGAAGTAAGCATGAGGTCAGTCCGCTGCCCCCCCCAGGTTGGCAGAGGAAGTGTAGCGCCCAGGATTACATTAGATCATTGACAGTGGGTTAAAAAATGGGTTGCAAAATTGTGGGATAAAAAAGAAAAAAAGATTAGTCATTCATACAGGTTTTTTTTTGTATTGTAGTTATTTAAAGTGAAATGAATGTGTGAAATTAACTCCTGGGGGTTCCTTGTCTCAGCCAACAGGGTCTCACTCACAAATTACATGGTAGTGTATTTTACTAATTGGTAAATGTACTCAACTGTTACAAGATTTGTAGAAGGTTTTGAATTTGGCTGAGCTATGTATTGAGCTACCCTTTCTTGCTTGGGCTCGATGGAACCTTTTAAAATCAATGCAAACATTTTATTTTTTGGGTTTTCTTTCCTTTTTATCACCCGTTTAATTTGTTTTCTTGGAAGTGTGATTAGTTGAAAATCTTAGCTATTCCCACACATAAATTTCACAAAACAATGGACTACCTGTCTTGATGGGCAGTTTGTATCATTTGTGCTTCCATTATGGTTACTGATTGACAAGCCTATTGGTTCCTTTTATCATGGTTGTAAAAGGTTACGGTGCAAACAGCCAGTTCCTCTTTGCAGAGCTCCTCTGTACAGTCATGACTAGGCTTATGGCCTTCACTGATCAGGGAGACAAGCTTCCTAATTATGGAAGCATGGAATTTAAATTAAATTATGTTGCGGTTATGTCTGAATATGGATGCACCTTGAAATTGTAGGGACTTGGTGACTTGGACATTTTTTAAAGCTATTTGGCTGATTATATTTTAGGAAGACTTTTCATAAAGCATTGCAAATACCAAAGTCCTAGTATGCCAAATTTGCCAATGGAATGTATATGTCCTGGAGATGCCTTCAAGTTGGGAGTTTTAGGGAGTGTTGAAAAGAGGTAAGCCAGTACTTTGTACATTTACTCTCATTGAGGAGACATTTAAAAGTATTGTACCAGCCTAGTTCTCAGGTATACTTTCTCACAGTCCTTGATAAGCTCCATGCAAGTCTTTGCTTATAATAACATGGTAGACATGTGGCCTTATAAATCTACTTTAATCATAAGTCTATTTAATTAAGATGAATTGACACATAATCTTCATGATTGAATTTGGACTGTGAGAACACTAAACATTCTGTTCAAGACATCAGAAGTTACTTTGCTGTTTGTATGTTGGCATCTCACATGGTACTAGACACAAATTATTTCTATTTAAGTTGGTATGCTTGGCACAAAAGCTTGTGGAATTCTGCTGGCTAGTAATTGTCAGTACAGTCATGGAGTATTTAGTTTTTTACCTGTTGCACTCATGGCAGGTAACTTGTTTAAAGTTTTAATTTCCTTGTCACAATGGCTGGTATGCCTTGACCCACAAGCCACTCTCACAATAATTGTACATTCTCCAGGTTTATTGGCCATGGTTACAATCTAAGCATTTGGCTCGCAACGTGGCTAGTTTTCACTTTCCACCTTGCCGTGAAGTCTCCCTACCCTGTTTAGATTTTTGGATGTGAAGTAATTTCACAGAACACTTACTGTATGTGCTCTGAGTCAGAGTGGACTCCATGTGTGTTGTGTACAGAAGACTGTAAGAAGTGGGGGTGGCTACAGCAGACCTGAGCTCTGTGCTCAGTTAGTTTCTGATAAGCTCAATCCCGGATTAACTCACTGACGGAGATGCTGTTGAGTACCTGCCAAATCAGTTCTATTCTACTTTCTTGTAACTCGGCTCACAATACACTGAATACACTACGAAGCCAGCTTAGATATGGACGTGGTCATTGAAGATTTTCCCCATGTAGAGGGAAAGATCATGGACCAAATGTTTTCCCAGGGTCAGCTGTATCCTCCACACAGACATAGGCTTGAAGGCTTTACTTCAAAGTTTTATTTTCAACATTGCAATAATAACTATTGTGTTACACAGTGGGAAATCGCTGTGTTTACTGTATAAGGTATTTATAGTAGGGGATCAAGCTACTCTTGCTCTGAATTCCACCTGGGGAATGTTTCCTTCGCTCCCGGGGGGTAGAGCCGAGCAGTCGCAGACTTCTGCCACTGAGCTGAGAAGGGAGCTCTATGCAAACATTGCCGCGTTGAGCGCATTCAGAGGACATAAGCAGCCACGAACCAGGCAGGTGGCCTGGCCTCCACCAAACAGGTAACATAGGCTAAAACTGAGAGGTTTGACTTTGTAGTTCTAAATAGTTTTGTAATTGTGTACAAAGTACAAACTGTACATGAAAAGTTTAAGGGTTTTTATATTTTACATGGTAAACAAATAAATTAACAGGTTTTGTGAGGCAATGATTAGTCTAATAAAACAGGGGCTCAATTAACATGGTAGATTGAGTGTATTTCACTTGCACACTGTTTACTAAGTCAACTATTACATTTCTTGGTTGAATGGATATACAGTAGCTAGTTGCATATTTCAGATGCAGTTACTTACCCTATAGCAGCCACCATACAGTGGTGCTTTTGGATCATGGTTGATTAATTCCTGCCTGGAGAAATATGTAATTTAACTTGGTTATTATTCAAAATAATAAACTCCCCTGTAGGGGTATTATTTTGTCAATTTATTTTAAAGTCCAACAGGACTGCAACAGTTAACCACTTTCAACCTGTCATACACATTTTGTGCATGTCATTGTAGCTAGGCAAACCTTTCCCTCAAATTTCCAAAATAGTGAAAATGACAGTTATACAAGCTCACAACACATTCAATGTTTTGGGAGCTTGTAGATTTAGCATTTGGCAATATAAATGCATGCATGGGACATAATATGCAACTATGATGGTGGCTAATAAGCTACTGTGTGGAGAAACTACAGCAAATATTTTTCTGGTCAAAGGGAATTAGATGGGTTTTCGGTTATTGGCTTCCTGAGCATGTCGCAATGTGAAGTTGTGAACCGACACATTTTTAATTGGGTCTCTCCTGGCGTCTTATGGTGGGAACATAGTGAACAACACCGTTCTTTACGGAGAGCTCCCGAGGGTTGGAGACAAGGTAGCAGCACGCAGAATGCAGCTGGCAGGTCATTGCCAGAGGCACCCAGAGCTCAGGGCCCGTCAAGTTCTCCTGAGGGAACCACCTCATGACAAGAAGAGACAAGGCAGGCAGAAGTTCTTGTATGTCGGGATGCTGAAAAAGAAAACTGACTGGAGTAGACAGACTGATCAGCTCTGATGTAGAGCAGAATGTGTGTGTACTGTAGCAGCCAGGTTGATTAGTAGTAGTAGTAGTCTCTGAACTGAGGTGAGAGAGAATAGTTCATGGCAGGGTAATTTTTACGTATCCCGATTCCCTACAAGTGGTACCATACAACAAGGGCTTGCATCTGAATGACTGTGGAAACTAAACTACCCCACTGTCTTGTACGAAAAGGTGATGCTATTTGGAAAAGTGTTTATGTTTTTCCTTCTGGGTGTGGCTGCTGAGCTGTTTTCATCTAAGCTGAGAGCCTGAGACCAGACTGCTCTACATTTTAGGGTGGCTTTGACCACAGCTCTGAGTTTGTGAATATGCTGTGTTTCAGCAGCATCTAGCATCGGAGGCCAATCTTGAGTTGATTGGCTTGGTTTCTTGGCAAAACACACAGTTGACAGCTGGACATGTGACAATATCATTAGTCTGCATTTGTGGTAGGCTGTCAGCTCTTACCTCAGCCATTTTGGCAGATACAGACATTATTTGGGTGAGTTCTTTAAAAAAATGTGCTAGTCTTACTGGCCAGACAACAAGAACAGTTAGTTTTTCGGTCCTGTTGTAAACCTTCCAATCCTCCTCCTAGGTCCCTGGATGCCCCGCGGCGCCCCATCCTCGGCCGCCCAGTGCTCCCTGATGGCCGGCAGCTGACCCCGCCCCCCAGGATGACGCTGCGCGAGCGGCTGCGGGAGAAGATCTCGGCGGCCTTCTACCGCCATGGGCTGCTGTGTGCCTCCTACCCAGTGCCCATCATCCTCTTCACCTCCGCCAGCATCCTCACCTGCTGGTAGGTACTGTGTGTAACTATTAACAGTGAGCAGGAATCACAATCTACATAATCTTACATAGTCTTTACAAAGACAAAAAAACATAGCGCTGGTACATATGTTTCAGTATGGGTGAGTGAAATCATACCATATGGCAGCTATCCTTTATGTGCAATCCTAGGCAGTCTGATGTGGATAAGGACATACTGTATGGCTAGTCTCTGTTAATAGATCCTTCCTCGGCAAAGATAGAGCTGCATAGGTCAAGTAAAATAGCAGGGGTGAACATCTACTGCAACACAGCAACCTATGAACGACTCCCAAATAGTGAAGAAACTAAGAAAGCTAACCAATCTTTAGGATGCGTTGCTGTTGTGTTAATGCTGTATTCATGTGTTCATACTATGTTATCCCCCATGTCCATACTTACTTATACCATGGTATACTATGCTTGGCTAAACCGAAACCTCCTTGTTATTGTGCCCAGTTGTGACTTGTGAAGCTATGTATTGTATGTGTATTAGGTTTATCTGTATTGGTGTTGGGAGTGTTTTCTTTGTCTCTATATATTATGTGGCATAGAAAGAATTCAAAGTTTCTAAACGGATCTAAATCAATCGATTCAAAATCAAATCAATCAAATCTATTTTCAACATTTTGACACCAGTAAATAATTCATATTGGAGCGTGTTAATATTTAGTGTTGCACAGTCTGAATGCTGTATTTCAGCACCCTGACATGTAAAATGCATGCATGCACGTGTTTTGGTTTCAAACAAGTGGCTACCACCAGTGGGCCTGCCTGCAGGGATAAAGGCACATCACATTTAGCCAAATACTATTTCAAGAAATCAATGCTTCAGGACTCTGCATCTAATCAAATGAATAACACTGTGTCACTGTGTGTGCAATGCATGGGAAGTTTGGGAAAACATTAACAGCTGAAGAACACAAAAAGACACAAACACAAAAACCCCCACAAAAAGAACACAAACATACTGGAGGTGGGCTGAACGTAAATTAAGAACAAAAATGAAGAGAAAGTAAAAAGAGCTTTAACAAAGTCGGACAGAACAAGAAGGAACAGGCATCAGAATCGGCCATCTGTGCACATGAATACCCCCCACTACTCTTTTATAAATCCCTGTCCAAAAATAAGTCATTTGTGAAAGCACTGGACAGGCTTCAGTAGGGGAGATGTTGTAAAGCAGCCTAAGCACGCACGCATGCAGATAGTTGATTTAATAACAGCAGCCAGACGTATTAAATTAAGTACAAGACAACGGGTACATAAACACATTGAACAGTATTGAACAGCACACAGACACATGCACACAGCTGCACTGTCCTTGTAGCACATACAGCATGGATGCCAGCATAACGTCTGGCCGGCCTTCACCACCGGGTGAAGGGAAAGAAAAGAACTATTTCACAAATAGTGAAAGCAGGATGAGAGCAGAGGGCTGTGAGAAAGTGGCCCCGTGAGAATGGGTGTCCTGTGCCTCCATCTGCCTATTGGGAGGGGGGCCTGAATCCGTACAAAAGAGGCCTTTGTGAAGGTACAGTGACCTTAAATAGAAGCGGGGGAGTGGGGGTGATGGAGGGAGTGGCTGAGGATGAAGGAAAGAGAGAGAGATACAGAGAAAGGAGAGTGCAAAAGAGAGATGTTACACAGAAGTTTATATAATAATCCTGCTGGAGAATCCTCCCTCCCGCCGCCCCCACAGTGTATTTTCTTTTCTTTGTCTTGCACTATGGAAGCACTGCTGAGGGTGTGTATTCTAACAGTGCAACTTGTTTCTCCCAATTATTGATGGTGTTGCACTGCATTGTGATGTCATTCTGTATCTATTCTACAATACTTTTTTCTTGCCCTATAACCGGTATCTTAACTGCTGTGTTGTCTTTGGCAACCTAACCTTTATTGATCCCTCAGAGGATCAATAAAAATCTTATCTTAAAAAATAAACTCTTAAAAATATATAGGAATAGGATAAAGAATCACTGAAGAAAAAAGACAACATTAAAAGATAAATGACTTGTTAAACAAACTTGGTGATGATGACACTTTACTGATGTTACCTCACTTGAAGAAACATGTTTGGACCGTTAACATCCTGCACACTGTCTTAAATTACAGAAAAAACGAAAAGATATATGCTATTACTAGTAGCTTTTTTTTCTCATTCAATTTCTTTGAGTGGTGCAACCACTCCTACATCCAGCAACGTCCGTGTATCTGTGTGTGTGTACCTGTATGTATAAGTGAGCACGAGTATGTTACATATTTATACCAGTAGGGGGCACCAGAGGTACAGAGAAGACGTCCGTGTACCTGTGTGTGTGTGTGTGTGTGTGTACCTGTATGTATAAGTGAGCACGAGTATGTTACATATTTATACCAGTAGGGGGCACCAGAGATACAGAGAAGAAATTGGAACGATACAGAGAAGAATTTGGAATGATACAGAGAAGAAATTGGACGATACAAATTGGAATGATACAGAGAACCAATAGACGGGAGTTGCACCACTCGGTTCACACTGGTGTGATTTTTATTTGTTTTCCGAACAAGAACACAGAAGTCATTTTACAATTTACAGTATACAAAATTGAACTCAAAACATTCACACGCGCACACACACACACACACACACACACACACACACACACACACACACACACACACACACACACACACACACACACACACACACACACACACACACACACACACACACACACACACACAAAAACCCCTCCCTCCCCCCCCATCCTATTCACAGAATAATCAACCCACAACACATCCATTACAATATCACCGAGTCAGTAAGTCTTTCAGGTCTGATATTAGGTCTGTCCACATTGAAATTGTGCCCTCTTGGGCCTGATTAATCCTTGCCGATGACAGTTCCAGATAAGCAATGTCCAGAAAGCTTCGCAGCCAATGTGTTTTTGAAACATCATGTGGGGGATTCCAGCGTTGTGCTATGATCTTTTTGGCTGCCGTAAGCCCAGCCAACCAGACCTTGCGTGTCTTTGCCGTAAGAGGTAACATAGAATCATCGTTTAACAGGTGTACAAATGGATCCATCGGAAATTGCACCCCCAATAGATCTGTCAAAGTTCTTGTAACTCTTCCCCAAAACTCAGATCCCCGGACATTCCCATACCATATGAACAAATGAGCCTAGGGTTCCTGGGGCACAGAATGTGCAGTATGGGTCAGATGCCAATCCCATTCGGTGCCTAATTCTCGGCGTTACATACGCTCTGTGACAAAACTTAAAGTGTATATACTGATGATTTGGATTCTTTGATGCTCCAGCCACATTCTTCCAAGTGACCTCCCAATCTATTTCCCGCCCTTCATCAGCTATATCCCTATTCCAGGCCTCCATACCTGTAGAGGGGGCATATTTCTGGGCAATTAATATACCTTTTGAGTTGTGGAAATAATAAAAAGTCCCCCCATTTCGTGTTGTCTAGAACTGGAGGTATGAAAAAAATCATTAACATTGTGAATCACATCTTGATGACTTAAGTGAAGACAGTGTGCGCTGTGTGGGATCTCCGTTTTCTGCTCCTACGCACCTTTCCCAGTACTAGATGTGCAAAAGGCCCTTTTTACTTAATTTGTAGTTCAAAATTGCTAGTGGACCAACACAGCTGAGTAGTCGCCTGTACATTTGACTCTCGCATCTCTGCAGCATGTTAGGCTAAGACATTATGCAATTAGGTGTCTTTGTGAATAGTTTCTTCCTGGGAAATGATAAAGTACCTGTATGGCTGGCTAATGCCGTTGTGCTTCGGGGCCCGTTGTGGCTGATAGCCTGACTGAATAGGCCCGATTTACTATTATATAGGCGGGTTAGGGTATCTTTTGTTCAAATGTGACTATTTTTCCTGGGAGCATGAATATGTCCAGGGACAAAGTGCTGGACAGACAGACGAACGGTCTATGCACCTTTTCGCATGTTCTCTTGGTTAATCCAGTGTTGAATCACTGCTGTACACCACAGTTTGACATGTCTGCAGTGTGCGTGTTAACTGTTTAGCTGCCGCAATTGTGTATTTCACATGTCTCCTACCTACAGTACCTCCGACCTATCCATCTGTAGTGTACCCCAGTCTATTCCCATTTGTGGCTGAGTAGTCACAGTGCATTAATTAGTGTTCTGACACAGTTAAAGGCTACACACACACACACACACACACCACACCCAGTATGCTATATATACGCTGTGTATATGTATGTTAGTGTACACAGTAACACACACACACACACACACACACACCTTATTAGCAGGATGGTGATATCTTCTTATTGCCTCTAATTTATCTGTGCTTATCTCCTTGTGTTTCTATGCCCTGTATTTGTTTTTATTTGATGTTTACTTTATATTTTTGAGTGGTGCTAGGCAGCCACTCCTATACGCAGCAATGTGTGTCTGTAGGTACCGTAATTTCTGGACTATAGCCGCACCAGCTAAATTTAGGGAAAATTGTGGCCGTTAGCTGTAAAAATTCATAGATTAGCTGCACCGCTGCAGGGTTCAAAGCATGGGGAAAAAGTAGTGGCTTATAGTCCGGAAATTACGGTATGTGTCTGAGCATGGAAATAGCGTTTTTTTCTTCTTCATTATTGTTACTTTAAAAATAAATCTCTTTTCAAGTTGATC
Organism: Protomyctophum parallelum; assembly: GCF_964188405.1. Classification (NCBI taxonomy): domain Eukaryota; kingdom Metazoa; phylum Chordata; class Actinopteri; order Myctophiformes; family Myctophidae; genus Protomyctophum; species Protomyctophum parallelum. The sequence goes on from NC_139698.1 coordinate 42,514,512, forward strand.
TTTATTTTGTTTTGTGATGTTTCTAAACGTGATACAAATAAATTACTACTACTACATTTTAACTTTTTTTATATAATGGTGTGGTGGTTGGAGTTGTGACTCATGTTGTACTCAGAGGACGCTGTGCGTCAGAGGATGTACCCTACTACAATGTCCAGAGGATGTACCCTACTACAATGTCCAGAGGATGTACCCTACTACAATGTCCAGAGGATGTACCCTACTACAATGTCCAGAGGATGTGCCCTACTACAATGTCCAGAGGATGTACCCTACTACAATGTCCAGAGGATGTACCCTACTACAATGTCCAGAGGATGTACCCTACTACAATGTCCAGAGGATGTACCCTACTACAATGTCCAGAGGATGTGCCCTACTACAATGTCCAGAGGATGTACCCTACTACAATACCCTACTACAATGTCCAGAGGATGTACCCTACTACAATGTCCAGAGGATGTACCCTACTACAATGTCCAGAGGATGTGCCCTACTACAATGTCCAGAGGATGTACCCTACTACAATGTCCAGTTTGGTGTCAGAAGCTGCATGAACATTAGTGGCTGCTAGCAGGACCTTTTGACTTTTAGTCCTGTTACATTCTTTTTTCGTCTTTTGCACCACATCATTTTATTTGAAAGTGAACATCAGTTCTTGCTCCTCTGTGTCTCCTCAGTTATCCGTTGTTGAGGTTGCCCCTGCCAGGGACGGGACCTGTGGAGTTCACCACGGGGGTTCGAGACTACGCCATCCCTTCTCATGAGCCCCAAGGGGATCTGGGAGAGCAGCCTGATTGGGTAAGAGTACTAGAGAAAACAGTGATGAAAGTTCTGAAATCATGAACGTAAAATGCCGAATTGAGACCTCATCTGCCTGCCTTTGAAGCATCAGTTAAGCATTAGAACAGAGTGGTTACTTGCTAAAGTTATGCTTAAACGTACCCACCACGGCCACTGTTTTGCAGCATTAGACTGGTGTTGAGTTCTCACACTTAGAAACAGCCACTTCTATCTCCGGCAAGGCCGGATGGCCTGGCCTACCCATATTGATGACGTCAGTCTTGACCAAATATTGAGTTCCACACGGTCCAGACTGGGCTCCATGTAGGGGATGTTCATGCAAAAGCCTGGAGGGATGGTCACAAACAGTGGTTGGTGGGCGAATAACCTGTAGGGATTCATTGACTTCTTTGGCCTGTGCATTGTTGGTAGTGAGCTGGGTCAGTCACTTGATTCACTTACACTTTGATGTAGAATCAGTGGTGGAACATGTCAACAAGAGAGGGCAGTGTCTCTCTTTCACATTTTCCCATTGCGAACCGGAAATCATTTGAGAGACACATTTTCCCAAGTGTACTGCAGTGGGAACACAGCACTGACTGACACCATGCAACTGAGAGAATGATAAAGTGAGGTAGACTGAAAGAGAAACACCGGCACTTTACAGACGCAATCATTTTGTGGTATGCACTCTGTGCTGGCAAATGAATGTCATGTTTATTTATTGTCAATGTTGCAGACGAACAAAACTAATAACCCCACCCACTGCAGGGGTGTGTTCAATAACTCATAGAGCTGCATCATCTTTTTGCATTATACTGCAAAACTGTATTCCTGTTTTCTAGTAAATGTATTTCCTCGCATGCAGATGAAGAGCTGGAGCAGCTTTTAACACAGACGTCTTCCAATCTAATCTCCCGACATAGTCTGAAATTGCCAATAGTAGCACAGTAAGCACACCCTCGGGTCATCGCTAAAATCAATTTTTTGACAGGGCTGTTGCTAGGCAAGCCTTGTGCAGTGCTCGGCGTCATGTTTCGTACATGCACACAGCCGTCCACTTTCTTGTTTACGGCCCGACAAAACTGTCTATTCATTCTAAATCTACGTTGCTGTCCATGGTTTTGATCAGAGCGGCGATGTTCTGTCCTCATAGACCTAGGACGATTCTACAAATGTCTTCTAAATCATGACAGCTTTCTGAAAAACCCATGTTTCTATGTCAGTGGTTCTCAATCAGGACCCCCAAAGATATATGTAACTGGCCGCTGACCCCCATCTGAAAATATGTTATTCCAGCGACCTCCCAGAAGCAAAGATTTGAGTTAAAAACATTCGCTCTGAAAGAATATATATTCAAAGATTTGCGGGAAATGGAAGGAGGGGCTTTTCAGAGTAAAATCTGCCTCATCTGCTCGGCACTCTAGCGCCTTTATTTTGAGTTCCGGCGCACTGGAAGTGTGAATACAACAGAAACGGCATGTTGTACATGTGATTTAGGTGCTAACTGATTGAATTATTGACCACATAGTCCACATAAGGTACCATAACCAGGGCTGTACATAATTAGTAACAAGTTGGTGTAGGGGGGGTTTATACGGACGTTTCTACTCTTGCCACAATGTTATGCTGCCCACACGGGCAGATGCAAAAGATAAAGATGCTCACAGACAGTGTATTTGTACACTAGTCGTTAAGCAACACGTTTGTTAGCAGCTCAACCACTGAAACCAAAACAAACGTCCAACATAGATAAAAGTAATTACTCACCTACTGCTGCAGGTTCCATGTTTAAGTAATCAACCCATGTTCAAGATGCATGGTTTTCATATTGTAAATAATTATGGTTGTGTTGTTTAGCAGGAGCACCACGTAACTTTGGAAAAGTGTCATAGTAGCTTGTTTACAACTGAAATGTACTTCCTGTGCACTGACTTCCTCTTCAAAATAAGAGCCACGTGTAATGATTAGTCAACACTAGTCTACTTACAGGACGTTACATCACATTTGAGTTCCTTTTGAATGTCTGTCAGATTTCTCTACAGAACTGCCTCAGCTGTTGGTGCGCAAATGCGCCTCGCATGCCTTTGATCTACTGCACAGGAAACATTTTGACGACACATGCGCACTGGAGCACCTGTTGTGTGCCCCCCTGACCATAACTAAAATGACACTGGTATAATCTGCAGATGGGTCAAAAAAGGGGTATCTGTCGGAGACGCCGCCTCAGTGGTCTTTCTCCCTATTTATTTATTCTCATGTGTCTGTCTGTCTCTGTATGGTCCAGTACCGGGGTCCTCCAGTGGCCTACATCCAGCAGGTGTTGGTGAAGGCAGCGGTGTCTCCGTGGGAGAGCAGCCTGGTGCCGGTGGATGGTTTCCGCTCTCCCCTGGGACGTGTCTTCACCCTGCTGGAGGAGATCCGCAACCATGTCCACTCTGACAGGTAAAGACTATACTATAGGACTGTTCAACATCTGTTCTTCAACAAAAGACTTGAGTTGTTGTCCGAAAGTAAAATAGGAAGGAATCCTCTTCATCTCATCTGCTCTGCTCCACTGATTTCAGTTCTGGGATGCGCAGCCTTGAGGCCTTATGTCTACAGGTGACGGACCTGTTACCTGGACTACGGCGCATGCACTCTGTCATGCCAGAGCACGGCTGCCTGCTGGTCTCCCCGGGAAACTACTGGCAGAACCAACGGGAGCTCTTTGACTCCGATCCCGACCTTCTCAAAACCGTCCAGAAGCATGAGCCCAAAGGACTGCACACCTCCGCCACACTCCGAGGTAGGGAAGCAGGAAGGAAACACGTGGCTAGATGGGAGGTGTGGCATGCAGTGAGAGCACACTACTTTTAACTGAAGAATACAAGTCTTGCCATGAGGAATGAAATTAAAACAAAACATTGGGTGCCGGTTTCCACAGGAGTGATTAGAGTCATCAGAAAACTGTACAGCTCACATTACTACAGAACAAACATTTCCAAGTGAAAGTTGGTGACAGGGAAGACTGGGACAAGATAAGGTTCTGCTAAAAGGTTTTGAGAGAAGGTTTTACTATTATTTGTTCCTGTTGCTGTGTCTGTGACTAGTGCTTTAAGTATTTTATCTTCTACCTCTTTTTCTGATTACCGGTAGGTACTGTAACATTTTAATGGACTTTTTCACAGTGGCCATTTTGGCAGTGCAGATGAAGGTTATAGCGTTAATTAAGGGTTGTCTTTTTTTGTAGGTATTTCTGTATAGTATAAGGTTAACTATACAGGAACTGTCCATGCTGTCGCACAGTAACACCTAAATGAAACACACCCACAATGTTATTACCAGTGTTTTTTTGTCAAATAGTGGTTGTGAATAGGGCCCATTCACTGCAATTCAGAATTGCTCATGTGACACATTACAAGTTTGTTTTTGTACATTTCATATACTGCTTGCTGCCGTTTGGAAATTGCAAATACTTTGCTGACTGTGTGTGTGTGCGTGTGTTTTTTCAGACTTGTTGTTTGGCGTTCCTGGAAAGCACACCGGGGTCAGTCACTACAGCAGGAAGCGGGTGGTGACTTACACAATCACCATAGTACTGGGAATCTATGATGCTAGGTGAGATAAAATAGTGCATAAATGGAAAAACTGGTTCTGTGAGACAGAATTAATATTTAAGACTTTTCACATTCAAATGGCTGCTAAATGTCAAAATAATATTTTTTATTAAAGGAAGAGAGTGCAAGACTTCCAGCTGTTGCCAGTGTCTAAAATGCTACCACTAAAACGATTGTTCTACGATAGAACGATAGTGGGTGAACAGTGTGTGGTGTTTTCTCTTCCCACCTTATGTACACATCTCATGTTCACTTGAAAGTCCAATGGCATAAAGAGTTAAAATATGATTGGGTCCTTCTTTCCAAAAATTGCAATGAAATTCCCCACCCAGCATTTCTACCTCTGCATCTGTTCTTCGGCTTTGCACTTTGCACAGCTAAGGCGCATTTGCGGCATAGCCAAGTGTTTTATAAATGCCATGTTAAGAATCTCTGCTCTTTCCAGGGGTTTACTGCCAGATAAACTGGAACATCTTTTTTGAGCCGTGTGTGTGTGTGTGCGCCTGTGCTCTGGTACTGTTTTTCCTTACATTTGGTAAGGTTGAGGAAGGGAAGAGCAATGATCCCAGAGATTCCATTAATGCAATGCAATGCAATAACCCTTCTACTGCATCCCAGAGCTGTACAAATCGGATATTGAACTTAGGGCTCTATTGGCTCTATTTTCGTCCATGCTAAACCTCTTATCCCTAAACTACTTTGCCTTTTTAGCCTATTTTAAAAAACATTTTTGAATAGTTAAAATAGCCAATCTACCCCGGCATGTTGTGAGCTTGTAGATTGGCTATTTTAAGTGTATGAGCATTTCAGTTGAACTTTAGCAAACCATGCTCAGGTTTGTTTAGACTAAACAGGTATTGAAAATTGGTGCCAAAATGACAGGGTGTATGATCATGTATTATGATAAGAGGCATCTGTAATTAAGCCTGTACAAATTTGCCATGTCTGTAATTCATCAAGTACAAACTGCAGCATGAATTACCCACTATAGTGTGCACACTTATATGATGGGATGCAAAACATTTATTTTCCCACCAATTTGTCATCACTTTATTCTATAAGCCTAGGTGGCCTCAGATGGAACTGAGGGAAATGGCTGAGACCTAGGGTGTCTTCGTCATGGAAGACGTGTCATTGCCTCATATTCAGTCATTTTCCTGAATGAACACTGGTGTGTCTCTGTAGGTTCCTGGGCAGCTTGCGGGCTCGCCTGAAGCAGCTTCACCCATCAGCCAACTGCAGCCTGCGGGAGGACCACATGGTACATGTTCACTTCAAGGAGGAGATTGGTATCGCTGAGCTCATCCCACTGGTCACCACCTACATCATACTGTTTGCATACATCTACTTCTCCACACGTGAGTCTGTCTGTTTTCCTGAGGTCTCCTTTCTGTACCCTGGTACTTCTTCCTCTCTTCCCTTCTACCTTCCCTCCCACCTTTCTCCTGTGTTATCATTAAACTTTCTTTAAACTTTCCACCGCACACTTATGAATCTCTGAAGTGCTCTGAAGCCCATGCCCAGACGTGTGAAGGACATGGGCATGGGTAGTTGCACGCCGGTGTCGTGCCCGAGAATAAGCAATCTACTACTCAATGTGAGCGTGTAGATGGACTTGTCACAATTTATATCAGGCATGAGCATGCAAATGTGTTCCAGGGCTGTGCCTGTCTGGTGTGGGGATAATAATCCACCAGGCTAAGACCAGGGGCTTGCCAACACAAATATGTGTTCTTGGAAGACAAACATAGACATAGTTATGAAACTATCACTGTACATACTTGTATAGTAACACCTAAACTGATTTGTTTTTACACATCTGGCAACAGGAATTTATGTAACGCCTGCCTGCATCATTTATCATAATGGCGCGTGACAATTGTCATTTGGACATTCTGTTCTATTTTCAAGATTTATTTTGCTAGTAAAATGAGAAAACATACTGTATGGCAGCTCCTCATGTCATGAATATGGTCATTTGGATGAATTATTTCCATAACTTTTGCTTCGAACAATGTGATTCCTCTTTGCAGGTAAAATAGATATGGTGAAGTCCAAATGGGGCTTGGCTTTGGCTGCAGTGGTAACAGTGCTCAGCTCACTGCTCATGTCTGTGGGACTCTGTACACTGTTTGGACTGACGCCCACACTCAATGGAGGGTAGGACGGACACACACACACACACACACACACACACACACACACACACACACACACACACACACACACACACTACTCAATATTGATTATGTACAGATCATGGTTAATTATTAGATACGGTGGGTGAAAAGTTACTGTTACATTTGTAAAAAGAAAAAAATAGGACCACTGATAATGGGGCGGGGGGCGGGGTCATTTGCTGATATGGAGATATTGACATTTTGCGACTGGCCAATCACGGCAGTCTCATTGGATAGTTGACATGATGGCGTGACACAACTCGCTGTCAAACAAAACCCCTGGCCAAGATCCACTCATGGGCCCCATATTATTTTAGTGTCAGTGTGTGCATGTGTCTCTTTAGCTGTATGGTTATTAGTAAAGCCCACGCACAGCACACACAGCACAGCACAGGCTAACTCATGTTGAGACAGTTTAATGTAGATGGACATAGACTAGATAAACACGCAGACGGATGCAGTATAGAGAGGATTCTTTCACCTTTTCTCCAATGACACTGTGACCTTGACTTATCATGTAATTCATCTTATCTATTGTCATCTGTACATGACTGTAATTCTTGAAGTTATGTTAATGATCACCTCATTGGTAATGAAAGTAAGACTGGCCACCTGCCAAAATACTTATCTGTGGCGTACAGTATGTGTATTTAATCTATCACACACACTGTTATATAATCTCTGACTCCTTCCCGCTCTTGCAACAATTTGACTGCTAATGTACTACTGTAGTAGGAGTGGTTATTTTGGAATGCACCTGGAAATGTTTCGTGTCAGATGCAGTAACAAAGTATTTCCCTTTCCTTATTATGATGATTTGGAAACGCCAGACAGTTTATAGGCCACGGAAAAGCATCGTGGTTGATATGTTGGTCCTCTTGTCTGTCCTGGTTCCTCCAGGGAGGGAAAAGCATCATGGTTGATATGTTGGTCCTCTTGTCTGTCCTGGTTCCTCCAGGGAGGGAAAAGCATCATGGTTGATATGTTGGTCCTCTTGTCTGTCCTGGTTCCTCCAGGGAGGGAAAAGCATCATGGTTGATATGTTGGTCCTCTTGTCTGTCCTGGTTCCTCCAGGGAGATTTTCCCCTACCTGGTGGTGGTAATCGGTCTGGAGAACGTCCTGGTCCTCACCAAGTCTGTGGTGTCAACCCCTGTTGACTTGGAGGTCAAACTACGCATTGCTCAGGGTAATGTGTGTCTGCATATGAGCAGTCTTGCATAAGCCAAGAAAGACAAAATAAAATGTAAATAAGATTTATTTTTAAATAACGTTATTGTTATATCTTGATGTTTTCCTCAGGCCTTAGTAATGAGAGCTGGTCTATCATGAAGAACATGGCCACTGAGCTATGCATAATTCTCATTGGATATTTCACTCTTGTGCCAGCTATCCAGGTAACGCACTCACCTTATAGATGTTATGTGATGTAGATCTTGTCCGGCTTTTTTCACTTTCACCTGAAGCACATGCCAAAATATCCCAAAACCATTTTGGCTCTTCATTTAATGCCAAATAATTTGCATCAGTAGCATTTAAATTAGGTGGTAAACTTGCTCATTTACCTACATCTAAAAGTGTCCCATTCTTCGTACGCACTAAGCTAATAGTGCTCTTAGGTCCAAGGTGGTTATTAATAGGGCAGCATTGAGCTTCTCCACCAAATGTTTCCTTGACAAAAAAAAGGTTGAAAATCAATTCAAACATGAGGGTTCATGGCTATCACAGGTACGGTTCTTAGTTTACACTGTTCAATACATAATCATTAGATAAGGTGGGTTCCATGACTCCCAAGAAGGCATAATCTCTTTTCAAAGATAAATAAGGTCAAAGAGAAACCTATGCTCAGCAGATGTAAAACAGGGCAATATCTACACTGTATACCGATGGAAAACGTGCATGTGCAAAAGAAGTAAAGAGTTTATTATAGTATATTATAGTTTCATCACTTCCTGGCAAACATGCACCTGGGTCATATGAGTTCACACCATCAAAAACACACTCCTCGCAGAGGTCTTGTCTGAATTATTTATTCAATTATTTGTATTTGTTGTAGGAGTTCTGTTTGTTTGCGGTGGTGGGGTTGGTCTCAGACTTCTTCCTTCAGATGTTCTTCTTCACAACAGTGCTGTCTATAGACATCCGACGCATGGAGGTAAGACCACGTTCACATTATCTCTCCTTTGAACTCTCATAATGTAGGGCAAACCGCGGTGAGAAGGCGGTCACACCTCCATGTACGTACTTAACTCACCACATTGTTCGCCAGATTAAGTCTTTCCACAAAATGCACTCTCCTCCCTTAAAAGTTCTTAACTCTCCTTGTTCTTTATGCTTGTCACACATTCGGTTCATCTACTGTAGCAGTATTTAGCTGCATTGTTAAAAAAAAAGGGATATGGAGTGGGCAGCCAGTGGGAGAAAGCTTTCTTGGGGGCTCTGAAGCCCAAATGTGGTGGTATCTGGCACAATCTAATGCTACTATTCCATAATTTATACTGATAGTAATTATCCAACTGTAAACATGCGTTTGTAACCCACACAGACTGTACATACCTATAATTGCGCAGTCAATTGTCAATTGTCAGACCTAGCAGACCTACAAGAACTATAAATCAGGCCTCATTGACAAAATTAACAAAACAAATTTGGTGTATCCCTTGGACCCAAATGTACACAGATACATTGTAAATTAACTACTTAAGCACAATTTAATGAAAATAGCATATCTACAAGTAAAGCTTTGTTGACTCTTTGTTTCCATTTATTTAAAATTGTTCAAAACAAAAATACTGGTGTCCCACTGTTGTGAAACTCTGCTGCATCCTACTATAAATGCACCACGTTTCTGTGTGTATGTCTGCGTGTGTGTGTGTGTACGGTTGTAATGCACGTAACTCGAGAACCGTTTGCCCCACCGACTTCAAATTCGACACACGCGTTCCACACTGCAGTGCAGTGCCCGGCCTTGACCGGTCGGACGCACGGTTCTCCAGAACCACCACAAAAGGCTCTGGTCAGGCTCTGCCAGTGGGCCTAATCAGCCTAAATCCCCTCAATTTCCAGCCTCAGCCAATTGATTGCCATGGCAACTCCACACCTGACAATTGATTAGCCTACTTAACCAGTCCACTTTTCACAGTCAGTCAGTGTGCCCTGTTTAGACACAGGCAGATACAGAGACCTCCATGTTGGACACAGACGGATAGTTAAAACGGGTGCTATGACAAGTTGACAACTTTTTTTTCCAAATCGGTCTCACGGTGGCGCTATAACAGGCCAATTCCTGTATTTACCTATAACTGCATCGATCTGTGTACAACTGTGTATGCGCACTCCCTACAGGCCATGGCAAAAAAAATCCCTGCATCTCCCAAAATCCCTGATCTCTGTAGTCATGTGATCAAGACCAGTCTGTTGGATTTCTCAGATTCTACGATTGGCTAAGATTGCCTTCCAAGTCACGTTTTTTATGCCCCGATCTGCAAAAAACCAAGGATCTGGCCTGCATTTTTCAATTCTGCCTCAGCAGCTGTAGACTGATGATGATGATTGCTTGAATACTATGTTTGTTTGTTTGGAGAGAAATGCAGTTTGACGTTAGTCCGTCTATATGTCCGTCTGTCCCACTCAGCTGGCTGACCTGAACCGCCGTCTTCCGGCCGAGGCGGGCCTCCCTCCTCCAAAGCCGGGACCGCTTCGTATGAGGGAGGTTCCCCCTCCACCACGTCCCTCCCCCCACACCATCACCCTGCAGACACCGGCCTTCAGGAATCTGCGGCTTCCCAAACGGCTGCGTGTCATCTACTTCCTGGCCCGCACGCGCCTGGCTCAGCGCATCATCATGGTAAGATTGAGAAGGGACCATTGTAGATGAAAAGGAGTTGTTCACAGCTGAACAATCGCAATTCAATGTATATAGAACCACACATTTTTATTTTTTTAACACAACATAGGAAAACAACAAGTACCACAATATGGACATTACAATGCACAGACAAAAAACAAAATACAAACAAAAAAAACTAAACGAGACAAAACGAGTACACCACAGTATTGACATGATTGTACATTACAGGTCACCAGAGTCTTTGTTATTCACTACCGTTCAATAAGGCACATTGAAGCGCAGTCTAGAAGGGTCCACTGTATCTAAGACTATACCTTTGTGAAACCCTTCCATGTTATCGCAGAGGAGATAAGTCAGTTTCTCCAGAGGAACCACAGTCATTACCTTCTTGTACCAATCATCCTGTGTAGGAACGTCTATGAATCCAAAGCTTGAGTATAGTCTTTCTCGCTATGTATTCCAACCAATTTGGCGTTGTCTGGTTCTTGCACTGGATACATTAGCTGCTAGTACACACTAGAGAGGTGTTCAAAATATATCCAATCAAGGTGTCCAGCTCATTCTTCACCTCATTCCAAAACACCTGTATCTTTGTACATTTCCAAAGCATATGTGCATATGTACCAACTTCTGTGTCACATTTATTACAGAGCTGAGACCAAGCTTGCTTCTCAGTAGAGGTGCATAATGGAGTCTGTGTAAATTTTTGAATTGTCTTTCTCTATCATTATTGCAACTCAAAATAGTAAGTGTATTTCCTATAATTGTTGTCCAAGTATTGTCTTCTATCTGACATTCCAAGTCAATCTGCCACTGCCTTCGAATATGATCAGTGGAGTGGTTTGAACTTACATCAAAACATTCATACAGATAGGAAATAAATCTTTCTGGCACAGGTTGTGTAAGAATATTGGATGTCCTAGGGGATGTCCTAGGGGCTTGCAGTTGTTCTGAACTTTACTGAAAGGTTATGTATTATTTATTGTCACATTGTTGAGTTGAGTTGATCAGTCAATCCATCAAATAAGCAGATGTGACATGAGACAATATTTTGGACGAGCATTGCTCTTTTTGAAGGGCTTATTGGCTGGTGGTCCCAGTGTCTCACCAGAAAAAGAAAGAAATATGACCCAGACAAATCAGCCCCCATTACAGAGAGGTAATGGGCTAATGTAAGCTAGCCAGCCAGGTTGTTGAAGAGCTGCACCCTGGAACTCTCATCAATCCTTCATTCTTATGTGAATCCTACCAGACTGCCACAAAACGTACCTTTTGGTATACTATACTGCTAACATAATCCTACCCAACAATTCCGACACTCAGTTTTGGGTATGATGACATGCACAGTGCTAGGGAAAGGAATTTCCCCTTTCAGGATAATAAATAAATGGCAATTATGCCTCAGAATGTTGCAAAAGAGGTTTCAGACCTCAGCAGTAATTATGTAAATAATTAGTGGCCACTAATTAGTGGAATTTAGGTCAATGTGTCTGAAAACTAAACCATGTTATTATTTTGCTGTTAGGTTGGTACCGTGATTTGGATCGGTATTCTGGTGTACACCGACCCGGCTGGCCTTCGTACCTACTTAGCCGCTCAGGTGTCGGAGCAAAGCCCCCTGGGAGACCCAGCGGGCGGTGGGCTACCACCTCACCTGGGGGTGGCAGCCGTCTTCCCCAGAGGAGATCCAACGAGCACCCTCAGCGTCCTCCCTGCTCCAGAGCCCACCCCTTTACCTGAGAACCAGTCCCAGGGTTACCACGGCGCTGCCAGGGCGGATCCTCACCCCCAGGTCCCGCCTTCTGTGCCCCAAATCAGCTGGGGGCCAGAGGATGAGGAGGGCTGGAGGAGGCTGTCTTTCAGACACTGGCCTTCACTCTTCAGCTACTACAACATCACATTAGCCAAGAGGTACTGTAGGGCCTGCAAGGCAGGACATCTTGTTCTTTGTCCTCCAACCTCAGTGACGGACTTAAAATTACTACCCACTTTCACAAAATGATGATGGTTGGAAGGTGACAGACAGGTCGTCTCTTTTTATTTGTCGCTCATTTAGGGTGGTTTGGCTGTTGTTGGCAAAATGTGGCTATTTCTGCAATAGGATTTAATTTAGCATTGCATGATATTTTGTTTCTCCCCCCCCCCCCACACACCCCAAATACATATATTTTTGTATGTTATCTACCAGAATATGGTAGTTTGAATAAGTAATGTGGTGCTGCAGTGTCATCTTGTATGTGTTTTCAGATACATCAGCAATCCTCCCTGTATTGTATGTGTTTTCAGATACATCAGCATCCTCCCTGTATTGTATGTGTTTTCAGATACATCAGCATCCTCCCTGTCATTCCTGTTACGCTCCACCTCAGCCCGCAGGAGGCCATTGAGATGCGTCACCCTCAGGACACCAGACACCCCCCTCCTACCATCCCCAAGGTCTCTGCGGACCTACAGACTGACCTCACCCTTTACAAGTTAGTACTGGTCTACTGGAACACTGCACCCCTGCTGAAGGACACTAGTTCACACCTAGATAATGGCATTTAGATTTTTATTAAGGATCCCCATTAGCTCGTGCCATAGCAACCAGCTGGGGTTCCTGGGGTTCACATTAAAAAAAGGGAAAAAAAATAAAAATAGCTGAAAAAGGAGATTTGAAAACTATATGAAACGATGACAGTCATATTTGTCAGGTTAAACAAAAGTTGTCTCTGCCATTGTTTGCGTTCGTTTCTGTTCGTTTCAAAACGGTGTTCTGCCATGGCTTTCCTACTGTCCAGTTAGCTCATAATATTAGCAGCTATTACTTGTCAGTTGCTTCGAGCTGCGGCGGCGTTACATGCATAGCTGTGTGGTGAGGGGCAGTGCTTAGGAGGCAGCCAGTCATGACTAAGTTGCTACTACGACTAGGTCGCTACTACGTGATTGGCTACACGAGTGGTGCAGACTCCCTTGGCTTAGGCGTCGTTTCAGCAGACTACCATTGGCTTAGGCGGCATGGGGTCGACTCCCATTGATGACTAAGGAGCTTTCATTAGTCATGTTTCACCTGACAAAAAGCAAAGTAAACGAAAAGGAAAAAACACTTCAGTGTCAAATGCAATGCAATTTTAGATTATTTTTAAAGCGCTTGTCTGGGGCAGAGAAACGGCCCCTCAATGTCGTTTCTGAAATACAGGGCTTTGAATGCAGGGCTTAGAATGGAAGTGGATGCACGCGCATTTTCAAAATGGCCGCGGCCACTGTCCTACTTGATGTTGTTAGCGATCGGTGGCTAACGATACAATCGGATCAAAACATGGATTAAAGAATGTAAACCCTGGAACACGAGAGTCTTGTGTTTGGCGGAATTTCTGTTCAAGGCCAAAGTCGGTCAATTTTCCCTACACTGTGTGCAGTTCAATAAAGGAGTGCCAGTGTGTTGTCACAGCATTCTCTAGTATACTCTGCTAGTGGGCTGATGGTTGTCTTATCTCAACTAAAGAAATACTTAGTACAAGGACAAAAGGGATCAACTGTCTGTTATCTAGTCCTTTTAACAATACTGTCTCATCATTGGGAGTCGCCCACTGACTCACTAACCTGATGTGATTGGTTGACAGGTTGCTCGTAAGATACAGATAGTTTGTGATGTCATGTCATAGGAAAGGCTGATGTTTTATTCTGTGGTCTCTGGAAACTGGTGTGTGGTAACTGGAGCAACTGCCAGAAACTTGTTCCCAAAAGCCCCAGCGGTAGCATCTTTGTTTTGAGTGTTAAAAGTTTATGACTCAATTTAAATTCTACTTGAGGTTGGGTAAATTTTTTCCCGTTTTCAGGCTGTTGTGAATATTGGACATATAGCTACAACAGCCAATTCTACATATCAAGATCATTGGGTGTGTGGTTGTAAGGTGTGTCATAACTATCTTTTTATGTGCAGTCATGAGACACACCCGTTCAGGTATTCATAATTGTTAGAATGTATTGTGGTTGAGTCTTCATTGCTCTCACTCCTGTGTACTGGTGGATTGACTAGTAGGAGGCCTGCTCCATTCGCTTCATTGCTCTTGTCCAACTCATGTAATGGTTGTTACTGTAGCTGGCGTTGGATTAGGATCACGGCCAACATAACAGGGAACTGTCAACAGTGACCCTGACCGGCATGCTGTGTTGGAGATGACGCCGAGATAGAAGGCCATCGTGATAACGGTTAACACATGCATGGTAAAAAGAGAGAGCACTGCATGCACACATCCAAAAGAGAACTTGAAGCAATAGATGGTCAAATATACAGTATATCTAAAGACAAGGCGGCGATCCGAGCACTCAAAAAGTAAAAAAATTGAGGGTTTCGACTAAAACAGGTGAGTCTTCATCAGGGCAAGTATCATACTTGCCCTGATGAAGACACTGTATCAGTCGAAACATGTCGGCCTCTTTTAACTTTTATAAATAAAGTACATCTTTTTTTTATCCACCCTATCCTCATTTTTAACTTTGTAAGTGCTCAGATCGCCGCCTTGTATTTAGTATTCCAGTCCCATTGATCTTTGAAGCACCAGCCTACTTTTTTATTACATTATTACTACATTATAATTTTTTTTTTTTGCATCTCCATCGAGCACCTGGTTGATTAGCTTTTTGTCGCTATACAGTATATCTGCTGACAGGATTCATGGTATTGTTGTTGCTATCATAATTATGCTGATGTATTTAGGAATAATGGAGTCCACTCCACACATTCAAACTCTCAGAAATCTCTCAAAAGTGCAAAGCTCAGCTTCTCAGGTCAAGCTGTAAACGGTTAAATACAGCCCCCTTGTTGTTGTTGCGAATTGCAATTCCTAGCAACTGCAATGTCTTGTACCATTGTATTCCCACGTCTTTCCATGTGATGTCTTGCCTCAGAGGCTCCTATCTCAATCTCAAAAATGATGTGCTATGTAGGACGTTATGTGCTCTGTGTGCTGCACTGCGTGCCATGTGCAGGCCATGTGTACAAAACATTCCCCAGGGTATAGCTTCATGAGCACATAACTATGAACTATGTATTAAAACTGAGAATGTGAGTCTTTCTCTCTGCCTTGAGAAATCCAAATATGTTTTATGGGTGGTATCTTCAGACAGAACAGGTCACACTGGTATAACAGGTGCCCTTGTCACAGCAACGCAGCATTTCACACCACAGGTGACCCGTGGCCATAGGGGGTTGTAGTTCCTCTAATCGGCACTAGATGGAGCTGATGGCTCTCTCTGCATGCTTGGTACATGCTTGTACATGTGGCTTTCAGTGCAGATTTGAATAGGTTATGTCATGCCTCTCCCATGTGCACCGGCTGGAACATGGAAGGCACAGATTTGTTCTGCGGGGATGTGGATACGAAGCACGGGTGTTTGTTCTTTCTATCTGATGGCTACACAAATACATTCTCAGTGTTAATTTATCCATTTGTAACTTTTGAGAGTTTACAAATGTTACCGATTGTACCCGTGTCCTGTACACTCAGAATGTTACAGTGTAAGTTCCCACTTTGTGCACGAGTGGCTTTAATACTTGATTCCAATGATCTGTCATTTCATCGTATGCTCCATTGTTGTCTTCCTTCTGTCTCATAAGACAGTGGAGTATGCACCAGGGGTTAGTCTGTTGTTGGGTTACAGTGCTTGCTGTGCTGAACAGTCCGATGCTTGAGTGGCAGTCTCTGTTGCAAATGTACTGTGCTGTGCGCCTGCCTCTGTGGGTGCTGATGCCGCCTGCCTTTTGACGTCTGACCTCTCTTCTCCCAGAGGTTCCTCTCTCCTTTTCTCGCACAGTGACATTAAACATCTTCTCTTATCTGTCTGTGTTTCCTGAAAGCAGAGTGTTGTTTTTGGCTTTTTTAAAATTAATGTGATGTTTGTTTCTCCTCTCTCCTTCCTCATCAGAGTGGCAGCCCTGGGCCTTGCAGCAGGGGTTCTGCTGGTTTTACTACTGTTCTTTTTATACCGCATTCTTTGCCCACGCAACTATGGTCAGAATGGCGTGCCACACGGGCGCCGGCGCCGTGGAGACCTGCCCTGTGATGACTACGGCTACTCCCCTCCTGTCAGCGAGATCTCACCTCTACTGCTCAGAGGACACAGCATGGTGAGACCAGACACATGATACACACACACACACACACACACACACACACACACACACACACTTGCTCACACTCTTTAATATTATCAGAGTTTCTAAGTGTAGATGTCAACACACATGTGTGTCTTGGATCAACTGCCACATTGAACAATGCAAACATAGTACATTACAAACAATACCGTTCTACTTTGCATGTGATTACATGTGCAAATGCCACATCATTATTATGGATCATCAACACATTGGCTATGAAGCATCCAATGTCTTCCTCTAGGACACTGAGTTGCATTAAGGCCTCCACGTTTGTGTGCTGCAGTTTAGAAATCTGCTTCTTTAACAATGACAACCGTTTTCAATAGAATAGTAGAATAGTAATTAAAGACCACTTGGGGTTTTAAATAAGGAGTCATTTGTTTCTCCCTGCAGGACATTGAATGTCTGGCAAGTGATGGTATGCTGCTGGCCAGCTGTTGTCTGGCAGGACAGATCAGGGTGTGGGACGCACAGACTGGTGACTGTCTCACTGTCATTCCCAAGCATGGGTAAGATGCTAATAATACTTCATCGTTTCTTTATATAAAATACCCTGTCAAACAAATGAAACACATGTATGATTCTCTAATCATAAGACAAGACACAGAGTAAATGTATTGTAAAATGGTGAAGCTGCACTATACAAGAAACCAATTTTTTAGGGGAAAGACGTATGGACACGGACACACACACACACACACACACACACACACACACACACACACACACACACACACACACACACACACACACACACACACACACACACACACACACACACACACGATGTACATATACCATAATAGACAGACCCTATTCTAGCTGGTTTGGCCTTTGGCCATGCCATAGCTAATAGAAAGATTATTCATCAAAATGTCTCGGGCACATACGGTACTTACTTTTAGCTGTATTTTAACTTTGACTTCTCTTAAAGAAATATATTACAATTAACTATTATAATTATTATATAAGTGCGCAGTGGGCCTCATTTACAAAGCTGTTTGTACATTTCTACTTAAGTGCAGTTTTGCAATTAAGCCGTTATCACACCTTCGAATAGGGCCAGTATGGCCATACTGGCATACTCACCCTTGGCTGAACATAGCCTGGTCAAGGTTTCCCCCTGGTGGACGTGTCATTTCCAACTATTGTCGGTGCATGGAAACAAGGGCCTACTAATATATACTATTCTCTGCCTTTCGGGACGTAACTCGGACGACGCTGAGTCTGGTCTGGTGGCCTTCGCAACGCTTGGCACGGCGACTCGCTAGGCTAGCGCCTCGCTCGGCGGTGCCTCACGTGGCTCAAGGCCACCAGACACGGCGCGCCTCCGTCAGGACATCAGTGACATTATCACCCGTCACGATAGGTGATAATGACATACTGAGGCAGTGAGTATGCCAGTATGGCCATACTGGCCCTATTCGAAGGTGTGATAACGGCCATACTGGCCCCATTCAATAGTATGATAACGGTCGAATGGGGTGATTCATGATGGATAACGAGTGTATCTATCAGATGAGTAATCCCACCTCACGGCATGCTCCATTTAACACCATAAAAGGCAGATTATTTGGCAAGCGAGTCCCTCGCACGATGCATCAGTTTAATTTGAGAGTGACCTCAAACTTTAATGTCACAGAATGCCGAATAATATATTGGGTTAATAAAGCATGGCAGAATATTATACAAGCCTTTTCTACTAACAGTTGCCCACCTTTGCTGAAGTAAAAACAAATGATGCTGGAATACAGGGCACACTGGAACGCGTTACCTGATAGATTATGGATTATAGCTTTTTATAGGCTATATATTAATCACTGAGGACATTACTCAGTGATTAATTTTTTATTATGAGGCCACCAGATGTTATGCTTTAGTATGACATCTGAGCGTACGTACGCATCATGAATTAGACCTCTGTGAAGCAAATTTGCTTTACAGAGGAGGAGAAAGAGGATATACTTTTAATCAAGTATATAGAGTTTTAAAAAGTAATTTAAATCAGCAAAAAAATGACCTGCTTTTTAAATAACATTGTATACTTTTTTGCGAAACACTTTGTCATTTGACATTTTGTCAGCTAGCAATAAATCCAACGCTCTGAGAAAAGCTCTGGTCTCTGACTGCTCCAGGGCCCTCAGGCACTGTGCCCTGCAAATCACTAACCAGACAGACAGTTCTCTGCAAAGAGAGAATGTCTCCCTGACAACAAACCACCCTGACAACAAACCAACACCACTTTCTTTGTTGAATCCCAGGTCTCACTCTGACATTACATTGTGTTAATCCTATCATTTTAGAATTTGTTTCTTCTGTGGGTGTTCTGGCACTTTAATGGGTAAGACTTTTTGAGAGGTTTGGGTTGTTTTCTTCTGGGCAAACTCACTCATTGACTTCCATTTTAACGGGGAAACAGCTCTCAAAGTCACTCTTTTAGCACATAAACCAATGCAACAAAAGCTGATTCTGACAGTTTATGACATCAGGAGAACTGTCTTGAGTCTTGTTTTGACTAATTTGTGTAGAAAGAAGATCCGGTAGGTATGCATACACCGACCGAATCACTGCTGTTTGCGTTGAGTAAAAAACGATCTGATTGGACCAAAACTGTACACCCACTCCTGAAGCGTATTATTGGAATGCTGTTGAGCCATGGCGGGGATGTAAACTAATGGATTTGATTGTCGTCCGCTTGCATAGAGTTATATATCTATAGAGAAGACACCCGAGTTCTCCTCCCATCCACTTGCATTAAGTTGCTCAAAAGCGCATGAGGCGGATTCACTCCTCCTTCCTGGTAGGAACAGAGTGCATTCTGGGACGGATTGCAATGGTGAGTGGCCCCAAACACATGAACGCGCTGCCATTGAACGCGCACGAGCGTCGTCCGTCGTGAACGTGTACAATGTTAGTCAACGGACAGCGCGTTCATGTGTTTGGGGCCAGGCTGCAATACCTTCATTCGGCCACTATGTCCATTTCGCCTCAAGATTTCCTCTGGGTGCCTTCTCTATTCATATATATACACTCTAAGTCCGCTTGTCACTAGAAACATACACAATGGACGTGTTTGAGGGAGACACTTTAGAAGAAGTGTCTGTGTCTGGGACTGGTACATCAAAAACAGCGTGGAGACTTGTTTACAAACGAAACCTCGCAAGATATTCCCGCGAGAGTTGGGGACGCCGGAGTACTGCTTCAGTCTATCTCAGACTAAAATAGTAACTTTATAAATCTATCTTAAATGACACAAATTAAACAGCATGAGTTTTCCTGATGTCATAAATTGTCAGAATCAGCTTTTGTTGTGTTGGTTTATGTGCTAAAAGAGTGACTTTGAGAGCTCTTTCCCGGTTACAATGGACCCTATTTTTTATTTCTTAAATTGCTAATAAACAACACAATGGAGCGAAATAATTAATGGAATTAACTAGTTTGTCCAAAAAAAGGTAAGAAAACAACCCAAACCTCTAAAAAAATGCAAAACAAAAAAAGTGTCGGTGCAAGAGCCAAACGGATGAAAAGCACATCATAGGAATCAGCAGACTTGTGGCAACATTTTGACATTGTGAAATGTGTCTGACACTGTCTGTCTGACTCTGCAGTGTACAAATTGTGTCTGTAACATCAATTTAGAAATGGAGGAGAATGTTGAAATGTGTCCTTCCTTATTCTATCCAAGTGTTTTGTATTGCACATTTTCCACTCACTCTGATGTCATATTTTTGCCTAGTGCTGCTGTAAAATATGCAGTGAGTATTACCTGGTAATGAGAAGGTCACTGGTTCGCACTCCAGCCCAGCCAGTATACAGGTTGAAGTGTCCCTGGGCAAATCAATGTTTCTGTCATCGAGGTGAAGAAGAGGACTGTGTGAAGTAGTGGATTTTGAAAACAAAGATGTAAAACACAGCCCCTTCATACATTAGAAGGACAATACCAGTCACCAGAAGTAGGGACAATGAATCTAAAATGATGATGATGAAGTTCAATGGTTAAATGTATAGTTTGGCGTGTCTGACTATGAATATCAAATATATAAATATTGAATCAAGCATCTTAAAAACAGTGTGGGGTCAGGGTGCACACAAAAGCACGAGTAGACTTTAAAGTGAAATACCCTTTTAAGATCTGACTGCATTCGATAGTCAGTTCCGTTGCTCTGTCTCATTGTCAGCCTGAGGCGGTGCAGCAGCGGTGGCTGCTGGGACCAGCGGGATGGCTGGGACGGCATGAGTGGTGGTGTCGACCTGGAGAGCCCTGATGGCCGCGAGCCCTCCATCTCTGGTGACGGCCTGTCGGAGGACGAGGGCTACCCACTGAGGCGTCGCGCTGCGCCTTCCAGGCCAACTCTCTTCACCGACCAGCCCGACCTCACGCCCCTCATAGACACCAACTTCACCTCCCAGCCACCCTCCCACCTCCACCCCTCCACACCGCCCTCCCACCTCCACCCCTCCACACTGCCCAGGGAAGGCTTTGACTTCGGTGGTTTGGTGGAGCGAGCCTACATGGAGCACGAGCCACCGTCGCCCTCCGCCTACCCCTCTCCCTCCTCCGTCTCATCTTCCCCACCCATGGGAGCTCAGCTCCACAGGAGACGCAGCTTGGGTGATGCCCCGGCGCCGCAGTGCCAGGAGAGGGCCTCTGCAGCAGTAATGCAGGCGACGCCAGACTGGGACAGCTCTGTTTGGGCTTTGGAGCTGAGGGGGAACCTGATAGCAGCTGGGAGAAGCAGTGGCAAACTGGAGGTGGGTAGAGTAACGCATTTGATGATAGGATCCAGACTAAAACCTAATGTTTTAGTCTGTAAGACAATAGGCTTTCCACTATAAACAAGACTGTTACATTCGTAGGCCACCAATCAGGATTATAGAATAGTATATCCGAGCAGTGGCAGGCTGCTAATGAAGCGACTGGAAAACAAATGTAACCGTTTATCGAACAGCAGTCCACAGTCCACATGCCTGTTTTAAAATCTTAATAAATGTACGTTATTTGTACAGCTCTGGGATGCAGTAGAAGGGTTATTGCGTTGCAGTAATGAAGACGGAAACTCTGGGATCACCGCTCTGGCCTTCCTCAACAATAGGTAAGGGAAACGGTACCACACACACACACACACACACACACACACACACACACACACACACACACAAAAACAACTAGAGTAAGTTCAAGTCCTACTTTTATTCACGATTGATGTATGATCTGTAATGCTGTGTAAATGTGTTAGATGGTGTCATATGAAAATACTTTTATTTTCTCATCTTCAGAATTGTAGCAGCTCGACTGAATGGGTCTCTAGATTTCTTCACTGTTGAGATGAACAAGCCTCCAGGTCTGCTGCAGTACAGAGGTGAGACTTAATATACTGTACCGTGTAATTTATTGTTCCTTGAAAGTACATGAACATTGGTTCTAATGGACGACATGAAAAGATAATCATATCCTCAACTGGGACTTCTACCTTTAAAATTGTATTGTATTGTAACTAGTTCCTTTTCCAGTAGCTGTCATTCCGTTTGTCGTCATGTGTCATTTTGCGACTAGGGTCAGTTATTTTCTGCTTCCTACTTTTCCCCTTGCTCCAGGACCCCCCAGCCGTGTCAGCATGCCCCCCTCCCCCTGCTACAGTAACGAGGATATGATCACCTGCCAGCTGACCCGCTCGGTGCAGTGTGCCCACCAGAAGCCAATCACAGTGCTGCGTGCTGCAGCGGGCAGGGTGGTCACTGGCAGCCAGGACCACACAGTCAGGGTGAGAACACCAATTTAACCACATTAACCCTGGTAGCCCTATTTTGGGCAAAGCTTCCAAAATGTACATAGGGCTTAAGTGGTTAAGATAAATATGTTTGGGGGAAAACACTAAATCATGTTTCCCGTTGTCTGTGCCTGAATTACGATACATAGGCTATGATGATGGTGTAGCGATGTTGTACGTATGTACTGTACCTATGTATCTAAGTATGCGTGAGTTGAGTTGTTGGTACCAATGATTTCCTTTTTTCATTTATTTATAGGCCAAGGACGCAACAAACAATTGTTTATGGGGCTTCTAAAATGTTTCCCTCAAAGAAAGACAATCAGCCTCTCTTGGTATCATTAGTTATTCTTTTAATTAATCAAATTTACTTTACAAGAAGGGATGTAAGTACAGACTGCAAGAGAGAACAAACTATTCATCTTATAAACGTTTGTGTCTTGGGTTTATGTCAGGTGTATCGGCTAGAGGACTCGTGCTGTCTCTTCACTCTACAGGGCCATTCTGGAGGAATAACGGCAATCTACATAGACCAGGTCAGTATCGGACTCAATCTGCTTGTAAAATGACACTAATAATAAAATAAACATTATTTATAAATAAACATTATTTATAAAGCACTAACAGTAGTTACAAAGTGCTTTACACAAAACCGAAGACAAAATAAACTCTCAAACCTCAATTGATTTAGCTAGTGGTGCCTGGCTAAATCTGTGTGCCTGTTCACTGTATGTGTGAGTGACCCAGTCTTTTGGCTCCCAGACTATGGTACTGGCCAGTGGCGGGCAGGATGGGGCCATCTGTCTTTGGGACGTACTGACAGGTAGCAGGGTCAGCCATGTTTATGGTCATCGTGGCGATGTCACATCGCTGGTCTGCACCAACTCGTGTGTCATCAGCTCAGGACTGGATGACCTTATCTGTATCTGGGACCGCAGTACTGGAATCAAACTGTATTCCATACAACAGGTACTGATATGTGTGAATCTGTATGTGTGTGTGCATCTATATGCCAAGCTATCTCAGTATTTTTTTTTTATACTGAAAACGACAGAAATACAGAATTTCAAAGCAGAATATCTACATCCCTCTTACAAGAGAACAAGACATTCCCTTAACTCTTTTACGAATATATTCCGTACCCCCCAGCTATGGGACGGTATCTGCTAGGTACGTATATATTCGTACCCCCCCCCCCCCCCCCGTATACTCCATATATGGAGTATGTGGTTGAGCCCCTAAGCAGCTTTTAGTAAAACCTCAGTAAAACTATGCCTAAACCTAACCTGTAAAACAAGTGCCCCCTCAGCGACCATTGACTCCCAGGCTCTGTAAAAAAAGTCCTCCCAGACCATAACGGAGATATTAAAAATATGGATGCCTCATTGGCCGCTGCAGTTCAATGTATCCAATGAAGGCAGGAAGTCAAGCTGAAGTGCTGAAGGTTTAAAAAAGAAGAAAAAAAATTAACCAATCTTTATAACAGTCAGGACATACAATACAAAACAAGACAAACAACAACAAAGTTATTAATACAACATTACAACATCAGAGCCATCAGAGCCTGTGGTTTTTCACAGATTTCTCTTGCACTGGCGCAATGTTTTCCCTAGAGGGCTAAGCATGTAATGTGTTAACTACACTAATGCTACCACCTAGCGGCACCGAAATAATTAACGACCCCTGAAACGACTATCAACTGTAGCCACTCTATGGATTTCAACTACTTGTAATTGTACTGTATTAGCAGCAGCGGCATCATGAGATTATTACTGCTTCCCATCTTCACTTGTCCTTGTCCCTGTGATAGGAGGTGGGCTGTGGAGCCAGCCTTGGTGTGATCTCAGAGAGTCTCCTGGTGACGGGGGGCCAGGGCTGTGTCTCTTTCTGGGACCTGAACTATGGAGACCTCATTCAGACTGTATACCTGGGCCAAAGCAGTGACGGCCAGGGTGTCCGGCAGCTCGTGGTGCTCGACAACGCAGCCATTGTCTGCGACTTCGGCAGCGAGCTCAGCCTGGTCTATGTGCCCTCTGTGCTGGAGAAACTGGACTGAGGAGAACGGTAACGGTCTGAGTGATGTCTGACAAGTGGCACGTTGTCCATGTAAGCACTGGCAGTAGTGAACAGCAATGTGTGTTGACAAAATTGTCTCCAATCTGTTCCATTTCCAGCACCCTGCTACTCCACAGTTAGACGATTAAAAAAAGAAAAGAAAGGACGCATTGTTTCGGCTTGTCACAACTGTTAGGCCTTTTGTTTCAGTGGCATACAAGGATCTTTTTTATATAGCAATTTAAAAATACATACAGAGAAGTGGAGAGAGATAGATCTGCTGCGGAATAGCGGGATCTCAGATACCTAAAGATGACCTTTCATATTCACATGAAGGGTTATTCTGCTGGATGGTACATTATGCCCCAAGAGGATGACGTCCAATGACTACCAGTTTGTGCTTCTTTTGTTCATTTATTATTATTTTTATGTTGTGGCTCCGCCCTCTATGCTGCTGATATGGGTTGGGCTTGATGATGACCCACCCACCTGGAAAGGAGGATTGAACTCCTTTTTATTATTATTCCCTGCTGCCTGGTTAGCTTGTCAGCATAGCACAGCCATGGCAGGCTCTAGGTAGGGGTCTATGGCCCGGCTAAGCTAAGCGGTTACGTATGCGTGTGTGTGTGTGTGTGTGTTTGATTTTGAGTGCGTTTTGGTCAGAGTGGATGCGTCTAGGTATATCCCTAGGTTGACAGTGAAATACTGCTGAGAACAAAAATCAATGACAGAGACTGAATGAAGTGCGAGTGTTTGCATGTGTGTGTGATGGTGGATGAACTGGATATGATTACTCATTACTGTAACAAAATAAACCTCCAGAGGAGGCTGTTTTTATATGTTTAAATCTATTATTTATTAGCGATACATTTTTAAATAACAATTTATTAATTGCTAATCCCAGTTCTTACATGAGAATTATGTGGAGAAAATGTCATGAAGGTAATATTATATTAAAAGAGAAAAGATGGTTAGTTATGACATGGAATGAATACTTGTGACATTGAACTGAGAACCTTGAGGTGTTTTTTGTATGAGAGTTGGGCTTGTAGGGAAGAGTTCCCCTCTTTCTTCCAGTCCTTGGCTCTGTGGGGGTTACTGATACCACAAGTGAGGACAAGGCTATATCCATTTTCACGATTTCATTCCTGCTTGAATTTTTACTTTGCTGTACACAGGCACTCATTAAAGGAGCACTTCACCCCTTTAGTTCTCATTCATGTTCATAAGATAGCTTACCGTTTCTGTCTACTCACTCTGTCTGAGAGGTAGGCTGTGGACACTTCACAAATCTGCCTACCAATTGCATCATCAGTGCAGATTCCAAGCTAATGGAAACTACAGCTAAAATTATCTGTAGAACCTTTTTTGTTGTACTTTCTTTTTGAGTGGTGCAACCACTCCCTTACGGAGCTATGTGTGTGGCTGGGTGCCTGCCTGGGTATGAGCACGAAAACAGCATGGTTGTTTTTCACCACCTGTGCGCAACCTAACACACACACAAACACACACGCACATATTAACTGTATGATTTCGGGTGTGCCAGTAGTACAGTGACAGTACAGTAGAGGGAGCCCCACACGGTAACTCTGTAATTTCTCAACCGTTTCGGACGCGGGCGGCTCGCTGGAATCTGGCCGGCACCCTGGGTGCACACACACACACACACACACACACACACACACACACACACACACACACACACACACACACACACACACACACACACACACAGAGTTGCACCACTCACATGTTTTTTTAAATAATGACTAAACCTGCCTAATGATGGTGTCTTTGGCAGGCAGAATTAGCGAGGACCAGTTACTGTATATGAAGATCATTTTGAAAATGGGTGAAGTGTTCCTTTAAGTTTACATTATTGTCCTTTTCAACTGTGCCCAAGAGATTTTTTTTTTTTTACATCACTGGATACCCTACCTTGTTCAAACGACATTTGTTTATGTATATGATGGTCATAGTAACATTTTGATATCTCAGTAAATTTTGTATCCTTACACAAATGTAGTTCAATGTTATTTGGTTTGTCTTTCGATCTCCATACTTAATTTTTACAGTATTTCATGAGTATACACTACAGATTAGTAGGTCACTGGCCCTAAGAAGCAACAAAATAATTGCATCACCCTCTACCCAATCCATCTGAGACATTTTTCATATCCTACAATACCAACCATCAGATTTGTTCCTCTTCTTTTTGCAAATGAGAAACACAATTAATGTTTGGGGGGAAAACTGACAGACAAAATGTTCCTCAGAAGGAACCATTACAGTTTGGCTAATAGAATATTGAGGACAGCTCCAGAACGACTTGTGCACTTTTGGTTGTGTGTAGTAATGAGATTGTAATGCTTTGTTCTCAACACCAATGTGGGGAAATTGTATCCTACTGAATGCTCTACCAGCCACTTTGGCTCTCATTGGCTAGTAAGATGGCGAAAGTGGCTGGTGGACACACTAGTCGTGGTGGTTAGTGGACAGACTGTTTCCATGCTCTCCTATGAGTGTAGCCAGTACCTCAACTTTATTGCACCATCAACCTTTCTTCTACACACCATTTGGCAGAATGCACCATTGTGGGTACAAGAGTTACCCAATTAATAGGCTACTATAAACAGTGAATGTATTTTGTTGGGTTTGTTTCGCCACAAACAAAAACATATTGTACATATTGTGTGTGTCTGTGTGTGTGTGTGTGTGTGTACTAACATACATATACACAGCGTATATATAGCTGTGTGTGTGTGTGTGTGTGTGTGTGTGTGGCGGCCTTTAACTGTGTCAGAACACTAATTAATGCACTACTCGGCCACAAATGGGAATAGACTTGGGTACAGATGGATAGGTTGGAGGTACTGTAGGTAGGAGACATGTGAAATACACGATTGCGGCAGCTAAACACGCACACTGCAGACATGTCAAACTGTGGTGTACAGCGGTGATTCTTCTGTTGCGTTTATATCATTCCATTATTTAAAAAAAAAAGAAAATGTTTTTTTTTAAATTCTTTTTGGTATTTTAATTCTAGTGTGTAAAAGGATGCACCATGAATAAAATGACAAACATTCATGGACAAGGCTGTAAACCCCCTGGCATTTCAACAGTTCTAATTTATTCTCTCTTTTTTATATACACTTAAAGAAAGCTCTAGAAATGGAAGGGGAATGTAGTGTTTTTATTTTATTTTACTAGATTTCTGACTTATTTTCTGGGAATGTGAATTTGATTTATTTGTGGATGGAGGGAGTGTTGCTGTGAGAATAGTTGGTGATTCTATATTGAATCTTGGCCTCTAATAATGTTATAACGTATCACTTCACCATGTTAAAATCAAGATTGCATGTATCAAGATAGTCACTGTATGCCGAAATGTTCCGAACATCTGTGACAAATCTTTGACCTCAACATTAATGCCCAATTTTAAACCCAGGTTTACATCCGTTTTGCTGTCATTTGTCCCGCTGACCTCCTAGACTAAATCAATAGACTGCACACACACAGGAACAGAAACATGTTTTAAACTTTGTGGTCCAACTATTTTCATGCTCAGGGATGTCGTATTAAAATCTAGGTACAAATACAATCCATTTAGAGGCAATTAGGAATGTTGTATGCCCTAAACTAAAGATAGTGTATATAATCCTGTCAGTATGTGAGTAAGACCTTTATCCTAATCAAATGAAGATTATGCACAAATAAACAACTCAAATCTCACTCCAGTAACTCCTTCAATTAAAAGTAATAAAAGTAATGTTAAAGTACTTTCTGTGCAAAGTAATGTGTAATCTTAATTATTTTCCTAAATTACTCTAGTCTTAGATATTACATGTAATGGTACTGTATGCAAATGTTAGCTGCCTACATTTCAAGGTTGTGATAAATCACAAATAACTGCTGTAACACCCCCTATTGGCACAAGCAGGTGTATGTCAACCTACATAATGCAGATTTCCTATTCTAATTACATGGCAGCCATATTGACATAATCAGTTATGTTACTTTCTTCAAATGTGTTACCAATGATACTGTATCCATTCAGGTCTTAACAGTAAGCATGCTGCTATGGTCATTGTGCATGTTGGCTCAGCATCAATATGGCTAGGTCCATCATTTCAGCATAAAGTCAAGCTAATTCATATTGCACTCTGAAATAAATACATCAGTTCCCGTTTATTTTGGGAAAATCATGATAAAGGACATAACAGCCCAAAACATTGAGCTTGTAGATGGCTAGCCATTTTCAGAGTGCAACACCCACGTGCGACTAAGTATAAATCAGGCATAACACTGCCTGAAATGTAGTTGCAATTATATTGCAAATGATATGGCTGTGCAGGCTGTTTACACCATGCTGTTCATTAACATTTAGTCTACAGTTGTGGGCAAACTTAAACAAAGCTATCGTAACAGACACCATTTCTAATTCAAGGGAGTGTGGACATTAAGTAGAAGAAGAAGAAATGCGTTCTGGTAAATCAAGTTTACCAAGGGTAACTGGACTAAGCATCAGATACTTGTTTACAGCCAGGCCCACATGGAGCATTTCATGGTAGTGGTTCAATGCCTTGTCCAAGGGCACTTCAACGGTGGTAATTTTAACGTGTCGGACCGCTGATTCGAACTGGCGACCTTCCGATATCTAGCCCGCTCCGCAATCCACTCGGCCACCGCTGCCACTAGTCCAGTTTGAAGGCAATTAATCTAGGAAGAACCTTTAAAAAAATGTTAATAAACCTTGCTCATAAGAATTAAGGTAAAACATTTTGACATTGAAGGTAAAAAATAGTTTGATTACATCTCATTTATGCATGAGGATCCAGAGCTGTGCCACAGATTAAACAAGATGTTCTGTTCCTGTGAATGCAGGGTTTGGGAAGGATTTGGTATTTAGCATACATATCCATCCCTTTGTTTGACCAAAGGGCAGAGGTGTTGCTGTAGAGGTTCCACAAGTGACAATTTTTGAATTTGCAGACCTGCTATATCTCCCCCTCCTTGTATCAGTTAGCTACAATGTAGGCAGGCTGTGCTGGAGGGAACTAATTTTCTGTACTATTTTTTAACAGGAGCAAAACTTTATACTAATTTCCAAATAAAGACACTTTGATACCTTGGACTCTGTCTAGTTGGTTTATTATAATGTGTAAACCTGAGTGGAAGTCGGAAAAACAGTGACCAAAAAGACGGTTACAATAGTGTAATTTTATTTTTATATTTACAGTGTTACAAGGGGTAAAATAATCGACATGTTAAGATGTGCTGATTTGTATTCTGCTC
This sequence comes from Protomyctophum parallelum, assembly GCF_964188405.1. Classification (NCBI taxonomy): domain Eukaryota; kingdom Metazoa; phylum Chordata; class Actinopteri; order Myctophiformes; family Myctophidae; genus Protomyctophum; species Protomyctophum parallelum. Next base: position 42,544,179 of record NC_139698.1, read on the forward strand.
TGTTACCATAGCAATGACTAGTCCATGTAATGCAGAATGACTAGGGAATACGCAATGAAGGGGGACGTGTTCCTTTCACAGCTCTGCCCAAGTCTTCAAACTCCTCCTCCCACTGCTGGCGTTTTGCATCACTTTAGTGCAAACATGTCTCCCAGTCATTAAAAATCCTCCGGACAGCTGAAACGAGCACTATGCTCAGGAGCAGCCATCGCTGACATGACCAGCTGTGAGAGGGCAGAGGAGATGGGAGTAGTGCATGCTGGAATTGTGACGCTGTAGTGGCCAGACCCGGGGTTGGAGTGCATAATGGCACTATCCACCCAGACAGAGAGAAAGCAGCGAGAAGAGACAGATTGACAGAACGGGTACACAGTGATTTGGTCCCAGACGCTCAGGCCACTAATGATGGAAGAAGGGTGGGAAGGAAGAGAGGGATGATGAACGTAATGTCAAGGAGTGTGCCCCATAAGCAGCAGAAATACACACAGCTCCAACCCTTAACCCCCACCACTAGGCATGTCTTAGTATCCATCTCCACTGGACGTTTTGTGGCCAACTTTTCCATTCCACCCAGATTCAGGCTTTTCAAGTTCCTTACCGTGAAATCACGTGCTAATGGCCTAGTGCTGATAGCTAAGGCCTGGTTTGATGCTGGGCAATAAAGTGAGAGCAAAGAAATGAGAAATGTTAGCGAACTGTGGGTGTGTCTCAGCTCTTGTTGAGGCTCCAGAGGGGGTCCAGGGTGCTGAGGGGGTCGTCTCCTCCGTTGTCCTGGGGACCCTGTAGGCCCTGGCCTTCAGCCGGATGTAGGAAGTTATGCTTTGTCACCCGCCTCCCCCTGCCCCCTCCCTCCATAGAGAAGGCTTCAGGTGAGAGGGAGGCCAGCAGCTCCAGGGAAGAAGGAACCGGGGCAGCGGATGGTGGTGGGTTGACACTGGGCAATGCCTCTGGGATATGGTGGTGGTTGGTTGCAGGGGGCGATGGCGGGGAGGCCTCATCCATGCCATTGGGTGGTGGGGAGTGATCTTTCACTGGGGAACTGAAGGGGGAGGACAGTGGTGGGCTGGAGGAGGGGAGCTGGGGTTCTGTGGGCGACGAGAGGTCCTGGGCTGGCTGGACATCTACTATCATTGTGGACAGGTCGGGGAAAGCCTGTTCCTCCAGACCACAAGGAGCACCATCCATGGCTTGATCTGTGGCACTAGGGGGCCGGATGCTGAGCTTAGCAATGGTGGCTTGGATGGAGCTGATGGGCATGTCGCCTCCGAGAACAATGTCCTGCTGTGACTCCTGTCTGGAGTAAGGCTGAAAGGGAAACGTGAAAGAAGAAAAGTCAGTACTGCCAAAGTAAGAAATGCATTAATATACTGTATGACTGTAGTAATTGGTGTCAGATGCTGAGCACTGAACATCCAACAATTAAATGGCCTTTAAATGACACTACAGTGGAGCGCACTACTGCTTATTATAAATGTACCTCATCCTACCAGACCTTGTAGATATCCTTTATGAGAACCAGGCATGCACAAAATAGACAATAACATTTAGACCACAGCCAAGAGCAGGTGAAAGTATAAACCAAAAAAGGACAGTGTCAGTTACTCAAAAAGTAACAAAACATCTTATGACTAAAGTTATCAATGGAATGTAATTATATACAGACTGATCTTGGGCACATTTCAAATCTTGTTTCCTTCTGAAGTGATGCACCCAGTGATAATGGAATGTGACTGGTAGTAAGACAAAACATGCATTCAGTTAAATGCAGTCTAACCTTTGTGGCTGCAGGGGTGGCGGTCTTGCAGCAGGGGGTGGTAGTGACCCCGTGGCGCTGGAGGACCTGCTCTGCATGCTTCAGAACGGTCTCGTAGCAGAACTTTAGGTGGAGCTGGACACAGAAACACAAAGATCATAAGGTCAACAAAAACTTTGCACTAAATATAATATGACAAACAATGATTGTTCACATCCCCCAAATATTCTAGTAGAATACTGGACCCATAGGCAACCACACTGTAGTTCTGTTATTGTTGTTTCGCCAGCCTCTGAAGAGAACATCTGCTCTTAACATTACTTTTGCTGCCTTAGAAGTCTGCAAATGGGTACAGTGTGAAGACTTTTTATCTGTTCTTCATTTTGGTTGCCTATGGGTGTAACCAGCTCAGCGGCCCTGAGACGTCAGGGGTCAATCCGGTTGAGTCAAACCAAAGACCATAAAAATGCTTGGCAATCCGCATCAATGGTTGGATTGGGGGTAAATCCTGGCTGGGGGATGTACGTTCCCTTTCTAGAAGGGTTTCTTTAGTTTAAACCCTAAAACACACAAACTTGTTATAAGGTAACATGATTCTGTATGTGCGTGTGCTTGACCTTTTCTTGCAGCATGTTCTTCCTTTGTTGTCTCATCTTCTTTACCAGTAGAGGCAGGTCTGGTATTCCATTCCCAGCCTCCAGCTCCTGCAAGGCTGCATACAGCAAACAGAAGGCCCCGGTTCGTCCCACACCCGCGCTGAGACAAAAAAGATCACATCCGTGTGAAGTGAGGGACGCTCTTATCATTATACATCATCTCATTATGTGATTGGTTAAGGGCAGTCCATACTATCTACGACCATCAAACTTTTCGTCGGAAAGCTCCGGTACAACTACAACATGACGTCACTCGCAACTTCTGAAACGCATTCCTCCAAATTTTTGTTCTGAAAGCTGCACTCCCATATGATGTGACTCTCCGAACTCTACTTCGGAGAAGAAATTTAAGTCTGATCTTTCAGACGAAAAGTTCGGTGGTCGGAGAGAGTATGGACTGCCCATTAGCCAATTTGCTCGTCTACATATGACGTAAATTGTCCCTTCATTGTCAATGGCAAATATGAGACGTGTGGGGACAAAATCTGTATATAGGAGGGGCTAGCACCCCTCAAAAATGAAACATTAACATTTATTTATTTTCTTTTTAAATAATATTCTATATCTATACTTGACATTCTGTATTCTTTTAAAGGTCATACTTTTTTCCCTATTTAATTTCCAAACTAGAATCAGCAATAGAAAAGCTAATGTTTTATGATTAATCATAATAATCAACAATGTAGTGCTACGTATGTAACACAGATTCACTCGATATTATTTGTTATTATTCATGGCTAATCTTTGAGCCACTGACCTGCAGTGCACCACAACAGGGTTGTGTAAGGGCCTCTGGTGGAGGTAGTGACCATGGACCTCCTGGATGAACCGGAGCAGGTTGCTTTTACTGTCAGGCAGACCCCTGGTCACGGTTGGATGACAGAAAACATTACTTGATCACGACATGCGTTTCATCAGAAAGTGCAGGGTCATCTGAAAGATGGCCCCCTATAGCTAAAAGTACACTCATAACTACATGTACACTCAGGTTTTGTAGAAAGGCAACCACCCACAGACATAATAATATGTCTGTGGTTTACTGACAGGTTTGACTCACAGCTCAGGCCAGGAGGTGAACTGGAGGTGGACAACAGTGCGTTTCAGGCTCTGGTCACGATACTGGAGGCTGATCATGCGCTCCACGTGGGTGGGTGCGGTCTTCTGGGTAGTCAGGGTGAGTGTGATGGGTCCCTGAGAGAGCTGCTGGCCCCGCTCTGTTGGAAAGTAGCGCATAACCTTTCCCTGCAAGACGAAAAAGAGAGGAAAGAAATTAATTTCCCAGCTCACAAAGCCCTGAAAACAAAAATAAAATTATCCTTGATTTGTCATTCGCTAAAATAAATACGGTTATTAATGTTTTGAGTAGATTGACAGGTAATACTACTGCAAGGAAAGATACTGTGTAATGCAGCAATGCTCCCTCCCTGAGACAGTTTAGTTCAATCTTGTAGCTTACCCAGATCAATTTTACTACTGCCAGATTGATAAGGAAACACTAAGCTTCAGGGACGATCAACTCTCCTTTTAGTTGTACATATAAATCCTTTAATTATACCTTCTCCAGTTCCTGTTCTGACACCAGCATGACCACCAGTGACACCTTCTGTTCGTACACCATCAGCCAGAAGTCTGCTGCCGTGCCAGTGAGAGGAGCCTGCGTAGCGATGAGTCGAGGGCAATAAGGCGACAACTCCTCCACATAGCTGGCGTTGATGTAGTCATCTTTTCCAGAGTGCAGCACCACACGGTTGACGTCATAGGGCATGATGTCTTGGTGACGGTTTTTCATGGTGTAGCAGCGGGCGATGGCGATGGATAGCTGCCGGGCGTCTTTCTCCTGCTGGTCCTGGAGCTCCTTCCAACGGGCATCAAGCACAGACAGGCCTCCCTCCTTTTCAGAGGGGTGCTCCAGGGACTCTACCTGGGCCTGGTAACGTTCTAGTTCATCATGGAGGCGGGCTACACGCTCGGGGCCTTGGTAGGGGTCACCCTGGATCAATAAGACACCCTGAGCACTCTTCTTGCGACGCTCCCCGTCCTGAGGGTCGGCTTTGATGGGTTGGAGGACGTCGGTTGGGGCCTTGGCACCTCCGGGCTGGCTCTCAGGACTAGAAGAGAGGAGGTCATCTGTACTGGAGTTTTGGCGCAGGAATAGGGAGGTGGAAGGAGAGGAAGCAGAGGGAGAGGCAAGAGGAGGTGGAGCTGCACCTCCTGGGGTGGGAGCAGGAGAGGGTCTCTGCTGAGAGGTCAGCCCCAAAGAGGAGGGGGCAGGAGAGGGCGAAGGGGAGGGTGAGGGAGGAATATTGTTAGTTGGTTGGGCAACTGGGGGACCTCCAGGTGAGGGCTGGATCATGTGCTGTGCAGGAGGGACCTGTGGACCATGTGCACCCATGGCGGAAGGTTGCTGGGGTGCACCTGGAGGCCCGCTAGCCCCTGGGGCAGCAGGGTACATGGTGGAGGCTGTCGGCTGCTGTGGATGGGTCATGGGGAGGGGAGCCTGAGGTTGTGGTGGGGCCACAAGCTGAGGGGCTAGTGGCTGTTGAGGAATCATAGGAGCCCCCCCTGGGTAGCACATTGCTGCCGAGTGTGGAAGCTGAGCCTGGGGTTGATTAGGCATTTGCATGGGCTGCTGGGGCATGTGTTGTAAGGGGGGTTGTCCAGGGTGGGGGTGATGTTGTGGCGGCAGGGAGTTGGGGGGCATTTGTGACATGGCACCCCTGTGCATGTGGCCCTGAGTTCCAGGGCCAATAGGAGGCATTTGTGGATGTAGGACAGGGGGCACAGACTGACTAGATGGCGCCATGTAATTCTGTGAGACTGGGGGCAACGCCTGAGTTGTGGGTGTCATTGGCTGTCGTGGACCAGATGGCATTTGCATCTGCTGATGTGGGTGCAGGGGCATCTGCTGGGCATTAGGGTGCACTGGCATTTGCTGCTGTTGCGGCAACATGTGTTGGTGAGGATGCCCAGGAGGCAACTGTTGACTTGCATGGTGCATGTATGGATGAGATACAGGTGGCATGACCTGAGAAGCGGGGGGCATTTGAGGGTGGACACTGTGGGGAGGCACCTGGCCCTGAGGTGGCCTTGGCATGGAGCCCGGCATCATGTGGGGATGCTGCTGAGGGAGGTAGCCCTGTGGTGGCTGATAGCCTTGGGGAATTTGAGGCTGTGGCTGGTAACCATGTTGAGGATGTGGCTGAGGTTGACCATGGAATGTTTGCTGATACTGGGGAGGCATACCTGGTCTCTGTTGTGGAGGCATGTAACGAAGTGGGTAGCCCTGTTGGGCCTGGACAGGGGCTTGAGGAGCATGCATAGCCCTAGGTGCAGCATGATATCCCTGGGGGTGCTGTTGTCCTGTGGGTTGGGGGTACTGTTGCTGCAGTTGGGGTGAAGGAACTTGCATGGGCACCCCTGGCTGCGGCATGAACGGGTAGGCTGCCATCGGTGGTGGTACACTGTAGCCAGTGGAGGCTGCAGGTGGCACAGGATGACGAGGGGTTGGAGCGTAGCTGGGGATAGGGGCCTGGATGCTATCTACTGTAGTGGTGGCGGGTCGGACAGGAGAAGGGGCCACAGGTTGGGAGGCTTGGGAAGGAGGTGCCTCATATCCCGAAACTGGTGCCTGGGATGGTATCTGGTGGGGCATCTGAGGGATGGGTGCATGTGGGAGGGGCCCAGAAGTAGGAAACTGAGCGATGCGTGCAAGGAGCTCTGGCGGAGGGAAATTGGCAGGAAACCGATGGCAATGGACACCAGCCCCTGGTGCACCAGGCCAGGGAAGAGATGTGCTGGTGCCCAGGTTGGCACCAGGGGGCAAGAAGGCCTCTGGGCCAGGCGGACGGGCACCAGTGGTGGAGAGGGAAGGCAGGTCAGGGGGGAGGCTGCGGAGCTCCTCGGGAAGGTCTCCCCCCAGTGCCAGGATGGCGGCACTGAGCTGTGCCAGCTCTGGATCGTCTAGGCTTGAGCATGCAGAGTCAGCGTCTGAGCCCTTGGACTGCAGGGAGGGCTTGGCTGCAGTGGGTCGTGGTGGAGGCTTTTTCTGTGCATCGCTGAGCAGGGGAAACAAACAAACAGATGCTGACAGTCTATTAAGGACACGGCTATCCTGTCAGAGTGTCAGATGAAAGTTACTATGTGTGCAGACAATAGAGCACCGAAGTATGACTGAGTCTGGCTAGAGCGATGCCCGTTGGGCACTGGCCTACTTGGATCGACGCATGCCCCACCCAGATATTAGTGATCGTAAACGATAAAGAGCCACCTCCCTGACAATATCATCAGGACAAATGAGTTTATTTTTGGACCACAATTTTTATACGAGACAATTCTAAAATAGAAAAATGACTTCCCTGATGAACGAGTGACGTCAGGACTTCGGTACTCTATGCTGCACTGAAAAGGCTGGCTGCTTTGTGTGCATGTGGTGACAGACCACACCTCATTTGGCCAAATGGAAATAGCGATCTTAATGAATGCTATACTGGCACACTAACTCTTCACAAGACGAGTTGTGTTTTCCGATATTTTTACGACCAAACTTTTTACTTCTGATTTCTGGGTCTGATGGCCAAAGGTGTTTCAATTTCATGACACCATGCACATATCAGATGGCTTGGCCTACAGTACAACCACACAATAAGAATATTTCTTCGAAATGTTACCTATCCAGATTCACCTTCTCCTCTTCCTCACCTGTCCAGGATGGCCTTCCGTTCCTCCGTTCTGGTTTGACAGAGTGTTTTGGCTTTCTCCAACAGGCGTGAGGCCTTGGCCTCAAGGTCTTCATAGAACTCCTTCCCTTCCTGCGACTTCTTCATCAGGTCTTCGTAAGCTTCATAGGAGGCCACCAGATTGTGAACGGTGGTGTTCCACTGCTGCTCCGTCTGACACAGACCTTTGCGGACTGAAGCGGACTGGACATTGGCCTCGGTCAGGGCCTTCAGGATGTTCTCCTGGGCTGCCAGGTTCTGGTCGATGTACACCTTCACCTGCTCATACTTCTTCAGCTGCTCCTCAAACACACGCTGAGAAAACAGTAAGAAGTCACTCTGAGAAACTCGGTGGGTCGACCACTGAATCAAGTTTAGACTAAAAGTGGGTAGAAATTAGGTAGACAATTAATAATATAGCATGTGATGATTGACATCCAAGAATGAAAAGGTCTGGGTGGACGTTTCCTTTAAGACCAAAGGGATAATATATCATTTTCATCTTTGGTTACTTCTCTGGAATATCACATATATATATATATATATATATATATATATATATTTCAATGAATTAATCAATCAAGACACATGGTCCCTAGCACAGAAAACGTAAACCAAATACAAAAAATGAGCACAAGTGCTCATTTTCAGCAACGCCCTGCACCTAGAAAGACACACACATTAGAAACCTGGAGGCTGACCAGTACAACCTCAGTCTTATACTGTTGGCCTCTAAGCAGCTGCACTGGAGCAGTTGGGGGTTCATTAGCCTCGATACCCAGGCTTTCATTTCGTCTGCGCGAAAGATGAAAGCCTGGAAAAAGCCGTGGGCTGAACCAGTCTAAAAGTGGGAGTCAACCCTTCCGGGTGGGCGTCGCTCTAAATGATGTGACGTAGCGCTGCACTAGGGGGGAGAGGAGCGGCCGGGGGTGACGGACAGATCGATGAGATCCAATCAGGGTGCGCGCTTTTCTGAGGCGCGACCCTCCCATCTAGGCCAGAAATGTCTCTGCTTAGGTCAGGCTAGGGGTTCATTGACTTGCTCAAGGGCATTTCAGCAGTGTTGGGTGACTTGTAGTCAACAGAAAATGCATTATACCTTCATGTCAGTTCGTTCGGTGGTAACCAGTGCAGAAGTGATGTCATCCTGCTGGATGAGATCACGGAGTTGTTTCTCCAGCGAACACCTCTGATCTCTCATCTCCTGCACCTTCCCCAGGATTCGCTTCATGCTCTGGAGTCCTGCTACCTCCTCTGCACGCAGACAGAAGCACACACACATGCACTGAATTCACACACGTGTACACAGCAACAGCATCCATTACAGCAGTGGTTCTCAAACATTTTAATTTCAAGGACGCCCATAACTCTGAGAGTGGGACCAAATGGAGCCGTAATGGTCGATTCGGTTCCATTTGTACACTCTCAGTTACAGACCTGTAAAGGTCCATTTGGATCCCCTCAAGGAACCCTGGAACCCACTTTGAGAACCACGGTGTAGCCGTGCAATACAGAATTAGCATTTCTGTTCATTTATGTGCCCGCTTTCAATATAGTATGAATAGGCCTTAAAACTCCCACAAACAGCATTCAAACGTTAACAAACCCACACCTTCAGTGAGTTGTGGCCTGGGGAGGGCATCTCTCAGGCTATCCAGTGGTCCTCCAAGCAGACGCAGGTTGCTGATGTGAAGGTTCATGGCGCGGTGGAGCTCCGTATTGGTGAAGCTGGCCTTCTCGTGAGCCTCCATGTACTTCTCCAGGTCCCTGCGGATCTCAGCCAGAGCTTGTGTCTGTGCCGGCGGGTGCACCTCTGGCACCGCCGTGTCCTGGAGGGCTTGCATGCCAGCATCATCTTCCTCCAGCACGTCCTGGATCTCCTTCAAGGAGGCTTCCACGTCTGTGAAGACGCCCGAGAGGACTGTCGAGGACAAATGGTTATTTATTAAATGCTCATACAGAAACTTTATTGTCCATCACACATGACAGAAATTAATCTTTAGTATTCCACAATCTCTGAATGCTATGTAGTAGTAGTCTGGAACTACACCTCCCGAAATCCGAGGCAGAAATCGGTTTGTCATTTTCGTCCAGGAAAATATATTTACATTATATTTTTTAATCTCCATTTCTGCTAAGCAGCAAGCTTTGGTGATTGTGATTTATATTAGGATGCATTTGCACGACTGTAAAGACGAAACAGAAGTAATAATAATAATACAACTTTATTTGTACAGCACCTTTCATGACATGAAATGCTCAAATCTCAAAGTGCTTTACAGAGCAATGGAGAAAGAAACGAAAAGCAAGGCATAAAACAGGACATGAATAACAAGAAGTTTAAAAGATCAATTCAAAGCAAGAGTGTAAAAGTGGGTCTTAAAAATGTCTACAGAGGCTGCCTGTCGAAGGTACAGTGGGAGTTTGTTCCACACCGTCGGCCCATAGAAGCAGAAAGCTGCTTCACCGTACTTTTTAGTTGACATTTTTTTAGGCAAAGCGAGCAGGCCAGCAGTGGAAGACCTTATAGGGGGCGGTTTGGGACATATTTAGGCAGGCAGTTTCCCCCATACTCATCAACAGAGCTTCCGTGCATATGACCGGAAGCATTGTGCTCCAGACTGTATGACCGGAAGCATTGTGCTCCAGACTGTATGACCGGAAGCATTGTGCTCCAGACTGTATGACCGGAAGCATTTGAAAATTGTGGCAGGGCCACTGACCTTGCATGGACTGGATCAGACTTTTGGCAGTATCTGGCCGGACACTGAGTGCAGCACACTTCTCCATCAGAACAGTAGGTATGTGGCTGTACATGTCCAGGTTGTCCACAGACTCTGGCTCCAGGCCCAGTGAGTCCATAAATTGTCTGCATGAAGAGAAATTACCAATTAGATACCTAATGACAATCAAACAGACTTTGCTCAATGCTATGGGTATTTTTAGTAAACAAACCAAGGGAGTCTGTATTGCGATAAAAATGTAGAAAATCTAGAAATTTTGTTTTTATTAACAACAGGGCCGCACACCTAAACCTAACCTTAACCCTCTCCCAACCCTTAACACACCCCTGACCAACCTTAATCCAGTCGGACCAATGCTATGTCTAACCAAAGTATGCCTCCTGTATCAGTTTGAAAAACATAAAAGAAAAAGAAAAGTGTAGGTAAGTGGAAAATTAGTTTGTAGTGACTTTGTTATTGTTATGTGTCACACACTCTGCATGTACTTACTCTAGAGTCTCATTCTTGCTTTCTATCTTGGTCATGATGTCACGTAGCAGCTTCGCCTTCTCCTCGCTGAAAACATACATGTAGCCATCATCATCAGGACCATGGCTTTAATCTTCATTTACCCAGGTTAGTGCACCACACTCATCCACAACATAATGTTAATGGTAGCTAGTAGATACTCATTCCCATCCATCAACCAACAGTCTGGCCCCTTTATAATGACTTCAACACAGACATCCACACAAACTTGGCATCCATCACTGGCACATAATTACCTGTAAAGAGAGGAGGCCTCGTGGGCTGCCATGGGCACTAGCTTGGCAAACAGGTCAGGTCCTGTGACACTGGGATCGACTGGGTTTACTGGAAGGGCCTTCACCAGGGGGGCACCTAAATGGGCATAGAATAGTTACATTTCCAAAGGTGACATTACATGACAAAAGGTTACATTCAGTTTGTGCAAACAAGTGCTAAAACATTAGACTCTGAGGTCAATTCAACATACTGTATGATTTACTGTCATAAACAACATGTAACCTTTAATGTAGGTCTGGTTACAGTTAGAGGCTTTGCATGTATCCTTTCTTTGATATGCAAAACCTACCCTATTTGAACCTGGTGAACAAGTCATCCCTGCTGGACCTTATACATTGTCACATTTACCTTTAACTGAGGCCAGTGTCTCCAAAGAAGGAACAGTCTCATGATAGATGAAGTCATTGTCTTTCTTAGCAGAGTTGAACCTGTGGATTCAAGAAAGAAGAAAACATAGGAGCATATTTAATAGAAGGCAATGTTCATCGCCGTTATGTGAGAACAGCAAGACCAGATTGCTTACTTTCCCCCAATAACATCCATGGAGAATCTCAAGGCCTCTTGCACACTGTCAGGCTGACCCTGCTTATGAAAACCAGGAGAGAAGAGAGGTCAGGTCATAACAGAACATCTAAAATGGCACTACACATACTTCACTGGATGAGGACTATAGGTAACTCATAACTTTACCTTAGCCAGTTTAATAGCTTCACTGAGTTTGTCCAAAGAGCTTTGCAGGTAGGCCAGCTGTGGGACAGAGAGTGAGCAGTAGGATGAAGATCGGCACAGTGTGTGTGAAAGAATGAACAAATGAATGAATATACTTGGTCATACCCGCTCGCCATACTTCTGCTGTTCCTCAGCTTGTTTCCCCATGTGGAGCTATGGGGGAAAAAATTATACACATTCAAATCCTTACTGTTTAACTGTGAAAGTGTAAATAATTGAACCCTATCCACCCCTTAGAGAAGCAGTGTACTGAAAAATCAAACTCCAACTTCTAGGTATATGCCACAGACTCAAGAATAAAATAGAGATGCATGCATGTGACTCACATGGGCAATTGAAGCAAAATAATAGATCTTCATTTGGACCAATTTCTTCCAATCCTTCTGGATCTTTCCCAGCATAGAGGCGGTTTCAGAGTTCTCCAGAGCCCTGCAGGCCTCCTTATAGTAATCCACCACCTGCACACATCAGAACCCACAGTGACACCACATTACTATTGTCTGAAGAGTGTTTAAACACAGGGACCAGTGCAAATGGACATGCACCACTTTCATGTCTTAACAAAAATACATTTTACTATTAAAAGGCAAAAAGGAGGGCACAGGACATCAGGTCTCTAGAGAAGAGCAATGTATATCTATTAATCTTAAAATCGTACACTTACTAGAGAAGAGCAATGTATATCTATTAATCTTAAAATCGTACACTTAATAGTATAGTATAGTTTACTATGAAAACCTGCAAACCTGCTAACCCTGGATAGCCATACATGGAGAAGACTGGATCATCAACTAGATCTGCATATATGGAGCCGGCCAGCAACTCTGCATCTGACCTCAAACCCTTAGATCTCCATATATGGAGCTGACCTGTTCTGACATTCCATATGTTGAGCCTACCCCACCCATCCTTCCTCTTCTATGTCTCACTTTTGACTGATACCTGTCCATGCAAATTCTAGACAGGCCCCACGTCTAGGGCCTTTCGGGCTTTCTCAACAGGCCCGAAAATTAAGGCCCGGCCCTACCTGGGCACTCATCAAACCCTGCACACTCAAGACACTGCCCCCGCTGTCATCCTTAGATCTCCATATATGGATGCCATGCCAAAGTGCTAGCGCTCGCCCAGCAGTCTGCCATCACCCAGGCGGATGCGTGCACGCCCTTGCTCTCAGGGCGTCTTACTGGTATAGTATAGTATAGTGTATTTTATAATAAAGACAATAACTAATCCAACAAATGATGGATAGTGTAAGTGTAAGATTTTAAGATGAAGAGTTATACAGAAAATAGGTCAAGGTTAGTGTGATGACCCATCCTGTTTGTGTCTGGTGTTAATGCTGTTCTCTGTTCATGTGCAGGAGGAGGAGACCAGCCTGCAGGGGTGGGCCTAGATGAGGAGGCACACCTGACTCCAATTGGGCTCAGCCTATTTAAGCAGGCTGGTCAAGGCCATTTTGCCTCTCTCTCCTGCCTAGGGAACAATGTCTGTTCTTTGCTCCTTTAAGTTTGTTTTGATCTAAGTTGCTGCACTTGCACATACATTACACTTTCAGACATCCACACATGCAATACACTACTGATCCAACTGATGACTCACACCCCACTTCAACTGTTAAGTATGATTTATTTGACTAGTTTAAAATAAATACTTTGTTTTTGGCATTTACTCCTGTGTGTCGTCTCCCATATTTGTCATGGTAAAGTCCGTTCATGACAGTTAGCTTCCCATGACTGCAGAAAGGTACTAGATGTTTTGAAAGAAAAAGAAAGAAAGTTTACCTGAGCACTGATGCGAGCCACCAGAAAGCTCTTCCTGTTGTCCAACATGGACTTCTCCAGGAGACACTCCTGGGCCTGACCCTGTTGAAGGGAGACACAGTGATGATAGAGAGACAGACACACAGATAGACATTGAGACTGAGTGAGTAGACTGTATGAATGAGAGGTGAGGGGGCATAGCCAACTCCAGACTAATATCTGAGCGGGTAAGCAGGCGTAATGTCACTTCGAGTATGAAAAGCCCATATATGGTACACCAATATTTGTGTATGTGTGCATGCATGCATGCATTCATGTGTTGTTTACCAGCATGAGATTGATGTTGAGGTTAAGGATCTGGTGACTCATGTCCACACTGTAGTTGTGGCTGAAGTGGTCTCTTAGGTAGGAGAAAGCCCCAGCCGAGCACTGGAAATGTGTGCAGGAAACCTTCATCCCCTGCAGAGAGAGAAATCAATAAAGTATATTGTGTGTGCGTGCACACAGACCTGTTCAAGATTATAAAGAGACAAGGAGTGTTCTTACCTCTTCAGATACCCTATTATCCATGGCTCCCAACATGGAATGCAGGGCACCTAACAAATGAAGGACAATACGGAAATCTCAGTTGAGACTAGTTTATGCTTCGTAGCATGACTGTTGCTGAACAAAGTGAAAACAATGTTGACAGAAGCCGCTTTTTCAGTTGAAAATACATTATTTTTGTTGGGCATGCTAGTTTTACTTTCTCCCAGACAAAAGTAATAGATTGATCAGAATTAATCTCAATTCACTAGCCAGAGTACTGATGTATGTGTGTACATTATACACTATACAAATAAAACATCATACAAATAGGTTAATTTGAGCACTGTGTTGTGTCAGGGCTCAGTAAAGCCTAAACTTAACATCCTGACTGAAACCAGCTGAATTTAAGTTATTCTTTTAATTGACCAATATGACACCTGGTTTAGCCTCCACATGACTCCCACAAACCAACCAACCTAACCAACACAATTTAAAAAACATGTCTTAACTCACCTAGGTTGTACAGGATACAGGCTTGTTCATAGCTGATGTCATCATGGGTGACTGTCTTTCCAGAGAAAATCTCTGTCCTGAGAAAACACAATGACAAAGATGACAACATAAACAGACCATCAGACAGAGTTTGTACAGTATGTATGTGTAGTAGCATATGTGAATGTAAATTCTGTGACCATTAATATCACCTGATATGTTATAATAACCTAGATATGATCTTGTGTACGGTATATTTCTTGGATAAATGAAGACCAATTTATTTTCAAAATAGCACATGCATGATTCCTCAAGCATAGTTGGGTAGAAAGTACAACTCGACATGGATAAGTTACCCATAGTCCTCTCCTGAGAAAATGGTGCTATTCAGAGTATTGTAACTAACAAGCTGTTACAATATATAACTGTTTTAACATTTGTACACTGCACTCTCAGAGTTAAATTAACAATGTACAGTGTAAATGTATTTCTATGAGTGTGTGCTTCCTTACCATGAAATGGGCACAGCAGCCTCCTGGCCTGGTCCCAGAGGCACGCGGCTCTGGAGGTAATGCAGTTGTCCAAAGTACTTCCTCAGTGTGCTGCATCCCTCAAAATCCCTGGTCACATTCACCGCACTCTGGCGGAGACACACAGTTACAAACACAGTGTTTCATTGTACTCATTCAGCAGTTGTGCACCAGAAAATCAACACCACATTTATAGCACTGCAATGAGTACTAAAGCTACAGCTAGAACCAGAGCAGAACAGATACAAGAGCCGAACAAGAATACAACGGTCAATACACTTGACAGTGCTGAACAATAGGATTTTGGTTAACCATTTCCAAAGTCACACTTTCAAATAATATTGTTAGATAATAATTGAGAAATACATCTGATGAAACATAAGTGTCCAATTAAAATTACTATAATTTAACCACCAAATAATTTATGAATTTGAATTACACTAGGGCCGTGATAGGCCCAAACCACACCAATGATTCGCCATTCAACTCCTTGCAACCAAACGGTTACGAGTAGTTGCATGTAGTTGCATGAAACCATTATCCCCAATGGCAGTTGCAAGGAGTTGCATTGATGTGACATGTCCTTAAAACTGTTTTGTTGCAAGGAGTTGCGACTCATTGCATTGGTGTGGTTTGGGCCTTAAGAGATGGGTTGGGCGAGATGTACTGTATGTACATTAATTGGGTTCTGGTTGACATCTCCCTAGCCTCGCGTAGCCAGCCTTCATCTGCCGGGGCAGATTAAGTCTGGCAATTCATTTGTCGGAGGACTTCACGGCCAAAGTGATGACGAGCCAACCAGATTTGTCTGGAACCAGGCTATAACCAATTAGGGCACAGTATGCAAATATGGGACGGGACATTGCGGGAAAAAAATCTAATGCTGAAGGGGAAGAGACTAATATCCACGCAGTGATATTAGTATCGCTACGCAAGGCTAACATCTCCCATAACTTGGGACTTACATACACCCTTGACATTTGTTTTAATACCGTGCCCTAATACACATACACACACAATCAAGGACATGTGTATGTACTTTGACATTTTAAAGTAACACACAAGGATTGAAAGACTTAAATGTTTATTTATTGTGACTGTGTGAAGTTCAATTATTTGTTGGTCACCTGTCTCTCCTCTGCAGTGCCAATTCTGTTGATTGGAAGGGGCCAAGCACTGTAGAGGAGGAGGGGTGTTTGTTCCTGTTATTGTGCATGTTTATCATATGCGTTTGGCGCCTGAAATATTTGCTGATTTGTATTTATTGAAAATTGTTTGAAAAGTAATTGTAGATCAGCTCAGGGGCCTTGATTTGCCTGTTGAGTTATTGATTTATTGACACCAATTACTGTGATTGGTTTGTCCCATCTGTTTAAGATCAGGCATGTGAGGAGATGTTCAGTTTGACAGGAAGAACATCAGGGGAGAGCTGCCAGGGCCTCATGGAAGGCATAGCCTGTTAGCAGTATTCTTAAGTTCCTGTTTGTTGTTTTCTTAAGTGTAGCTTTAAGTGTTAATTTCTGTTTCCTACTTTTGGAATGTTGTTTTGGCCAGTGTTATTTTTTTGTATTTGTTGCCAGGCTTGCACTGTCTAATGAACTTTTGGAGGTAAATAAAATACCCAAAAATGTACTGGTGGACCTGTCCACTTTGAGGAGCCTTGTGCCGTCAGCCAGCCTTTCCACACTGACAATTTATAACGTTCTCAGTGGATAGAGTGGAGAGTACTTGAGAGTGTTCCCTGGTTCCAAGAGACGCAGCCCAGTTCAATAAATTGTAGTGTACATGGATCAGAGTCGGAGCACAACGGCTTGTTTGGAAGGGTGAGTTGATTTGAGTTCAGTTAACCACTGAACACCCTATATACTGCATGTAACAGGGACCCCCATGGGTCTAGAATATTTGCCAAAAGTAAAAGTAGCAGATCTACAAGCTGTGAGCTTGTAGATTGTCTATTTGAGTAAGGATGCAAGGGTTCATGTGGTTAAGAAAGCCTAATCAAGGCAATGCTCTGACATTATCAAGTAGCAGATAGCAGAAGCCAATTCACTTAAGACACTAAAGAGAAATGATGAGATGCTCCAACGCAGAAATATGCAATTAGTGCAACATTACTTTAAATTGCTAGAGACAACATTGAGCAAGGACTGCAAGGATCAGAAGCACCACAGCTCTATAACAGATCTAATACTCCTATGTAAATAATATGATCTATATTTCTATAATATTGATATCCGTAAATGATATAGATGTCAATACCTGTCTTAGTGTTTCCAGTTTTTTCAGCTGCTCATTATAGTTGTCTGGATTCTCCCCATAGTTCTTTAGAATAAACTGAGGAGAGAAAAGGGAAGGACATAACAGGTGAATGGAAAAATGTTTCAGTGTTGAATATGTGTCTTGGCCTTCAGCAGGCCTTGGAACTATCCCATAATGCCTTGCAAAGACGTTGACTGTCTCAAGCAAGGAGCTGAACTGGTGGTTGTGTCACTCAGTCAGCAGAGCAACAGTCATGAGCATTCTCCTTACTGGAGCATGACTTGCTGACAAAGACATTTCAGTGGTTATTCCTTCTGACACACACACACACACACACACACACACACACACACACACACACACACACACACACACACACACACACACACACACACACACACACACACAACATTCCAGTTGAGTAGCTCTGTGTACACTTTAACAACATACCAACCTATGTGTCATGTCCAAGTTGTGGAGATGTACGTTAGGCTACACAAAGACGGGACAATTATTCCTCTTTAGACTACCATTACCATACCACACCACAGTTAAACAACATAATGACATGTGTGTGAGAGAGATAATTCTGTCTGTTTCAGTACATGTATACTATACATCGCTGCAATATCTCATGATGAATAATATGTCTACTGAATTTCATCACCCTTCCTCATCTACCTGACCGTTAACCACCTAGTGGTGGATGAAAAACCAAGAGGGCAAAGGTCTTAATATTTGTATATGTAAAGAAGGCTCATAAAATTGATGGCTAGGGTGCAAGTTAGCTCTGGGTCCATAGCTCTATTGCGTTGCATTAGAGCTATGGACCAGAGCTAGGTGCAAGTTAGCCCTGGTCCAGTGCTTACAGCGAGTCTCTCGATTCGCTGTAAGCACTGGACCAGGGCTAGGTGCAAGTGCGATTCCTACTGGGAGGAACTGGAAGTCAGGGAACTGTCTCAAAATTAACAAAAACCCTGCGCTGGTCAGGTGCAACCATGACATCACTGATTGGTCTAACTCTGGTCCATAGCTCTCTTAATGCAACGGCAGCAAGAGCAGTAAGGATGTGGACCGTCCTGGTATTGTCAGTTAGTAGATCTGTCTTTACTTGAACCGTTAGGCTCGGAAAGCTAATTTACAACTTCAAGATCAAATAATAAGCTAAACATAACTTCAGTTTTACTGGTTTAGCTTATTTATTAGCAAGCAGCTAATGTTAACAAAGGCGGTGGTCAAAGGAGTTTGTCCGTTTGAGCTGTCATTTGCCAGCTGTCTACCCACCCGAGATAGATTGGTAATGTTTACAAGCTCAAGATCGTAACCAGTCCTCCTTAATCCTTGTCTGGTTGTCTTCCATCATGACAGTCCTGTTGCTCCTTCCCAATCCCCACCCAGCTCACCTGCCTGACGGACGGGCTAAACTGGAACTCCCCGGCCTCTTTCAGATCCAGCCAGATCATCGGCATTCGGGGGACCGCCTCCATCGCGGCCAAAGGCTGATCGATACACGGTTTTGACTCTTTTCGATCTTAATATTCACGTCGATACTTGTGTGGATGTTGTTTTGCCCAAAAATCACCCAAACAACTGTGTCATGTCCCCATTTACACTTCGACAGGAAGCAAAGATCGGAGGTGACGTATTCTACTCTTCGTGCGCACGGGCTTGTGGGATATGTAGTTCCTGAAGCTCCTATAGTACTCTGGAACTCTTTGAATTGAGCCCACATTTATGAACCATGAACCATGACAATGTTATGCATGCATGGTCAGTGGTGGAAAAAGTACTCAAATGTTTTACTTAAGTAAAAGTATCAATACTGTAAAGTTGCAATATAGAAAATGTAGTGGAGTAGAAGTAAAAGTATTGGAAATACTCTAAAGTACAAATACCTCAAAATTGTGCAGTACTTAAGTAAATGTACTTATTCTTTCCACCACTCACTGTGCATGGTGTGGTGTGTTACAACATTTGTACATATGGCATAAGTACAGACTTTTGTAGCACACATAAGGAAGAATGTAGGCAATCAATGTTAATAACTGTTTTCCGTGAGGGTCTGATTTCCTTTAAAGTAAATTATCACTTGACAGAAATCCCTCTCCTTTTCTTTTGATTGATTGAAATATTTATTAACAGTTTGCAGAAATACAGTACATTTCAAGCACAAACTCAATACAAAGACTGTTAACTGTGTGGACGACCCAATTAAGCATTACACTTGTTTACAAAAGGGTCCACCTTGTTCAAATCATCCTTCTACTTAATCCCAAAACCTTAGAAATTATCTTGTATAACAATTCCATGTTTCAGATTAACCATGCAATATAAATAAATGACCTAAATGAAGCCTTGTAATAATAATAAATAAATAAAACATGCAAGGATTGTTATTTATTAATCCTTTTATTTAGCTGTTTCTCCAGAGAAAAACTGGTAAAGTTGGCATGTGCTAATGTTTCATAAATATACAATGTCACATATGGTCACATTAAGTACAAAGACATGCTTGCATTAGCCTAATAAATGTAAAGAAATAACGTTTTAGGTCACTCAGTCACTTAGGATGACAGTACATGTGATGGATATAATTTTGTACCATTTTTCATTTTGTATAATATGTCAATATGGTTAAAAGTGCATGTGCCTTGAGGAGCCATATTGTTTTACTTTCTGCCTATTTGTTATTTTGTTTGTACTTTGTCCCTGTAGTGGCCATGAGTCTGAACTCTGGGCTGCCAAACTCCCGTAGCAACAATCTGTGTTAAGACTGTTTAACATATTTCTCTCCTGGAGTTGTCTGATACACTGTTTTGTTTTATAAACATTGTGTATAAAATAGCACCACAACCCTAAGTTGCCATGGAAACAAAGGAAGATGACGACACAGCCCAGGCTGACGTGATGTGTGGCATGCCATGAATGCACGCTGTGTATAAAACTATGGGATAGTAGAAATATGCCTTTATTATGCTGCGTTCACACATTCAAGACACCTGTTTTGTGTGTGACACCTGTGTCTTGTCTGAACACAGCTTTACAATTTATGCATTTAGCAGACGCTCTTAATCCAGAGCGATTTACATTAAGCAAGAACAAAAGCATGGCAATACATCACATACATAAAAAGTAGTTATCATGAACATGCGTAAGCTAAGAACGTAACCGTGGAATATCTATATAATTAATCTATACTATATACATATGCAATTCTAGTCCTGTAACATGCTATAAGTCTGTATAAAATGCTATCTAAGTCTACATAAAGTGCTTATCTAAGGGGCTAGGCCGCTAGGGCAAGTGCTACGGGCCATGATGGAGTCTGAAAAGGTGGGTTTTCAGACTACGACGGAAGATTGGGAGTGAGGCTGCAGTTCTGATTGTAATGGCCCTGGGAAGTGCATTCCATAGTTTTGGAGCCAGAAGGGAGAAGAGTTTGGGACGTGTGGAGCGTTGTCCCGGTGTATTTAGTGAAGGTACTTCCAGCTTCTCTGCGTTGGCTGATCTGAGTGCGCGGGAGGGTTTGTAGGGTTCTATCATATTTGCAAGATATGGGGGAGCCATACCTTTGGTTGCTTTGAATGCCAGCATCAGAGTTTTGTATTCTGTGCGGGCAGCGACCGGGAGCCAATGGTGGGAGCGGAGAAGGGGGGAGACGTGTGAGAATGGCTGGTTGAAGACCAAGCAGGCTGTGGCATTTTGGATCAGTTGGAGAGAGGCATAAGTGCACATGCCGGTAGGCCAGTAAGGAGGGAGTTACAATAGTCAAGTTTTTACAAGACTGTTAAAGCTTTGATGGATGTGTTCTGCCCCCCTCCCCCATCAAACAAATGATTGGTCAAACTATTGAGCTTCCACAGGAAATGCATTGGAGCAGCCATTAAACACAGACAAATAAGCCCAGTAAGGGAATATGTCGACCCCTCCTCACTCCCTCCTGGTGCTGAGGCCATCTTGGTTCCTAAACACAATATAAACAATGGGAGCGGGGTGGGGCTGAGAAAGGCCCTTATTAGAATAGATAACTCATACAGGATGAACAAGTGAAATTGCAACACTATAAAATTAAAACTGATAAATGGGTTCTCTCGCCTGACTGGATGAAATTGATGACACACCTGTAAAACTTATTTTCTGTTCAATAAAGAGCCAGGTAAACTCCTTTTACTGAACACATTTCACTCATGTAATGATTACTACCGGTATGTATTATTATTGCGACTGTACGTTGCAGATTAGAGATTACTATGAAAACCTGTCAGTCAGTCCGACCGTCACGCCTCGATAACTGGTTGTCAGTCCATCACACCTCGTGCCACGTCACGCCACCATATTGGCCGTCACGGCTGATCACAACACTGACCTCATCAAACCCTGGATAGCCATACATGGAGAAGACTGGATCATCACCTAGATCTGAATATGGAGCCGGCCGGCCAGCAACTCTACATCTGACCTCCATGGAGCTGACCTGTCGATCCATCCCCACCCGTCTTTACTCTTGTCTCCCTTTTGAGTTTTTACTCCAATGCATTCCGTAAACTTCCGGTTGTCCCGATTTGAAGCCTTCAAATAGGGATAAACCAATATAAGTCTTTGTAGAAGAGCCGCCCACACTGGCCCCTTGAAGTGAACGGAGTTTGCGTAACTCTGTCTTACTCTATGGCTCTGCTGGGCCCTAACTGGGCTGGCTTCACCCCCTATATGGCCCTAACTAATTAGTTAGCACACGTTTTTCCCTTCCAATTAAAAAAATAAAGTCCATATATGGGCATTCCCATTAGTTTCAGCACCTGCTTCTCGAATCTCGCCCTCAGGGCATCTTGGTTATTTATAGTATTATTTGAATTTTACGGCAAACTACCAATCTAACTCGTAGAACTTTTTTATATAATATACATTACACTGTAGTAGTGTATAATGTATAGTGTATAATAATAATATGCTGTAGTAGGCCGTCTCATCTGCCAAAACCATTATGGCCAAAACATTTGAATTTGTGCGCCATGCGAGACTGCGCACAAGCGCTTCCTTTTCACGTCTATGGTGCAGCCGCCATATTTGACCCACAAATAATAAAAACAAATGATATTTTGCTTAGCAAGGAAGTTTCGAAAGTGCACCAATCCAAAACGCATTTCCATCAGCTTCATTTGACACTAGCCGCTTTGACATCATCTTTTTAAGGCAAGTACACAACGATTACTACTTATTTAATTCCTTTAATCGTTTCTTTGACAGCTTTTCCTCGACATCAGCAAAGGACCTAACGCTAGCCGTGAACTAAAAAGCACAAGACAAGCATGCTATTTAATTGCGATCTATTCGCGCATTATAAGATGCGAACGTTTTACGTTTATCTCAAACGCATCGCAATAACAACAAGCAGACAAGCAGATCATAGGAGCAGTAGTGTTCACCCGAGCCGCAGCCAACACAACAGAATAGCGGATGTGGAAATAGCATAATAGTAGCTGATGTGCCACAGTGTTTTAGTATCCGCAACTTCCACCGGAACAAAGCGAAATAACATGTCAAACGTATAACGAACCTCATTTAATATTTTTACATGATTATATCTGCCGTGCTTTAGTGATATACCGAGTAAAAAGTGCTTTATATAATCTAGTTGGTGGTGAACGAGTCAACGCTAGGCCTTAAAGGACATATCGTTCAAAAATCATAAAAAAAACAAAGGGGAAAAGTATATGGAAAACGCTGAAAGCATACACTATTTCTAGCCAAAGCATCCTATGACATTTTCAAGTATAGTTGCTCTATTAATTTGTATCAGTGTTACACTAAAATTTACAATAGCCTAGCTACTATGTGTGCAAGTCAGTTTAAATTGCATGGGTGGCTATAATAAACTAGAGATTGCCCTTCCCATAGGCTACTTATTTTAATTGCCAATGCCTACAACGATTATTGTGTATTATGCCAACTCATTTGTGACAGTAGTAATGTTTGTATTACCCCATTACACACATTTGTTCCAGTTGTTTAGCATCCTTTGCATAGATATTATAATCACGGTATGTCAGTATCCTGTCAATCCCACAATTAAATTCGAGGGAACATGAATATGCATCAAGATAATTGGAAAAATATGGTCAAATTGAAAGGAAGAGATCGACTATTGGAACATTGTGATCAAATATGCTTCTTTGCCATTTAAATGAGCAAAAATACAAGGCTCTATAGGGGAGGCACCGCAGGCACGTTAGTTTGAATCCTGGATGCCTTGGATGGTATTGGTAAACAATATTTCTCTTTGATATCTCCATGCAATTCTTTCTCATTCTGTCCAGTAGATGTCGCTGGTTTTCCTCGGTAAGCGGTTGTTGGAGGCTGCGCGGTCAGGGCAAGACGATGATGTCAGAACTCTGATGGCCAATGGAGCTCCTTTTACTACAGACTGGGTGAGTGTTATGAATTTATAATAACGAATCACGATATCATCTCATGTCATGATTGCCCAAATCTGCACGTGTGAAACAAATCTGGTATATTTTGTACATTGATATGTGAGACATATTATACACAGGAAACATGTTTGTGTTATTTAATTTAATTTTAATTAGTTGCCTTAATTAGTTGCCTATTGAAACAAAATGCCATTTTTGGGACAGGAGACAGAAAGGTAGCCTATAATGTTTTGATTCCCATTCATTTACATTTAGCATCTTACAAGTTATATTATGATTTCTTAATTTAGTGCGCTTAGTCTAACATCTTCTACTAATGGAACTGGAAATATGCTCTCTATACTGTCCATTTTCATATTCCTAAATTACTCCAAGACTAAGCTAAGATATGTATGCACTTCATTCAGCGGAGAATATCTCAACTGTTCTTGGCTAATATGAACACTGCAAACAACTTAGGAACTGTGAAAGATTCTCTATCCGGGGCAAAATACCACTTAAAACATGCCTCTATCTTCTAAACCGTTGGAGCTACAGATGTTCTGAGATGCTCAAAATGTTCAGAATACCAGGGCCGGATTAACACCTCTGAGGGCCCCATGGGCACTGAAGCTCGAAGGGCCCCCCTTCACGCTCGCGCAATATTTTTGCTGTTTTGGGGCAGTTTTATGCCCCCACCCCCCCAGAGTGACAGACAGACTAGCGCATTGTTGCTGCTTTACACACAATTGCACTTTTCAGCTGCCCTTCTCACCAACAATAAAACACTAATCTTTTTACTAGACACCATTTCTTTCATTCGGATTAGCAGGGACATTTTCTGTGCGGTCAATTTGCCATTGACCGCCCATACATCCAAACAGACAAAGTCCTATCTAATTATATTAATGTCAAACTCACCAAAATTGCAGCTGTACAAAAGTGTTTGTTTCATAAAAATCCACGGTAGACATTATTATGAGCTACTTTATGTCAAGAAATTCCTTGCAGGTGATTTTTTTCTAAGTATTGGAGTTTTACTCAGTGCTGGCGCCTGGCTGTCTGAGGAAAAAAAAGAAAGGTCATTAATATTTTGACATATTATTACTTATAGCTATACTTTAAATAGAAAGTGCAGAAAATTACTTTCATATTTACAATCTAGTCTTTATAACCAGCGGAATAGTCAGCTAATTAAATTCTGAGGAGCCGGCCAGAGGACTCACCACTTTTCAACTGCCGTACGGGTTCAATGGCCAGATAGGTGGGCCGCATTTATTTGAATGATCAATGATTGTGTTCCGGCTTGAGGCTTTTTTTCTTTTGTATACCATTTAAATAGTGTAGAGAAAGAAATGCAGCTTTTTGTCGCAAAATGACTTCAAAGGATTGCTGCTATTGGTTTAAAAAAGCTTCATACCATATATAACATGTATATAACGACACAATGTGACATAGCTCTGTTTACACAATGCTGTACCCCCTCCAACTCCCCATTTTCAACTGTTTTATTATATTTTGACACTTGCTTTGGCAATGTAAACGAATATTTTCTCATGCCAATAAAGTTCCTTTGAATTGAATTGTATCAACAGAACTAACACAGTAGTCCTACTGTATTTATCGGTATCACAAAGAAAACTACCTTTTCAAGGTTTAAAAGAAAAATAAATCCAGGTAATTTATTTACATACATATTATTATTTTATTACTACAGGTTGCGAATCACTGTTCTTAGTGTTCTACAGCACAATGTTGATTTACTGCTCCTTGGCCCCCACAACCAAAGCAATGTGTTTACTTTTATTCACCATGCATTACCTACCCCGGGGCCGGCGGTGGCTCAGGGGTACTAGAGTGGCTGGATGGTAACCGCCAGTTCGAACCCGGGCTCCCCCAGAGTTGGTGTCGAAGTGTCCTTGAGCAAGACACTGAACACCTTGCATAGCTTCGGCCACCATCGGTGTATGAATGTGTGTGTGTGTGTGAATGGGTGAATGTAATGCACAATCTATGTAAAGCGCCTTGGATATAGGCGCTATATAAATGCACAATTCTTAAATGCACCGTTTACCCCTAAGAGGCACTCTTATTCAACATTCATTACCTACCACTAGTGGCACTCTTATTCACCATTCATTACTACTAGTGTTATTTTATTAACCATTTATTTTACTAGTCACCCTTATTAACCATTCATTTTACTAGTGTCACCCTTATTACCATTACCATTCATTACCAGTGCACCTCTTATGCAAGAGTTTCTTCATGTCCCTCTTTCTAATCACATACTCTCCTCTGATATTCTTTTTTCTTTCACCAACTGTCATTTCTTATGAGTTGTGTGGGACTGTGTGTGTGTGTGTGTGTGTGTGCGCGCGTGTGCGTGTGCGCGTGTGTGTGTGTGTAATTCATTCATTCAATGTGATTTGCTCTGTCTGGATCAGAGCGATAGCCAGAAGTCTTAAAGTGTAATGTGACTTCTCAAAATGACTTTGTTGTCTTCCTTATGATATAGCTGGGCACATCCCCCTTACATCTAGCGGCTCAATATGGTCACCACTCCACAGCCGAGGTGCTGCTCCGTGCAGGTGTCAGCAGGGATGCACGTACCAAGGTGGACAGGACCCCACTCCATATGGCAGCAACAGAGGGCCACTCTAGTATAGTGGAGCTGCTTGTTAGGGTAAGTGAAATGTTTAAAATCACACCCGTGTGAAGTGAGGGGCGCTCTTGTCATCATACATCATCACATTCCGGCCAATCACAATTGGCGACCTCACTTGTATGCATGTTTTATCCTAATCACTTGTGGTGTCCTCAATTTTCTGTCTTCAATTTTTATCCTCAATACGTACTGTAACATTTAGCACCCTGAGCTGGAGTCGAACCGGGTCTTTCGCAGGGTCGATTCGTTACAGTACTTTGCTCAGCCAATCAAATCATCGCTATGGGGTGCTCTGCCAATGAAAACATCACTATGGGCATGGGGTACACACAAATGGACAAAGCTGTGCATAGGATAGTGTGGGCTCGAGTAGCTCTCTACTCAATGATGATGATGTATTGACACACATGACGTCACAGTCCAGTAGCCAATTAAAACGGTGTAACACCTCTCCCTCTGACTCACTTTTGGTTGGCCTACATGATATCACTGCCCAGTGCTCAGAGGGCAAATGCCCCCGGGAATAACGACGTACATGACATCACAGCCCATAAAATAGCCCCGGGAATAACGATGTGCAATAACAACTGTTTTTTGCTGGTTCTCATTCTGCTTAAACTGAGACAAGAATCAATACCCTGTTAGTATTTTCTTCTGTTTCATAATCCCACACATGTTTCAGTCACATGGTTCAATAATATGCACTAGCAACACCCAGTGTGCTAGAATGCAGGCTTGTATGTTTATTCAGTTGAAGTAAATTTGATTGTTTTTAGTACTGCCTCTGTAGACAAGTCATAATTTAAGAATACAAAAGGTAAATGTAACTGCATGAGAGCCTGTTACTCTATAAAGTTTTAAATAATATCCTTTCTAAACATTTTTGAGGGGCGCTAGCCCCTCCTATATACAGGTTAAATTGTTTGTTTTTAGTTCAATGTTTGTTTTAAAAAGGCCATTGACAATGAAGGGAAAATTTACGTCATCTTGTCCCTAACACAAACATTAAATGCCATTAACAATAAAGAGAATTTAATGTTTGTTTTGTCACTGTTTGTTTTACATCACCTAATCAACATGAGTTAGACTTTTTAAAATGTATATCTAAAACAATGTATATGGTTGGCTTTTATTTATTGTTGTTTTATCCTTTGTAATATAACATGGTCTTCTCCCCACCACCTGGGGGTGCCACATGGCCATGTAGAGTGGCGCAGACATCAACGCTAAGGACATGCTGAAGATGACTGCTCTTCACTGGGCAGCCCAGCATGGCCACAGAGAGGTGGCTGAGCTCCTGCTCAAATATGGAGCCGATGTTCACTCCCTCAGCAAGTTTGACAAAACACCCTTCGACATCGCCATGGACACCAGCAACACTGAGCTGATGATACTCCTGCAGGTGAAAGCAGGGAGGAGACACTGGGAGAGAGAGTGAGAGTGATGAGGTCATACAGAGAGGGAGAGGAGGGGGGGAGAAAGAGAGGGATGGACAGAGGAAGCAACGAGAGAGGCAGTGAGATAGATGGATAGAGAGAGAGGGGTGGGGAAGAGAGGCAAAGTGAAGGAGAAAATGAATTGTGTGTGTGTGTGTGTGTGTGTGTGTGTGTGTGTGTGTGTGTGTGTGTGTGTGTGTGTGTGTGTGTGTGTGTGTGTGTGTGTGTGTGCGTGCGTGCGTGCGCGGTTTGTATCATTTCAAATGTGCTTTAAATTCCTAAGTATAAACTGCCCTGAAATAAGAAAGCCTCTCTCAGCAGTGTTGCCATGGTTTCAAATCGAACCTCTGTGGCTGAGAAGCAGCCATGTTATAGAATAGATAGTCCACTAATTTTCCACCACAATACCCACATTCACAGAGGAATGGCTTAGGCCTTATATTATAAATAGATTATTACTTTAACTAAAAGAGATAGTTTAGGAGGATTAATCCACTCTGTGAAATCAAGTCTAAGCTGTAATGGTGACTATGGGTAGGAACAGAATATTCCTAAACATGATAAGATCTGAATTCTCCCACTACGGCTTTATGTAACAGAAGTGTGTAGGCTTTGGTTAGGATGCAGGACACTCTGTGTTACAGTTAGATAACATCTCACTCTGTGTGCGTGGTGTATGTGTGTTTTGTCGATAGGACGTCATGCAGAACCAAGTGAACATGAACCCAGAGCCCCAATACATAATCCCTACAGGGGGGATCGTGAACCTCTCGGACCTCGTTACCACCAAGACAAGTAGGGACCCTGTATATTCAAGCATTCATATATGTCCACAGATCATGGTGATATCCGATACTGTATAAATAGCATTCATATGTCCACAAATCATGATGATATCCATTCATGGATGATAAACAAATATCCATAATACGTCCATAGAACATGATGTATTGTAGTATACAATATATTGTATTAACTAGAAATATAGTTATTTAAGTAGTACGATAAAGAATTATGCAAAATGCTTGCGTCACTAGCTGGGACAAATGTCTGGAGCCCTGTTTTATCCCTCCACCATTCTCCAAATTCTACTATTCTGAATAGAAGGAATTTATTAAATCAGAATAGATGAAGTCAGTGTAATCAACATCTCTCATGCACATTTGTTAGGTACAAGCATGCTGTGTATCTCAGTGAGAAGCTGTCTAAATCATTTAGGAATTCAGGCTTAAATCATTTGTAGAAAACAGTTTTGTTTGTTAGGTGTGGTTGAATACTGGTACGTCGATACATTTACAACAGCAATTCAAAGCATAACGTTATTAACATTTAAGTCGACATTCTGTTTCCTGCTCCAATATTTAACATGAGATGTACTTGTTCATTAATGTAGTGAAAGAGTTGTAGTGCTTGGTTGTTCCCACCCAGTACCCACACAGCAATCTGTTGTCTCCCTCAGTCAAAACCGAAGATACAATTGCTGCGGAGTCAGTAGACTCGGCCATACAGCATGCAGTGGGCGAAGGAGGTCAGAGGGTTATCACCATAGTGACGGATCAACATGGCAACCTGCAGCCAGCTGGCCTCGGTCAGCAGTTTTTTGTCACCATGCAAGGAACGCAAAGTGAGTAGAAAACACTTTTTGTTTATTTCTTTTAAGTTCAGACTTACTTAATTGTGTCATTGGCCACCATGAGGTAAAATACACACAATTATTCTGTTCTGTAACGTTACTTTTTGTAATGGATGTTAATTAAAGAAGGAAATCCTTTGACACCCATTTCAGGATATAATGTATGGATAGATAGACAGCAGACCTGAGTTATAATTAGTTGCACGCAGGATGATCGGTACGTATCGATTCGAAAGTAGCAAATTTACAGCACAATACATCGTGTATTTTGGTACACAATTAATCAGGCTTAACTAGTTAATCAGGCTTAACTATTTTGAAGCTGCCTTGCTCTAAGACTCTTGTGTCTCCAGTGGTGGCGGTGCCAGCCAGTGCCATCACAGAGGAGGTGGTCCAGGACGAACCTCAGCAGACTATACCCGTACGCAAGAGGAAGGCTGAAAATACAGCTAATCATACCAGCCCTAAAGAAAAGGTGAGCCAATAATAGCAGCCATTTACTGTACACCTATACTTAACCACTGAAAACACTGCTGTCTGTGATAAAAGTGATCATGTTTATTTGACATATTCCTTCATTCTCCATGGATTAAATTGGCCCTCATGTTTGGGGCATGTTATTTTAGGTAAAGTTTTGAAATATATATATATTCTTTGTATTAAATCTTTTACAATAGCAGATTGTAATAAGCTCACAAGCTCTAAATAATTTAGAAACTGAAATTTAAATATTGCTCAATGCTTACATAAATATAATTATAAGCATTATTATGCTTGCCACTTTGTATTGTTATTTAATGTAGTCTGTGGTACATAGTGCAATAGCAGTCAACCATTAAATAACATTTAATATGATTTATAGACTCTGGCAAAAGCTTCCACTTTCTTTAAGAAAATACAGATGTACCAGCTCATAACACAATAAGATAAGATGAAAAAATGAATAGAAGATTTAACGGGTTTATCAGTCATCTGTTCAGCTAATTTATACTCCTCTCCATTTGCCTGTACTCTCCCCGCAGAAGGCCAAGGACAGCCGTGAGCAGCTGGAACGGCAGCTACAGGAGGCCAACAGGAAGGCCCAGGAGTACCGGCAGCAACTCCTCCAGAAGGAGGAGGAGGCAGAGCAGTATCGCCTGAAACTGGAGGAGGCCATAGCCAACAGCAACGCCACCACCACTGTCTCTACCTCCACTACTACCGCTAAAGACGCGGATACAATGGCGACCAGCAGCGCTGTGGTGGTGATGGAGGAGACCGTGCAGGAGGTGGTGGAGGAGCAGCTGGAGATCACAGAGGGAGTCGTCATGGAGAAGAAGACGGTGGACGAGGAGACGGTGGAAGGAGAGGAGGATGCGTCCGATGCAACAGAGAAGAAAGAAAGTGAGGAGGATGCAGGAGGAGCAAACATTCCAGAGGATGCAATCCTGGTCAACGAGGGTGACTTGGATCCTGGGGAGGGCGACCAGCTGGTGGTGGAGGACACTGACGAAGGGGAGGCGTCCCCGAACAAGGCTTCCACACCCAAGCGTGGCCGGGGGAGAGGCAGAGGCAGAGGGAGACGCAGACGCTAGTGGCACGTTCCTTTTTTATTGTACCTGTCATCATTCTAAACTCTAGTTTTTACATAGGAAGTACATGCTTTCCCAATATGCCAGTGATGAAGCCATTGGTTAGTGTTTTTACAAGCTCATGTTGAGCCTCATTAGAGAGAGGGAGCAGTTACACCCATAGACTTTGTTGACACTCGGTTATCATTTTTAGGTTCTTACCTCTTGGCTTCCTTAAAATTATGTTCAGCATGCTATGGTGTGGTCAACTGGAAGTAAAGACATGGCCTCACAAGTTGTGAACCCGTTTTAGATGTGGAGACATCCAACTATCAGTCTCTGGTGAATTAGAGTTGAAAGGAATGTCAGCCTATCAGTCATAAACAGTCATTTACGATCCCTTCGTCAAGTCTTTCCATACATCAGCAGCAGCGCAAGAAGTTATTTGCCAGAAGCTCATTCATTTTCTGTGAAGTGATATGACAGCCACTGTTGAACAAAGTTGATTAATTTACTTGCAGAATCTGGCTACAGGTAAACATTTGTGCAACACTGCCTGTCAGCTGCCAAACGGGAACCAGTGTTGCTTTATGTCCTGCTTATCCTGGTAGCACTACACCTAGCAGCTGGCAATCAACTCAAACCTGTAGCAGGTACTTTGAACACAAATGTTGCCTTACACTTTTAGGTGATTAAACGTTTCATTGCTTTTGAGTGGCTGCTAAAAAAAGGACTGAAGTGAATTCAATTTAAATGAGCCCTGATTCTCTTCCTCTCATTTATATTCTTGTTTTAATGTGTTTATTGACTGTGTTTTATAGGCTGTGTTCTCTATCTTCCATATCATGTGTTATCTGTCTAACATTAGTCAATGTATTATTAATAGCATTTTAGCCTCCCTTATATTTTGACTTTACTAACTTGGGCAAATGATGACTGTGTGAGAGGTGGCAGCAGTTGTCTCTGATTCAGAGACATATACTTGGATATGGTGTGGGCAAGGTAGCAAACTACAAGTGCAGACTAACCTACAGTAAGAATAAATAGATAATAAATGCATACAGGAGGAGGGAGAGTTACATTCTGGATTGGGCATTATACTGAGGGCATGTTATGTGTATTGGATTGGAATGTGATGACGTGATTTATAATCAAATTATTGAAATTGGATTGATTAAGCTGATGATCAGTATGACTGATATAGCCACGAGCAATTGTATAATCCAGGTGGGATTGCACATTGATGGAATGCGCAAATACAAGTGGTGTTTTGTTTAGTGGAGTCACACTAAAACAGAGGTTGTATAGTTTCCCCAAAACTATTTCTCACTATTGTTGTCCAAATTTAATTAATGTACATTCATAAGTTATTATTCAGTTCTTCTGTGTTTTCTTTTTCTATTTGTTTTATCTTGGGAGATGTTAATTTGTCATCTGTCATTGATGACTTGTGTTTGTATTGTCAAACTGTAGTCTTTACAGTGAATGCTTCTTCACTGATGAGACTTGGGCTGGGCAAAAGTATGTGTGATAGTATTTTTTCATCTTGAAAAATTTAGTTTCTAACACTTCATAAAAGTTTGAGTAATTTATAGATTACTTTTCCAATGCAGTGCAACCACAATTGTAGGCCAGAAACTGAATAGAACCAGAAAAAGCTGTATCGAGCCTTTAGTCAGTACTAGTAATATTTGACTTGGACAATGATTCAACTTAGTTGTCCAGATTTGAACTTCACACAGCTCCCCTAAACAGAGTTATACTCTTATACAGTACTTTCTCTCTTTAATTACATTCTAGCTACCTGCCGTCCCTACTTTGTGCATGTCATATAGGCAAAAATCCCTCTACATTACAGGCTCACAACGTTTCGAATCGCTTCGATTGTTGCGAGCTTGTAAATTGGCATAAACGTTCATCATTTCACTGGGGACCCCCTGGAACCACCCCAAGGGCCGCTGGGGGTGTCTCCGGACCCCACTTTCAGATTTACTGGTTGAGAAAAAATCATAAGACGTTAGAACTGTACCATAAATAGATGAATATCACATTTCCATTCCTGTGTGAATGTTGTCTGTCGCCATGGGGCTCTCGAGTCTCAAACTAGTTGGGGTAGATTGTAGCACTACAATTATTTTGTCAACTCAGTTATCTGATTTATAACTATTATGATTATGACTTTTCTTTTTTTGTGGTGTGGGAAAGAAACACATTTGGAAAATTAAAGTTAAAAAAAAACTGTTACATAATTTTGTATTTGGAATACACATTTTGTAAGAAAAAAACTATTTTTAGAATTAAATAAATATGCTCATTATTATTCTGGGCATGCTTTTCACATTCATTTTGCAACATTATCATGTGACATGATACTGACAATACTAACCATTATACTGACATGATACTGATACTAACCATTATATTATCATGATAGTGGCATGATACTAACCATGATACTGACATGGTACAAACATGACCATGATTCCATGATACTTGACATGATATTGATCATGATACTGACATACCGACTATGGTCCTGACTATGGTTAAAGAGTCCTAAACATACAGAGGTACTAAACATCTCATCTAAAAAATTATAAAAACAATTATGAGAGAAATGATGAAAACCATGAAAAACTACATTTTTCATAGTTTTCAAAAAGATTAGGAAAATCTACTAACTATAGTATGTTTTTCATCGTTTCAAATAAATGATACCCCCACCCTACACAAAATACTATATTAAGTTGTTTTTCATGGTTTTCAATATTCTTTTAAAAATCTTGAAAAACGACATACAATAGTATGTTTTTCATGTTTAAAAAGAAAAAGATCACACAGTTGGCAACCAATGTCCAACTGTTTGTACTTTGTAGTTATGTATCTGCCAAAATATATTGTCTTCCCCTGTATTTAAGCATGTGCTGCATCAGCCTGCAGAGCTGTCCTCTGGTGAGTGTTGAATTTTGCATCTTGCATTTAGACGTTTGTACAAATAGTTTGGTTATTATTAATAGTAAGCAGCTGACACATTCCCTTTGTAGGATTGGCATACTTTCTTAGCTCTAATCCTGTTTATTCCACCCGCCCAAAATCTGTGGATGTAAAATATGAAAATGATTACTCAATAAATGAAGCATTTATTTGGCACAGTACAATAGAGAAATAAGGTCCATTCCCCCTTCTTAAATATGGAAAATGATATGCTGTTTCTATTACTGTGGCAGATAATTGCATATCAGTGCATGGTGGTGATAGAGAGTAGATTGGTATTCTGCATGCTATACTGGACCCGACTCGGCTCAAAGAGCAGCTTGGGCCTGAACCTGGAGGGAAAAAACATCATGTGTCTGTATTGGCCTGACGAGAGCTAGACAGTGTCTGGGTTAACAATGAATGACCACCGCTGGTAGCCACTGATAAAACCTTAAAGAGAAAGTATTAATTGAAAAGGGCAAGGATGATGGAAAAATGATATTCCCCTACATTATTATTATTATCATCATCATCATCATCATCATCATCATCATCATCATCATCATCACACCTTTTAGGTTATACTCTATAAGATCTTATTAAAACAAAAAGACAAAAAAGGCAAAGGTATGTGATCATTTTGTATTACAAAAGAATGTGACTCGTTGTGTTGGACTACAGGCAACCAAAACAGATTCAATAAAAGGCTCAAATATACTGTAGGCTTGAAATAGCTGCATAAGCAAACGACCAACAGCTACCACATATAATTAAATAACTCAGAAACTACAAAACATTTCAAAGTAAAAAGTTCCAGCATGTGTGCCCACAGTAAGCTGAATTATAAAAAGTGTGAATGGAGTTTCTAGGTGAAAGTGACTTTTTGACAGAGCTGCCATTGAGCCCCATTATAAATGTCTCAAATTTGAAAGCACTATATTTCTAAAACTATGAAACATTTCAAAGATTCCTTTTCAGGCAAACATGTCCACCGTAAGATGAACCTAAATAGGTTTGAATGGGGTTTCTAGGCGTAAGTATGTAGGACTAGTAGCATGCTAAAGTTTGTGCTATTGCCATTAAGAATGCATTGGGCGTTTAAGTTAAATAACTCAGAAACTACAAAGCTTTTCAAAGTAAAAAGTTCAAGCATGTGTCTCCACAGCTGAATAAAAAAAAAGTGTGAATGGAGTTTATAGGTGAAAGTGCTTTTTTGACGTGCCAGTGTCTGCCATTGAGCGGCTTTGAGCCCCATTGTAAATTTCTCAAATTTGAAAGCACTATATTTCTAAAACTATGAAACATTTCCAAGATTCCATTTCAGGCAAACATGTCCACCGTAAGATGAACCTAAATAGGTTTGAATGGGTTTTCTAGGTGTATAAGTATGTAGGACTAGCATGCCAAAGTTATACATTTCTCATATATGGTTTCGGACGGCATACTATAGCATGTCGTCTTTCGTGATTTTGGTGGATTTGAAAAAAATATGAAAATCATGAAAAAACGACATAGGCCTACTTACTACTATAGTTCTACTATAGTTCATGGTTTCGGACGGCATACCGTTTTTCGTGATTTTGGAGGATAAAAAAAAAAATGAAGATTATGAAAAAATGACATGCTGTTCTCAAAAGGCCAAATAGATAATGACAGAAGAGCCAGAGACTTGTTTCCATTGTGGTACATTGCCATTGTCGACGATTATAATCGGGGCACAGTATGCAAATACACAGACTATTCTGTCAGATGATGGGATGATGGGCCAAAATGCATTGCTATGTTATTTTTAAACGTTTGACCTAATTCTAATCTGTAAAATGTTAGGTGGACAGGGTTCTTTCAGACATAATCCCCAACCGTTACTTCTCAGGAAACAGGGGGAGAGAGCACCGTCTCCCGATGGTCCTCCAGCACCTTGATGACATGGGACTTGAACCTGCCAACTGTCTGTAGCAGAGGCAACCGATCAAGCACACCACACCATTGACCCAAGGCACCTTTGGCATTCAGCAGATGTCTCCTGGTGCTTTTGAGTTTTTTTTTTTTATTCGAGCCTTGAAAAGTTCAAAGTACTCACGCCCAATGCATTCTCTATGCGGCAATAGCACAAACTTTGGCATGCTACTATAGTCCTACATACTTACACCTAGCAACCCCATTCTAGCCTACTTAGGTTAATCTTACGGTGGACATGTTTGCCTGAAAAGGAATCTTTGAAATGTTTCTTAGTTTTAGAAATATAGTGCTTTCAAATTTACAATGGGGCTCAATGGCAGACATTGGCATGTCAAAAATCACTTTCACCTAGAAACTCCATTTACACTTTTTATTATTCAGCTTACTGTGGAGACAAATGCTGGAACTTTTTACTTTGAAATGTTTTATAGTTTCTGAGTTATTTAACTTAAACGCCCAATGCATTCTCTATGGCAATAGCACAAACTTTGGCATGCTACTAGTCCTACATACAAATGATGAAAAACGAGGATAATTTTTTTTTCAAAAATTCAAAAAACGATGGGCTATAACCCATCGTTTTTTTATTTTTTCATTTTTTTCAAATCATCAAAAACTAGACAAAGTGCCAATCGGCACAGGTCTCCACCAGGGCAGGTCAGGTTGTGGCCTCATGGTGGCGCTATAACAGGCTGTTGAGGAAGATTTGGGCCGGAGGTTCGTGTTGGAGGGATGCAGGTACAATGTTTTTCCATGTGTGCATACATAAGTTGTATACAGATCGATGCAGTTATAGCTAAAAACAGGAATTGGCCTGTTATAGCGCCACCGTGAGGCTGATTTTGAGGAAAAAATTGTGGCATGTAGTCCTCGGCCTAGTGAAAATGTGCGTGTATAATTTAACGGAAATTGCACACTGTGTTTGTGATTTGTGGCCTTTTTTCGAAATGGACGAATCGTGTGAGCTTTGGAAGCCAATCTTAGCCAATCAGGATGGAAGATGGGAAATGGTGGCGCTCCCTGTTGATCACATGACTATGGAGATAGTGTATACCGATTTGCGTGAAATTTGGATAAAATCTGAAGGAGTAATAATAGAAAATGTGTTTTACATATGTGGGCCTCCTGGTGGCGCTATAAAGAGCAGATGTGAAAAATTCCAGGCAAAGGTTTTTCCTTGGCCTCTAGGGAGTTGGCATACAAAGTTATCCACAGATCCGTGCAGTTAGAGGTAAAAACACTTTTCGGCCAGTTATAGCGCCACCTTGAGTCTGAGTTGAAATTGTTCATGTGGCATTTCGTCCTCGGCCTAGTGGGAATGTGGGTGCACAATTTCACGGAAATCACGCGATGTGTTCATGATTTGCAGCATTTTGTTTGAAACTGAGCACTCCTGTGAACTTTGGAAGCCAATCTTAACCAATCAGGATGGAGTCTGATAAATCTGAAAGACCCGTTTCGTTGAATGGCTCTAGAGAGACTGTGTACCAATTTGCGTGATGTTTGGACAAAATCTGTAGGTGTACTGTGCAAAAACTTGTTTTGCACAAAGCGGCCTCCTGGTGGCGCTATAACAGGCCGTTCTGGAAAGTTTGGGGCAGAGGTTAATCGTTGGCATCCAGGGAGTGTGTGTGCAAAATGTGGCATCGACCGGGTTAACGGTGGCCGAGATTAGCTGCTCACGGACACACGGACGGACGGACGGACACACGGACACACACACGGACGGACGGACGGACACACGGACGGACGGAGTGCAAAACATACTCTCCCCACATGCCTTCGGCCTGGTGGAGACAATGATGAAAAACTGCGTGCTATAGTATAGCCCATGGTCCAAAATGATGAAAAACGAGGATAAAAAAAAATCTAAAATTAAAAAAACATATGGGCTATAACCCATCGGTTTTTTTCTATAGTATGCCGTACGATATGGGCTATATATAGCCCATGGTCCAAAATGATGAAAAACGAGGATTGTTTTCCCCAAAGAATTCAAAAAACAATGGGCTATAACCCATCGTTTTTTTCATTTTTTCATTTTTTTTAAATCCTCAAAAATGATGAAAAACGGGGTGCTATAGTATGCCGTACGATATGGGCTATAGCCCATGTTCAAAAATGATGAAAAACAAGGTTATTTTTTTTTCCAAAATTTCAAAAAACGATGGGCTATAACCCATGTTTTTTTTGTTTTTTTTCATTTTTTTCAAATCCTCAAAAATGATGAAAAACGGCGTGCTATAGTATGCCGTACGGTATGGGCTATAGCCCATGTTCAAAAATGATGAAAAACGAGGTTATTTTTTTTTTCAAATTTTCAAAAAACGATGGGCTATAACCCATGTTTTTTTTTGTTTTGTTTTTTCAAATCCTCAAAAACGATGAAAAACGGCGTGCTATAGTATGCCGTATGGTATGGGCTATAGCCCATGTTCAAAAATGATGAAAAACAAGTTCTTTTTTTTTCTTCAAAATTTCAAAAAACGATGGGCTATAACCCATGTTTTTTGTTTTTTTTAATTTTTTTCAAATCCTCAAAAATGATGAAAAACGGCGTGCTATAGTATGCCGTACGATATGGGCTATAGCCCATGTTCAAAAATGATGAAAAACAAGGTTATTTTTTTTTTTCAAAATTTCAAAAAACGATGGGCTATAACCCATGTTTTTTTTTTTGTTTTTTTTTTTAATCCTCAAAAATGATGAAAAACGGCGTGCTATAGTATGCCGTACGGTATGGGCTATAACCCATGTTTTTTTCATTTTTTTTCATTTTTTTCATATCCTCAAAACAGACGTCTAAAACACGTCTATTTTTAGACTTGTTTTAGACGTTTATAAACAGAACTGTCCATCTAAATTCTAAACGGATGGTTAAATATAAGTTCCCGATTGTACCTCACATGCCAGTGTGGCATCGTAGATAAACCTGGGGTTTATAAGCAGAACATTCCGGGTTCAATTCTCCTGAAGAACATTTTCACTGTCCATCTAAATTCTAAACGGCTGGTTAAATATAAGTTCCCGATTGTACCTTACATGCCGATGTGGCTCAAAAGATAAATCTGAGGTTCATAATCCAAAGGTTACTGGTTCAAAACTAATACTCAACCAATGCTGCAGTAATTTGAACTTTTCAAGGCTAGAATAAAAAATAAAAACTCATAAGCACCAGGAGACATCTGTTGATTGCCCCAAGGTGCCTTAGCTCAATGGTGTGGTGTGCTTGATCGGTAGCCTCTGCTACCACCTGCCTGCAGGTTCAAGTCCCATGCAAGGTACTAGTGAGGACCATCGGGAGACGGTGCTCTCTCCCCCTGTTTCCTGAAAAGTAGCAGTTGGGGGTTATGTTTGAAAGAACCCTGTCCACCTAAAATTTTACAGATAAGAATTAGGTCAAACGTTTAAAAATAAAATAGCAATTTGGCCCATCATCTGACAGAAAGAATAGTCTGTGTATTTGCATACTGGGCCAAAACTTGGTTGGAAAGTCCCTCTTTTATGTCTGGCTTCCAGGCCAGTTGGAAAAGGGCAAACTGAGAGGTGGTAAGAGTATGTTAAATTGGACATTTTCATGGTAAAAGGATAGCTGGACAGGGTTCTTTCAGACATAAGCCCCAACCGTTACATCTCAGGAAACAGGGGGAGAGAGCACCCTCTCCCGATGGTCCTCCAGCACCTTGATGTCATGACATGGGACTTGAACCTGCCAACTGCCTGTAGCAGAGGCAACGGGTCAAGCGCTCCACACCATTACGCCAAGGCACCTTTGGGCATTCAGCAGATGTCTCCTGATGCTTTTGAGTTTTAATTTTTCATTCAAGCCTTGAAAAGTTCAAATTACTGCAGCATTGAGCTGTAGGAGGAACAGGACTTGAACATGGAATGTCTGTACTGAAAGCCTGATGATTAGACCATTGCACCATCAGTCAGACACTCTCAGGCAAAGTCTCCTGGTCATTTTGAAGTGATCTTTTGTTCGTTAGCCTTCAGTTAGTAAAGTTTAAATAACACAGAATCATATTAATCAGATGTTTCTTAGCGCTGTTGAGGTCTTCTTTTATATGATAGTGTAACAGCCGGGAATCGAACCCTGGTCTCCCACGTGGAAAGCCAACATCTTAACCACTACGACAATTAGAGTTTTGAGGTAATCAGGCTGAGGCTGTGAGCCACTGCTAGAATAGCAGTAAATGAAGCTCAATAACTAGCATTAAACTTTAGGAAGAGTGGGATTTGAAAATGAACTCTCTGTGCGGAATAACCCCTACTACACCATCACTCAGTAACATCTGCCTCTTTGTACTGTTGAAGCGATCTTTTGTATGTTAGCCTTCAGATAGTAAAGTTGAAAGAATCAAGAGTTGAACATAGAATCACGTTCATCAGAGTGTAACACCCAGGAATCGAACACAGGTCACCTGCACTGAAGGACAACATCTTAACCACTAAGCCAAAGCAACTGCCTATGGCTCAGGGGAGATATGAGACTTTTGAGGTCATCAGGCTGAGGCTGTGAGCCACTGCTATACAATAAAAAAAATCAAAAAACGATGGGCTATAACCCATGTTTGTTTTTTTTTTTCATTTTTTTCAAATCCTCAAAAATGATGAAAAACGGCGTGCTATAGTATGCCATACGGTATGGGCTATAGCCCATGTTCAAAAATGAAGAAAAACAAGGTTAATTCTTTTTTTTTCAAAATTTCAAAAAACGATGGGCTATAACCCATGTTTTGTTTTTTTTCATTTTTTTCAAATCTTCAAAAATTATGAAAAACGGCGTGCTATAGTATGCCGTACGATATGGGCTATAGCCCATGTTCAAAAATGATGAAAAACAAGGTTATTTTTTGTTTTCAAAATTTCAAAAAACGATGGGCTATAACCCATGTTTTTTTTTTTTTTTTTTTTTTCAAATCCTCAAAAATGATGAAAAACGGCGTGCTATAGTATGCCGTATGGTATGGGCTATAGCCCATGTTCAAAAATGATGAAAAACGAGTTCATTTTTTTTTCTCCAAAATTTCAAAAAACGATGGGCTATAACCCATGTTTTTTTTTTTTTTTCATTTTTTTCAAATCCTCAAAAATGATGAAAAACGGCGTGCTATAGTATGCCATACGGTATGGGCTATAGCCCATGTTCAAAAATGAAGAAAAACAAGGTTAATTCTTTTTTTTTCAAAATTTCAAAAAACGATGGGCTATAAC
This sequence comes from Protomyctophum parallelum, assembly GCF_964188405.1. Taxonomy (NCBI): domain Eukaryota; kingdom Metazoa; phylum Chordata; class Actinopteri; order Myctophiformes; family Myctophidae; genus Protomyctophum; species Protomyctophum parallelum. Next base: position 42,584,998 of record NC_139698.1, read on the forward strand.
CCATGTTTTTCTTTTTTCTTTTTTTTCAAATCCTCAAAAATTATGAAAAACGGCGTGCTATAGTATGCCGTACGATATGGGCTATAGCCCATGTTCAAAAATGATGAAAAACAAGGTTATTTTTTTTTTCTCAAAATTTCAAAAAACGATGGGCTATAACCCATGTTTTTTTTTTTTTTTTTTTTTTCAAATCCTCAAAAATGATGAAAAACGGCGTGCTATAGTATGCCGTATGGTATGGGCTATAGCCCATGTTCAAAAATGATGAAAAACGAGTTCATTTTTTTTTCTCCAAATTTTCAAAAAACGATGGGCTATAACCCATGTTTTTTTTTTTTTTTTTTTTTCAAATCCTCAAAAATGATGAAAAACGGCGTGCTATAGTATGCCGTACGATATGGGCTATAGCCCATGTTCAAAAATGATGAAAAACAAGGTTATTTTTTTTCCCAAAATTTCAAAAAACGATGGGCTATAACCCATGTTTTTTTTTTTTTTTTTTTTTCAAATCCTCAAAAATGATGAAAAACGGCGTGCTATAGTATGCCGTACGGTATGGGCTATAGCCCATGTTCAAAAATGATGAAAAACGAGTTTTTTTTTCTTTTTTTCAAAATTTCAAAAACGATGGGCTATAACCCATGTTTCTTTTGTTTTTTTTAATTTTTTTCATATCCTCAAAACAGACGTCTAAAACACGTCTATTTTTAGACTTGTTTTAGACGTTTATAAACAGAACTGTCCATCTAAATTCTAAACGGATGGTTAAATATAAGTTCCCGATTGTACCTCACATGCCAGTGTGGCATCGTAGATAAACCTGGGGTTTATAAGCAGAACATTCCGGGTTCAATTCTCCTGAAGAACATTTTCACTGTCCATCTAAATTCTAAACGGCTGGTTAAATATAAGTTCCCGATTGTACCTTACATGCCGATGTGGCTCAAAAGATAAATCTGAGGTTCATAATCCAAAGGTTACTGGTTCAAAACTAATACTCAACCAATGCTGCAGTAATTTGAACTTTTCAAGGCTAGAATAAAAAATAAAAACACCAGGAGACATCTGCTGATTGCCCCAAGGTGCCTTAGCTCAATGGTGTGGTGTGCTTGATCGGTAGCCTCTGCTACCACCTGCCTGCAGGTTCAAGTCCCATGCAAGGTACTAGTGAGGACCATCGGGAGACGGTGCTCTCTCCCCCTGTTTCCTGAAAAGTAGCAGTTGGGGGTTATGTTTGAAAGAACCCTGTCCACCTAAAATTTTACAGATAAGAATTAGGTCAAACGTTTAAAAATAAAATAGCAATTTGGCCCATCATCTGACAGAAAGAATAGTCTGTGTATTTGCATACTGGGCCAAAACTTGGTTGGAAAGTCCCTCTTTTATGTCTGGCTTCCAGGCCAGTTGGAAAAGGGCAAACTGAGAGGTGGTAAGAGTATGTTAAATTGGACATTTTCATGGTAAAAGGTTAGCTGGACAGGGTTCTTTCAGACATAAGCCCCAACCGTTACATCTCAGGAAACAGGGGGAGAGAGCACCCTCTCCCGATGGTCCTCCAGCACCTTGATGTCATGACATGGGACTTGAACCTGCCAACTGCCTGTAGCAGAGGCAACGGGTCAAGCGCTCCACACCATTACGCCAAGGCACCTTTGGGCATTCAGCAGATGTCTCCTGGTGCTTTTGAGTTTTGAGTTTTTATTTTTCATTCAAGCCTTGAAAAGTTCAAATTACTGCAGCATTGAGCTGTAGGAGGAACAGGACTTGAACATGGAATGTCTGTACTGAAAGCCTGATGATTAGACCATTGCACCATCAGTCAGACACTCTCAGGCAAAGTCTCCTGGTCATTTTGAAGTGATCTTTTGTTCGTTAGCCTTCAGTTAGTAAAGTTTAAATAACACAGAATCATATTAATCAGATGTTTCTTAGCGCTGTTGAGGTCTTCTTTTATATGATAGTGTAACAGCCGGGAATCGAACCCTGGTCTCCCACGTGGAAAGCCAACATCTTAACCACTACGACAATTAGAGTTTTGAGGTAATCAGGCTGAGGCTGTGAGCCACTGCTAGAATAGCAGTAAATGAAGCTCAATAACTAGCATTAAACTTTAGGAAGAGTGGGATTTGAAAATGAACTCTCTGTGCGGAATAACCCCTACTACACCATCACTCAGTAACATCTGCCTCTTTGTACTGTTGAAGCGATCTTTTGTATGTTAGCCTTCAGATAGTAAAGTTGAAAGAATCAAGAGTTGAACATAGAATAACGTTCATCAGAGTGTAACAACCAGGAATCGAACACAGGTCACCTGCACTGAAGGACAACATCTTAACCACTAAGCCAAAGCAACTGCCTATGGCTCAGGGGAGATATGAGACTTTTGAGGTCATCAGGCTGAGGCTGTGAGCCACTGCTATACAATAAAAAAAAATCAAAAAACGATGGGCTATAACCCATGTTTTTTTTTTTTTTTTTTTTCAAATCCTCAAAAACGATGAAAAACGGCGTGCTATAGTATGCCGTATGGTATGGGCTATAGCCCATGTTCAAAAATGATGAAAAACGAGTTCTTTTTTTTTTCTTCAAAATTTCAAAAAACGATGGGCTATAACCCATGTTTTTTTTTTTTTTTCATTTTTTTCAAATCCTCAAAAATGATGAAAAACGGCTTGCTATAGTATGCCGTACAGTATGGGCTATAGCCCATGGTCAAAAATGGGATAAAAAACGTCTAATAATAGACGTCTAAAACACGTCTATTTTTAGACGTGTTTTAGACGTCTATTTTTAGACATTTTTATCCCATTTTTAGACGCTCGTCTAATAGCCCATACTGTACGGCATACTATAGCACGCCGTTTTTCATCATTTTTGAGGATTAAAAAAAAAAAAAGGAGGATTTGAAAAAAATGGAAAAAAAAAACGATGGGTTATAGCCCATCGTTTTTTTTTTTTTTTTTCAAATCCTCAAAAATGATGAAAAACGGCTTGCTATAGTATGCCGTACAGTATGGGCTATAGCCCATGGTCAAAAATGGGATAAAAAACGTCTAAAAATAGACGTCTAAAACACGTCTAAAAATAGACGTGTTTTAGATGTGTATTTTTAGACATTTTATCCCATTTTTAGACGCTCGTCTAATAGCCAATACTGTACGGCATACTATAGCACGCCGTTTTTCATCATTTTTGAGGATTTGAAAAAAATGGAAAAAACCCATCGTTTTTTTTTTTTTTTTTCAAATCCTCAAAAATGATGAAAAACGGCTTGCTATAGTATGCCGTACAGTATGGGCTATAGCCCATGGTCAAAAATGGGATAAAAAACGTCTAATAATAGACGTCTAAAACACGTCTATTTTTAGACGTGTTTTAGACGTCTATTTTTAGACATTTTTATCCCATTTTTAGACGCTCGTCTAATAGCCCATACTGTACGGCATACTATAGCACGCCGTTTTTCATCATTTTTGAGGATTGGAAAAAAATGGGGAAAAAAAAAACGATGGGTTATAGCCCATCGTTTTTTTTTTTTTTTTTTTTTTTTCAAATCCTCAAAAATTATGAAAAACGGCTTGCTATAGTATGCCGTACAGTATGGGCTATAGCCCATGGTCAAAAATGGGATAAAAAAGTCTAAAAATAGACGTCTAAAACACGTCTATTTTTAGACGTGTTTTAGACGTCTATTTTTAGACATTTTTATCCCATTTTTAGACGCTCGTCTAATAGCCCATACTGTACGGCATACTATAGCAAGCCGTTTTTCATCATTTTTGAGGATTAAAAAAAAAAAAAAAAAAACTATGGGTTATAGCCCATCGTTTATTTTTTTTATTAATTTTTTTCAAATCCTCAAACATTATGAAAAACGGCTTGCTATAGTATGCCGTACAGTATGGGCTATAGCCCATGGTCAAAAATGGGATAAAAAACGTCTAAAAATAGACGTCTAAAACACGTCTAAAAATAGACGTGTTTTAGACGTCTATTTTTAGACATTTTATCCCATTTTTAGACGCTCGTCTAATAGCCAATACTGTACGGCATACTATAGCACGCCGTTTTTCATCATTTTTGAGGATTTGAAAAAAATGGAAAAAAAAAAACGATGGGTTATAGCCCATCGTTTTTTTTTTTTTTTTCAAATCCTCAAAAATGATGAAAAACGGCTTGCTATAGTATGCCGTACAGTATGGGCTATAGCCCATGGTCAAAAATGGGATAAAAAACGTCTAAAAATAGACGTCTAAAACACGTCTAAAAATAGACGTGTTTTAGACGTCTATTTTTAGACATTTTTATCCCATTTTTAGACGCTCGTCTAATAGCCAATACTGTACGGCATACTATAGCACGCCGTTTTTCATCATTTTTGAGGATTTGAAAAAAATGGAAAAAAAAAAAAACGATGGGTTATAGCCCATCGTTTTTTTTTTTTTTTCAAATCCTCAAAAATGATGAAAAACGGCTTGCTATAGTATGCCGTACAGTATGGGCTATAGCCCATGGTCAAAAATGGGATAAAAAACGTCTAAAAATAGACGTCTAAAACACGTCTAAAAATAGACGTGTTTTAGACGTCTATTTTTAGACATTTTTATCCCATTTTTAGACGCTCGTCTAATAGCCAATACTGTACGGCATACTATAGCACGCCGTTTTTCATCATTTTTGAGGATTTGAAAAAAATGGAAAAAAAAAACGATGGGTTATAGCCCATCGTTTTTTTTTTTTTATCAAATCCTCAAAAATGATGAAAAACGGCTTGCTATAGTCTAAAAATAGACGTCTAAAACACGTCTAAAAATAGACGTGTTTTAGACGTCTATTATTAGACGTTTTTTATCCCATTTTTGACCATGGGCTATAGCCCATACTGTACGGCATACTATAGCAAGCCGTTTTTCATCATTTTTGAGGATTCGAAAAAAAAAAAAAAAAAAAAAAACGATGGGCTATAACCCATCGTTTTTTTTCCCATTTTTTTCAAATCCTCAAAAATGATGAAAAATGGCGTGCTATAGTATGCTGTACAGTATGGGCTATTAGACGAGCGTCTAAAAATGGGATAAAAATGTCTAAAAATAGACGTCTAAAACACGTCTATCTTTAGACGTGTTTTAGACGTCTATTTTTAGACATTTTTATCCCATTTTTAGACGCTCGTCTAATAGCCCATACTGTACGGCATACTATAGCACGCCGTTTTTCATCATTTTTGAGGATAAAAAAAAAAAAAAGGAGGATTTGAAAAAAATGGAAAAAAAAAAACGATGGGTTATAGCCCATCGTTTTTTTTTTTTTTTTCAAATCCTCAAAAATGATGAAAAACGGCTTGCTATAGTATGCCGTACAGTATGGGCTATAGCCCATGGTCAAAAATGGGATAAAAAACGTCTAAAAATAGACGTCTAAAACACGTCTAAAAATAGACGTGTTTTAGATGTGTATTTTTAGACATTTTATCCCATTTTTAGACGCTCGTCTAATAGCCAATACTGTACGGCATACTATAGCACGCCGTTTTTCATCATTTTTGAGGATTTGAAAAAAATGGAAAAAAAAAACGATGGGTTATAGCCCATCGTTTTTTTTTTTTTATCAAATCCTCAAAAATGATGAAAAACGGCTTGCTATAGTATGCCGTACAGTATGGGCTATAGCCCATGGTCAAAAATGGGATAAAAAACGTCTAATAATAGACGTCTAAAACACGTCTATTTTTAGACGTGTTATAGCCCATCGTTTTTTTTTTTTTTTTTAATCCTCAAAAATGATGAAAAACGGCTTGCTATAGTATGCCGTACAGTATGGGCTATAGCCCATGGTCAAAAATGGGATAAAAAACGTCTAAAAATAGACGTCTAAAACACGTCTATTTTTAGACGTGTTTTAGACGTCTATTTTTAGACATTTTTATCCCATTTTTAGACGCTCGTCTAATAGCCAATACTGTACGGCATACTATAGCACGCCGTTTTTCATCATTTTTGAGGATTTGAAAAAAATGAAAAAAAAAAAAACGATGGGTTATAGCCCATCGTTTTTTTTTTTTTTTTTTATCCTCAAAAATGATGAAAAACGGCTTGCTATAGTATGCCGTACAGTATGGGCTATAGCCCATGGTCAAAAATGGGATAAAAAACGTCTAAAAATAGACGTCTAAAACACGTCTATTTTTAGACGTGTTTTAGACGTCTATTTTTAGACATTTTTATCCCATTTTTAGACGCTCGTCTAATAGCCCATACTGTACGGCATACTATAGCAAGCCGTTTTTCATCATTTTTGAGGATTAAAAAAAAAAAAAAAAAAAACTATGGGTTATAGCCCATCGTTTATTTTTTTTATTAATTTTTTTCAAATCCTCAAACATTATGAAAAACGGCTTGCTATAGTATGCCGTACAGTATGGGCTATAGCCCATGGTCAAAAATGGGATAAAAAACGTCTAATAATAGACGTCTAAAACACGTCTATTTTTAGACGTGTTTTAGACGTCTATTTTTAGACATTTTTATCCCATTTTTAGACGCTCGTCTAATAGCCCATACTGTACGGCATACTATAGCACGCCGTTTTTCATCATTTTTGAGGATTGGAAAAAAATGGGGGAAAAAAAAACGATGGGTTATAGCCCATCGTTTTTTTTTTTTTTTTTTTTTTTTCAAATCCTCAAAAATTATGAAAAACGGCTTGCTATAGTATGCCGTACAGTATGGGCTATAGCCCATGGTCAAAAATGGGATAAAAAAGTCTAAAAATAGACGTCTAAAACACGTCTATTTTTAGACGTGTTTTAGACGTCTATTTTTAGACATTTTTATCCCATTTTTAGACGCTCGTCTAATAGCCCATACTGTACGGCATACTATAGCAAGCCGTTTTTCATCATTTTTGAGGATTAAAAAAAAAAAAAAAAAAAACTATGGGTTATAGCCCATCGTTTATTTTTTTTATTATTTTTTTTCAAATCCTCAAACATTATGAAAAACGGCTTGCTATAGTATGCCGTACAGTATGGGCTATAGCCCATGGTCAAAAATGGGATAAAAAACGTCTAAAAATAGACGTCTAAAACACGTCTAAAAATAGACGTGTTTTAGACGTCTATTTTTAGACATTTTATCCCATTTTTAGACGCTCGTCTAATAGCCAATACTGTACGGCATACTATAGCACGCCGTTTTTCATCATTTTTGAGGATTTGAAAAAAATGGAAAAAAAAAACGATGGGCTATAACCCATCGTTTTTTTTTTTTTTTTTCAAATCCTCAAAAATGATGAAAAACGGCTTGCTATAGTATGCCGTACAGTATGGGCTATAGCCCATGGTCAAAAATGGGATAAAAAACGTCTAAAAATAGACGTCTAAAACACGTCTAAAAATAGACGTGTTTTAGACGTCTATTTTTAGACATTTTTATCCCATTTTTAGACGCTCGTCTAATAGCCAATACTGTACGGCATACTATAGCACGCCGTTTTTCATCATTTTTGAGGATTTGAAAAAAATGGAAAAAAAAAAAACGATGGGTTATAGCCCATCGTTTTTTTTTTTTTTTTAAATCCTCAAAAATGATGAAAAACGGCTTGCTATAGTATGCCGTACAGTATGGGCTATAGCCCATGGTCAAAAATGGGATAAAAAACGTCTAAAAATAGACGTCTAAAACACGTCTATTTTTAGACGTGTTTTAGACGTCTATTTTTAGACATTTTTATCCCATTTTTAGACGCTCGTCTAATAGCCCATACTGTACGGCATACTATAGCAAGCCGTTTTTCATCATTTTTGAGGATTAAAAAAAAAAAAAAAAAAAACTATGGGTTATAGCCCATCGTTTATTTTTTTTATTAATTTTTTTCAAATCCTCAAACATTATGAAAAACGGCTTGCTATAGTATGCCGTACAGTATGGGCTATAGCCCATGGTCAAAAATGGGATAAAAAACGTCTAAAAATAGACGTCTAAAACACGTCTAAAAATAGACGTGTTTTAGACGTCTATTTTTAGACATTTTTATCCCATTTTTAGACGCTCGTCTAGTAGCCAATACTGTACGGCATACTATAGCACGCCGTTTTTCATCATTTTTGAGGATTTGAAAAAAATGGAAAAAAAAAACGATGGGTTATAGCCCATCGTTTTTTTTTTTTTATCAAATCCTCAAAAATGATGAAAAACGGCTTGCTATAGTATGCCGTACAGTATGGGCTATAGCCCATGGTCAAAAATGGGATAAAAAACGTCTAAAAATAGACGTCTAAAACACGTCTAAAAATAGACGTGTTTTAGACGTCTATTTTTAGACATTTTTATCCCATTTTTAGACGCTCGTCTAATAGCCAATACTGTACGGCATACTATAGCACGCCGTTTTTCATCATTTTTGAGGATTTGAAAAAAATGGAAAAAAAAAACGATGGGTTATAGCCCATCGTTTTTTTTTTTTTATCAAATCCTCAAAAATGATGAAAAACGGCTTGCTATAGTCTAAAAATAGACGTCTAAAACACGTCTAAAAATAGACGTGTTTTAGACGTCTATTATTAGACGTTTTTTATCCCATTTTTGACCATGGGCTATAGCCCATACTGTACGGCATACTATAGCAAGCCGTTTTTCATCATTTTTGAGGATTCGAAAAAAAAAAAAAAAAAAAAAAAACGATGGGCTATAACCCATCGTTTTTTTTCCCATTTTTTTCAAATCCTCAAAAATGATGAAAAATGGCGTGCTATAGTATGCTGTACAGTATGGGCTATTAGACGAGCGTCTAAAAATGGGATAAAAATGTCTAAAAATAGACGTCTAAAACACGTCTATCTTTAGACGTGTTTTAGACGTCTATTTTTAGACATTTTTTATCCCATTTTTGACCATGGGCTAGCGATGGCGGAAAAAGCGATGGCGAAAAAAAGCGATGGCGAAAAAAAGCGATGGCGGAAAAAGCGATGGCGAAAAAAAGCGATGAAAAAAAAGCGATGGCGAAAAAAGCGATGGCGAAAAAAGCGATGGCGAAAAAAAAGCGATGGCGGAAAAAGCGATGGCGAAAAAAGCGATGGCGAAAAATAGCGATGTCGGAAAAAGCGATGGCGAAAAAAAGCGATGGCGAAAAAGCGATGGCGAAAAAAGCGATGGCGAAAAAAGCGATGGCGGAAAAAGCGATGGCGAAAAAAAGCGATGGCGAAAAAGCGATGGCGAAAAAAAAGCGATGGCGGAAAAAGCGATGGCGGAAAAAGCGATGGCGAAAAAAGCGATGGCGGAAAAAGCGATGGCGGAAAAAGCGATGGCGAAAAAAGCGATGGCGAAAAAAGCGATGGCGAAAAAAGCGATGGCGAAAAAAAAGCGATGAAAAAAAAGCGATGGCGGAAAAAGCGATGGCGAAAAAAGCGATGGCGAAAAAAAAGCGATGGCGGAAAAAGCGATGGCGAAAAAAAGCGATGGCGGAAAAAGCGATGGCGAAAAAAGCGATGGCGAAAAAGCGAAAAAAAAATGGGGGGAAAAAAACGATGGGTTATAGCCCATCGTTTTTTTTTTTTTTTGTTTTTTTTTAATCCTCAAAAATGATGAAAAACGGCTTGCTATAGTATGCCGTACAGTATGGGCTATAGCCCATGGTCAAAAATGGGATAAAAAACGTCTAAAAATAGACGTCTAGAACACGTCTATTTTTAGACGTGTTTTAGACGTCTATTTTTATCCCATTTTTAGACGCTCGTCTAATATCCCATACTGTACGGCATACTATAGCACGCCGTTTTTCATCATTTTTGAGGATTGGAAAAAAATGGGGGGAAAAAAACGATGGGTTATAGCCCATCGTTTTTTTTTTTTTTTTTTTTTTTCAAATCCTCAAAAATGATGAAAAACGGCTTGCTATAGTATGCCGTACAGTATGGGCTATAGCCCATGGTCAAAAATGGGATAAAAAACGTCTAAAAATAGACGTCTAGAACACGTATATTTTTAGACGTGTTTTAGACGTCTATTTTTATCCCATTTTTAGACGCTCGTCTAATAGCCCATACTGTACGGCATACTATAGCACGCCGTTTTTCATCATTTTTGAGGATTGGAAAAAAATGGGGGGAAAAAAACGATGGGTTATAGCCCATCGTTTTTTTTTTTTTTTTTTTTTTTCAAATCCTCAAAAATGATGAAAAACGGCTTGCTATAGTATGCCGTACAGTATGGGCTATAGCCCATGGTCAAAAATGGGATAAAAAACGTCTAAAAATAGACGTCTAGAACACGTCTATTTTTAGACGTGTTTTAGACGTCTATTTTTATCCCATTTTTAGACGCTCGTCTAATATCCCATACTGTACGGCATACTATAGCACGCCGTTTTTCATCATTTTTGAGGATTGGAAAAAAATGGGGGGGAAAAAACGATGGGTTATAGCCCATCGTTTTTTTTTTTTTTTTTTTTTTTCAAATCCTCAAAAATGATGAAAAACGGCTTGCTATAGTATGCCGTACAGTATGGGCTATAGCCCATGGTCAAAAATGGGATAAAAAACGTCTAAAAATAGACGTCTAGAACACGTCTATTTTTAGACGTGTTTTAGACGTCTATTTTTATCCCATTTTTAGACGCTCGTCTAATATCCCATACTGTACGGCATACTATAGCACGCCGTTTTTCATCATTTTTGAGGATTGGAAAAAAATGGGGGGGAAAAAACGATGGGTTATAGCCCATCGTTTTTTTTTTTTTTTTTTTTTTTCAAATCCTCAAAAATGATGAAAAACGGCTTGCTATAGTATGCCGTACAGTATGGGCTATAGCCCATGGTCAAAAATGGGATAAAAACGTCTAAAAATAGACGTCTAAAACACGTCTATCTGTAGAAGTGTTTTAGACGTCTATTTTTAGACATTTTTATCCCATTTTTAGACGCTCGTCTAATAGCCCATACTGTACGGCATACTATAGCACGCCGTTTTTCATCATTTTTGAGGATTGGAAAAAAATGGGGGGAAAAAAACGATGGGTTATAGCCCATCGTTTTTTTTTTTTTTTTTTTTTTTTTAATCCTCAAAAATGATGAAAAACGGCTTGCTATAGTATGCCGTACAGTATGGGCTATAGCCCATGGTCAAAAATGGGATAAAAAACGTCTAAAAATAGACGTCTAGAACACGTCTATTTTTAGACGTGTTTTAGACGTCTATTTTTATCCCATTTTTAGACGCTCGTCTAATAGCCCATACTGTACGGCATACTATAGCACGCCGTTTTTCATCATTTTTGAGGATTGGAAAAAAATGGGGGGAAAAAAACGATGGGTTATAGCCCATCGTTTTTTTTTTTTTTTTTTTTTTTCAAATCCTCAAAAATGATGAAAAACGGCTTGCTATAGTATGCCGTACAGTATGGGCTATAGCCCATGGTCAAAAATGGGATAAAAAACGTCTAAAAATAGACGTCTAAAACACGTCTAAAAATAGACGTGTTTTAGACGTCTATTTTTAGACATTTTTATCCCATTTTTAGACGCTCGTCTAGTAGCCAATACTGTACGGCATACTATAGCACGCCGTTTTTCATCATTTTTGAGGATTTGAAAAAAATGGAAAAAAAAAACGATGGGTTATAGCCCATCGTTTTTTTTTTTTTATCAAATCCTCAAAAATGATGAAAAACGGCTTGCTATAGTATGCCGTACAGTATGGGCTATAGCCCATGGTCAAAAATGGGATAAAAAACGTCTAAAAATAGACGTCTAAAACACGTCTAAAAATAGACGTGTTTTAGACGTCTATTTTTAGACATTTTTATCCCATTTTTAGACGCTCGTCTAATAGCCAATACTGTACGGCATACTATAGCACGCCGTTTTTCATCATTTTTGAGGATTTGAAAAAAATGGAAAAAAAAAACGATGGGTTATAGCCCATCGTTTTTTTTTTTTTATCAAATCCTCAAAAATGATGAAAAACGGCTTGCTATAGTCTAAAAATAGACGTCTAAAACACGTCTAAAAATAGACGTGTTTTAGACGTCTATTATTAGACGTTTTTTATCCCATTTTTGACCATGGGCTATAGCCCATACTGTACGGCATACTATAGCAAGCCGTTTTTCATCATTTTTGAGGATTCGAAAAAAAAAAAAAAAAAAAAAAACGATGGGCTATAACCCATCGTTTTTTTTCCCATTTTTTTCAAATCCTCAAAAATGATGAAAAATGGCGTGCTATAGTATGCTGTACAGTATGGGCTATTAGACGAGCGTCTAAAAATGGGATAAAAATGTCTAAAAATAGACGTCTAAAACACGTCTATCTTTAGACGTGTTTTAGACGTCTATTTTTAGACATTTTTTATCCCATTTTTGACCATGGGCTAGCGATGGCGGAAAAAGCGATGGCGAAAAAAAGCGATGGCGAAAAAAAGCGATGGCGGAAAAAGCGATGGCGAAAAAAAGCGATGAAAAAAAAGCGATGGCGAAAAAAGCGATGGCGAAAAAAGCGATGGCGAAAAAAAAGCGATGGCGGAAAAAGCGATGGCGAAAAAAGCGATGGCGAAAAATAGCGATGTCGGAAAAAGCGATGGCGAAAAAAAGCGATGGCGAAAAAGCGATGGCGAAAAAAGCGATGGCGAAAAAAGCGATGGCGGAAAAAGCGATGGCGAAAAAAAGCGATGGCGAAAAAGCGATGGCGAAAAAAAAGCGATGGCGGAAAAAGCGATGGCGGAAAAAGCGATGGCGAAAAAAGCGATGGCGAAAAAAGCGATGGCGGAAAAAGCGATGGCGAAAAAAGCGATGGCGAAAAAAGCGATGGCGAAAAAAGCGATGGCGAAAAAAAAGCGATGAAAAAAAAGCGATGGCGGAAAAAGCGATGGCGAAAAAAGCGATGGCGAAAAAAAAGCGATGGCGGAAAAAGCGATGGCGAAAAAAAGCGATGGCGGAAAAAGCGATGGCGAAAAAAGCGATGGCGAAAAAGCGAAAAAAAAATGGGGGGAAAAAAACGATGGGTTATAGCCCATCGTTTTTTTTTTTTTTTTTTTTTTTTTAATCCTCAAAAATGATGAAAAACGGCTTGCTATAGTATGCCGTACAGTATGGGCTATAGCCCATGGTCAAAAATGGGATAAAAAACGTCTAAAAATAGACGTCTAGAACACGTCTATTTTTAGACGTGTTTTAGACGTCTATTTTTATCCCATTTTTAGACGCTCGTCTAATATCCCATACTGTACGGCATACTATAGCACGCCGTTTTTCATCATTTTTGAGGATTGGAAAAAAATGGGGGGAAAAAAACGATGGGTTATAGCCCATCGTTTTTTTTTTTTTTTTTTTTTTTCAAATCCTCAAAAATGATGAAAAACGGCTTGCTATAGTATGCCGTACAGTATGGGCTATAGCCCATGGTCAAAAATGGGATAAAAAACGTCTAAAAATAGACGTCTAGAACACGTATATTTTTAGACGTGTTTTAGACGTCTATTTTTATCCCATTTTTAGACGCTCGTCTAATAGCCCATACTGTACGGCATACTATAGCACGCCGTTTTTCATCATTTTTGAGGATTGGAAAAAAATGGGGGGAAAAAAACGATGGGTTATAGCCCATCGTTTTTTTTTTTTTTTTTTTTTTTCAAATCCTCAAAAATGATGAAAAACGGCTTGCTATAGTATGCCGTACAGTATGGGCTATAGCCCATGGTCAAAAATGGGATAAAAAACGTCTAAAAATAGACGTCTAGAACACGTCTATTTTTAGACGTGTTTTAGACGTCTATTTTTATCCCATTTTTAGACGCTCGTCTAATATCCCATACTGTACGGCATACTATAGCACGCCGTTTTTCATCATTTTTGAGGATTGGAAAAAAATGGGGGGGAAAAAACGATGGGTTATAGCCCATCGTTTTTTTTTTTTTTTTTTTTTTTCAAATCCTCAAAAATGATGAAAAACGGCTTGCTATAGTATGCCGTACAGTATGGGCTATAGCCCATGGTCAAAAATGGGATAAAAAACGTCTAAAAATAGACGTCTAGAACACGTCTATTTTTAGACGTGTTTTAGACGTCTATTTTTATCCCATTTTTAGACGCTCGTCTAATATCCCATACTGTACGGCATACTATAGCACGCCGTTTTTCATCATTTTTGAGGATTGGAAAAAAATGGGGGGGAAAAAACGATGGGTTATAGCCCATCGTTTTTTTTTTTTTTTTTTTTTTTCAAATCCTCAAAAATGATGAAAAACGGCTTGCTATAGTATGCCGTACAGTATGGGCTATAGCCCATGGTCAAAAATGGGATAAAAACGTCTAAAAATAGACGTCTAAAACACGTCTATCTGTAGAAGTGTTTTAGACGTCTATTTTTAGACATTTTTATCCCATTTTTAGACGCTCGTCTAATAGCCCATACTGTACGGCATACTATAGCACGCCGTTTTTCATCATTTTTGAGGATTGGAAAAAAATGGGGGGAAAAAAACGATGGGTTATAGCCCATCGTTTTTTTTTTTTTTTTTTTTTTTTTTAATCCTCAAAAATGATGAAAAACGGCTTGCTATAGTATGCCGTACAGTATGGGCTATAGCCCATGGTCAAAAATGGGATAAAAAACGTCTAAAAATAGACGTCTAGAACACGTCTATTTTTAGACGTGTTTTAGACGTCTATTTTTATCCCATTTTTAGACGCTCGTCTAATAGCCCATACTGTACGGCATACTATAGCACGCCGTTTTTCATCATTTTTGAGGATTGGAAAAAAATGGGGGGAAAAAAACGATGGGTTATAGCCCATCGTTTTTTTTTTTTTTTTTTTTTTTTCAAATCCTCAAAAATGATGAAAAACGGCTTGCTATAGTATGCCGTACAGTATGGGCTATAGCCCATGGTCAAAAATGGGATAAAAAACGTCTAAAAATAGACGTCTAGAACACGTCTATTTTTAGACGTGTTTTAGACGTCTATTTTTATCCCATTTTTAGACGCTCGTCTAATATCCCATACTGTACGGCATACTATAGCACGCCGTTTTTCATCATTTTTGAGGATTGGAAAAAAATGGGGGGGAAAAAACGATGGGTTATAGCCCATCGTTTTTTTTTTTTTTTTTTTTTTTCAAATCCTCAAAAATGATGAAAAACGGCTTGCTATAGTATGCCGTACAGTATGGGCTATAGCCCATGGTCAAAAATGGGATAAAAACGTCTAAAAATAGACGTCTAAAACACGTCTATCTTTAGAAGTGTTTTAGACGTCTATTTTTATCCCATTTTTAGACGCTCGTCTAATATCCCATACTGTACGGCATACTATAGCACGCCGTTTTTCATCATTTTTGAGGATTGGAAAAAAATGGGGGGGAAAAAACGATGGGTTATAGCCCATCGTTTTTTTTTTTTTTTTTTTTTTTCAAATCCTCAAAAATGATGAAAAACGGCTTGCTATAGTATGCCGTACAGTATGGGCTATAGCCCATGGTCAAAAATGGGATAAAAACGTCTAAAAATAGACGTCTAAAACACGTCTATCTTTAGAAGTGTTTTAGACGTCTATTTTTAGACATTTTTATCCCATTTTTAGACGCTCGTCTAATAGCCCATACTGTACGGCATACTATAGCACGCCGTTTTTCATCATTTTTGAGGATTGGAAAAAAATGGGGGGAAAAAAACGATGGGTTATAGCCCATCGTTTTTTTTTTTTTTTTTTTTTTTTTTAATCCTCAAAAATGATGAAAAACGGCTTGCTATAGTATGCCGTACAGTATGGGCTATAGCCCATGGTCAAAAATGGGATAAAAAACGTCTAAAAATAGACGTCTAGAACACGTCTATTTTTAGACGTGTTTTAGACGTCTATTTTTATCCCATTTTTAGACGCTCGTCTAATAGCCCATACTGTACGGCATACTATAGCACGCCGTTTTTCATCATTTTTGAGGATTGGAAAAAAATGGGGGGAAAAAAACGATGGGTTATAGCCCATCGTTTTTTTTTTTTTTTTTTTTTTTTCAAATCCTCAAAAATGATGAAAAACGGCTTGCTATAGTATGCCGTACAGTATGGGCTATAGCCCATGGTCAAAAATGGGATAAAAAACGTCTAAAAATAGACGTCTAGAACACGTCTATTTTTAGACGTGTTTTAGACGTCTATTTTTATCCCATTTTTAGACGCTCGTCTAATATCCCATACTGTACGGCATACTATAGCACGCCGTTTTTCATCATTTTTGAGGATTGGAAAAAAATGGGGGGGAAAAAACGATGGGTTATAGCCCATCGTTTTTTTTTGTTTTTTTTTTTTTCAAATCCTCAAAAATGATGAAAAACGGCTTGCTATAGTATGCCGTACAGTATGGGCTATAGCCCATGGTCAAAAATGGGATAAAAACGTCTAAAAATAGACGTCTAAAACACGTCTATCTTTAGAAGTGTTTTAGACGTCTATTTTTAGACATTTTTATCCCATTTTTAGACGCTCGTCTAATAGCCCATACTGTACGGCATACTATAGCACGCCGTTTTTCATCATTTTTGAGGATTGGAAAAAAATGGGGGGAAAAAAACGATGGGTTATAGCCCATCGTTTTTTTTTTTTTTTTTTTTTTTTTAATCCTCAAAAATGATGAAAAACGGCTTGCTATAGTATGCCGTACAGTATGGGCTATAGCCCATGGTCAAAAATGGGATAAAAAACGTCTAAAAATAGACGTCTAGAACACGTCTATTTTTAGACGTGTTTTAGACGTCTATTTTTATCCCATTTTTAGACGCTCGTCTAATATCCCATACTGTACGGCATACTATAGCACGCCGTTTTTCATCATTTTTGAGGATTGGAAAAAAATGGGGGGGAAAAAACGATGGGTTATAGCCCATCGTTTTTTTTTTTTTTTTTTTTTTTCAAATCCTCAAAAATGATGAAAAACGGCTTGCTATAGTATGCCGTACAGTATGGGCTATAGCCCATGGTCAAAAATGGGATAAAAACGTCTAAAAATAGACGTCTAAAACACGTCTATCTTTAGAAGTGTTTTAGACGTCTATTTTTAGACATTTTTATCCCATTTTTAGACGCTCGTCTAATAGCCCATACTGTACGGCATACTATAGCACGCCGTTTTTCATCATTTTTGAGGATTGGAAAAAAATGGGGGGAAAAAAACGATGGGTTATAGCCCATCGTTTTTTTTTTTTTTTTTTTTTTTTCAAATCCTCAAAAATGATGAAAAACGGCTTGCTATAGTATGCCGTACAGTATGGGCTATAGCCCATGGTCAAAAATGGGATAAAAACGTCTAAAAGTAGACGTCTAAAACACGTCTATCTTTAGAAGTGTTTTAGACGTCTATTTTTAGACATTTTTATCCCATTTTTAGACGCTCGTCTAATAGCCCATACTGTACGGCATACTATAGCACGCCGTTTTTCATCATTTTTGAGGATTGGAAAAAAATGGGGGGAAAAAAACGATGGGTTATAGCCCATCGTTTTTTTTTTTTTTTTTTTTTTTTTTAATCCTCAAAAATGATGAAAAACGGCTTGCTATAGTATGCCGTACAGTATGGGCTATAGCCCATGGTCAAAAATGGGATAAAAAACGTCTAAAAATAGACGTCTAGAACACGTCTATTTTTAGACGTGTTTTAGACGTCTATTTTTATCCCATTTTTAGACGCTCGTCTAATATCCCATACTGTACGGCATACTATAGCACGCCGTTTTTCATCATTTTTGAGGATTGGAAAAAAATGGGGGGGAAAAAACGATGGGTTATAGCCCATCGTTTTTTTTTTTTTTTTTTTTTTTCAAATCCTCAAAAATGATGAAAAACGGCTTGCTATAGTATGCCGTACAGTATGGGCTATAGCCCATGGTCAAAAATGGGATAAAAACGTCTAAAAATAGACGTCTAAAACACGTCTATCTTTAGAAGTGTTTTAGACGTCTATTTTTAGACATTTTTATCCCATTTTTAGACGCTCGTCTAATAGCCCATACTGTACGGCATACTATAGCACGCCGTTTTTCATCATTTTTGAGGATTGGAAAAAAATGGGGGGAAAAAAACGATGGGTTATAGCCCATCGTTTTTTTTTTTTTTTTTTTTTTTTCAAATCCTCAAAAATGATGAAAAACGGCTTGCTATAGTATGCCGTACAGTATGGGCTATAGCCCATGGTCAAAAATGGGATAAAAACGTCTAAAAGTAGACGTCTAAAACACGTCTATCTTTAGAAGTGTTTTAGACGTCTATTTTTAGACATTTTTATCCCATTTTTAGACGCTCGTCTAATAGCCCATACTGTACGGCATACTATAGCACGCCGTTTTTCATCATTTTTGAGGATTGGAAAAAAATGGGGGGAAAAAAACGATGGGTTATAGCCCATCGTTTTTTTTTTCTTTCTTTTTTTTCAAATCCTCAAAAATGATGAAAAACGGCTTGCTATAGTATGCCGTACAGTATGGGCTATAGCCCATGGTCAAAAATGGGATAAAAACGTCTAAAAATAGACGTCTAAAACACGTCTATCTTTAGAAGTGTTTTAGACGTCTATTTTTAGACATTTTTATCCCATTTTTAGACGCTCGTCTAATAGCCCATACTGTACGGCATACTATAGCACGCCGTTTTTCATCATTTTTGAGGATTGGAAAAAAATGGGGGGAAAAAAACGATGGGTTATAGCCCATCGTTTTTTTTTTTTTTTTTTTTTTTCAAATCCTCAAAAATGATGAAAAACGGCTTGCTATAGTATGCCGTACAGTATGGGCTATAGCCCATGGTCAAAAATGGGATAAAAAACGTCTAATAATAGACGTCTAAAACACGTCTATTTTTAGACGTGTTTTAGACGTCTATTTTTAGACATTTTTATCCCATTTTTAGACGCTCGTCTAATAGCCCATACTGTACGGCATACTATAGCACGCCGCTTTTCATCATTTTTGAGGATTGGAAAAAAATGGGGAAAAAAAAACGATGGGTTATAGCCCATCGTTTTTTTTTTTTTTTTTTTTTTTCAAATCCTCAAAAATTATGAAAAACGGCTTGCTATAGTATGCCGTACAGTATGGGCTATAGCCCATGGTCAAAAATGGGATAAAAAAACGTCTAAAAATAGACGTCTAAAACACGTCTATTTTTAGACGTGTTTTAGACGTCTATTTTTTGACATTTTTATCCCATTTTTAGACGCTCGTCTAATAGCCCATACTGTACGGCATACTATAGCAAGCCGTTTTTCATCTTTTTTGAGGATTAAAAAAAAAAAAAAAAAAAAAACTATGGGTTATAGCCCATCGTTTATTTTTTTTATTAATTTTTTTCAAATCCTCAAACATTATGAAAAACGGCTTGCTATAGTATGCCGTACAGTATGGGCTATAGCCCATGGTCAAAAATGGGATAAAAAACGTCTAAAAATAGACGTCTAAAACACGTCTAAAAATAGACGTGTTTTAGACGTCTATTTTTAGACATTTTTATCCCATTTTTAGACGCTCGTCTAATAGCCAATACTGTACGGCATACTATAGCACGCCGTTTTTCATCATTTTTGAGGATTTGAAAAAAATGGAAAAAAAATGGGTTATAGCCCATCGTTTTTTTTTTTTTTCAAATCCTCAAAAATGATGAAAAACGGCTTGCTATAGTATGCCGTACAGTATGGGCTATAGCCCATGGTCAAAAATGGGATAAAAAACGTCTAAAAATAGACGTCTAAAACACGTCTATTTTTAGACGTGTTTTAGACGTCTATTTTTAGACATTTTTATCCCATTTTTAGACGCTCGTCTAATAGCCCATACTGTACGGCATACTATAGCAAGCCGTTTTTCATCATTTTTGAGGATTTAAAAAAAACAAAAAAAAAACTATGGGTTATAGCCCATCGTTTATTTTTTTTATTAATTTTTTTCAAATCCTCAAACATTATGAAAAACGGCTTGCTATAGTATGCCGTACAGTATGGGCTATAGCCCATGGTCAAAAATGGGATAAAAAACGTCTAAAAATAGACGTCTAAAACACGTCTAAAAATAGACGTGTTTTAGACGTCTATTTTTAGACATTTTTATCCCATTTTTAGACGCTCGTCTAATAGCCAATACTGTACGGCATACTATAGCACGCCGTTTTTCATCATTTTTGAGGATTTGAAAAAAATGGAAAAGAAAAAAAACGATGGGCTATAACCCATCGTTTTTTTTTTTCCATTTTTTTCAAATCCTTTTTTTTTTTTTTTTAAACGTCTAAAAATAGACGTCTAAAACACCGTTCAAAACCGTTCAAAAAACGGCGTGCTATAGTATGCCGTACGATATGGGCTATAGCCCATGTTCAAAAATGATGAAAAACAAGGTTATTTTTTTTTTTCAAAATTTAAAAAAACGATGGGCTATAACCCATGTTTGTTTTTTTTTTGTTTTTTTCAAATCCTCAAAAATGATGAAAAACGGCGTAACTATAGTATGCCGTACGGTATGGGCTATAGCCCATGTTCAAAAATGATGAAAAACGAGTTTTTTTTTCTTTTTTTTCAAAATTTCAAAAAACGATGGGCTATAACCCATGTTTTTTTTGTTTTTTTTCATTTTTTTCAAATCCTCAAAACAGACGTCTAAAACACGTCTATTTTTAGACTTGTTTTAGACGTTTATAAACAGAACTGTCCATCTAAATTCTAAACGGATGGTTAAATATAAGTTCCCGATTGTACCTCACATGCCAGTGTGGCATCGTAGATAAACCTGGGGTTTATAAGCAGAACATTCCGGGTTCAATTCTCCTGAAGAACATTTTCACTGTCCATCTAAATTCTAAACGGCTGGTTAAATATAAGTTCCCGATTGTACCTTACATGCCGATGTGGCTCAAAAGATAAATCTGAGGTTCATAATCCAAAGGTTACTGGTTCAAAACTAATACTCAACCAATGCTGCAGTAATTTGAACTTTTCAAGGCTAGAATAAAAAATAAAAACTCATAAGCACCAGGAGACATCTGCTGATTGCCCCAAGGTGCCTTAGCTCAATGGTGTGGTGTGCTTGATCGGTAGCCTCTGCTACCACCTGCCTGCAGGTTCAAGTCCCATGCAAGGTACTAGTGAGGACCATCGGGAGACGGTGCTCTCTCCCCCTGTTTCCTGAAAAGTAGCAGTTGGGGGTTATGTTTGAAAGAACCCTGTCCACCTAAAATTTTACAGATAAGAATTAGGTCAAACGTTTAAAAATAAAATAGCAATTTGGCCCATCATCTGACAGAAAGAATAGTCTGTGTATTTGCATACTGGGCCAAAACTTGGTTGGAAAGTCCCTCTTTTATGTCTGGCTTCCAGGCCAGTTGGAAAAGGGCAAACTGAGAGGTGGTAAGAGTATGTTAAATTGGACATTTTCATGGTAAAAGGTTAGCTGGACAGGGTTCTTTCAGACATAAGCCCCAACCGTTACATCTCAGGAAACAGGGGGAGAGAGCACCCTCTCCCGATGGTCCTCCAGCACCTTGATGTCATGACATGGGACTTGAACCTGCCAACTGCCTGTAGCAGAGGCAACGGGTCAAGCGCTCCACACCATTACGCCAAGGCACCTTTGGGCATTCAGCAGATGTCTCCTGGTGCTTTTGAGTTTTTATTTTTCATTCAAGCCTTGAAAAGTTCAAATTACTGCAGCATTGAGCTGTAGGAGGAACAGGACTTGAACATGGAATGTCTGTACTGAAAGCCTGATGATTAGACCATTGCACCATCAGTCAGACACTCTCAGGCAAAGTCTCCTGGTCATTTTGAAGTGATCTTTTGTTCGTTAGCCTTCAGTTAGTAAAGTTTAAATAACACAGAATCATATTAATCAGATGTTTCTTAGCGCTGTTGAGGTCTTCTTTTATATGATAGTGTAACAGCCGGGAATCGAACCCTGGTCTCCCACGTGGAAAGCCAACATCTTAACCACTACGACAATTAGAGTTTTGAGGTAATCAGGCTGAGGCTGTGAGCCACTGCTAGAATAGCAGTAAATGAAGCTCAATAACTAGCATTAAACTTTAGGAAGAGTGGGATTTGAAAATGAACTCTCTGTGCGGAATAACCCCTACTACACCATCACTCAGTAACATCTGCCTCTTTGTACTGTTGAAGCGATCTTTTGTATGTTAGCCTTCAGATAGTAAAGTTGAAAGAATCAAGAGTTGAACATAGAATAACTTTCATCAGAGTGTAACACCCAGGAATCGAACACAGGTCACCTGCACTGAAGGACAACATCTTAACCACTAAGCCAAAGCAACTGCCTATGGCTCAGGGGAGATATGAGACTTTTGAGGTCATCAGGCTGAGGCTGTGAGCCACTGCTATACAATAAAAAAAATCAAAAAACGATGGGCTATAACCCATGTTTATTTTTATTTTATTTTTTCAAATCCTCAAAAACGATGAAAAACGGCGTGCTATAGATCTAAATTCTAAACGGATGGTTAAATATAAGTTCCCGATTGTACCTTACATGCCGATGTGGCTCAAAAGATAAATCTGAGGTTCATAATCCAAAGGTTACTGGTTCAAAACTAATACTCAACCAATGCTGCAGTAATTTGAACTTTTCAAGGCTAGAATAAAAAATAAAAACTCATAAGCACCAGGAGACATCTGCTGATTGCCCCAAGGTGCCTTAGCTCAATGGTGTGGTGTGCTTGATCGGTAGCCTCTGCTACCACCTGCCTGCAGGTTCAAGTCCCATGCAAGGTACTAGTGAGGACCATCGGGAGACGGTGCTCTCTCCCCCTGTTTCCTGAAAAGTAGCAGTTGGGGGTTATGTTTGAAAGAACCCTGTCCACCTAAAATTTTACAGATAAGAATTAGGTCAAACGTTTAAAAATAAAATAGCAATTTGGCCCATCATCTGACAGAAAGAATAGTCTGTGTATTTGCATACTGGGCCAAAACTTGGTTGGAAAGTCCCTCTTTTATGTCTGGCTTCCAGGCCAGTTGGAAAAGGGCAAACTGAGAGGTGGTAAGAGTATGTTAAATTGGACATTTTCATGGTAAAAGGTTAGCTGGACAGGGTTCTTTCAGACATAAGCCCCAACCGTTACATCTCAGGAAACAGGGGGAGAGAGCACCCTCTCCCGATGGTCCTCCAGCACCTTGATGTCATGACATGGGACTTGAACCTGCCAACTGCCTGTAGCAGAGGCAACGGGTCAAGCGCTCCACACCATTACGCCAAGGCACCTTTGGGCATTCAGCAGATGTCTCCTGGTGCTTTTGAGTTTTTATTTTTCATTCAAGCCTTGAAAAGTTCAAATTACTGCAGCATTGAGCTGTAGGAGGAACAGGACTTGAACATGGAATGTCTGTACTGAAAGCCTGATGATTAGACCATTGCACCATCAGTCAGACACTCTCAGGCAAAGTCTCCTGGTCATTTTGAAGTGATCTTTTGTTCGTTAGCCTTCAGTTAGTAAAGTTTAAATAACACAGAATCATATTAATCAGATGTTTCTTAGCGCTGTTGAGGTCTTCTTTTATATGATAGTGTAACAGCCGGGAATCGAACCCTGGTCTCCCACGTGGAAAGCCAACATCTTAACCACTACGACAATTAGAGTTTTGAGGTAATCAGGCTGAGGCTGTGAGCCACTGCTAGAATAGCAGTAAATGAAGCTCAATAACTAGCATTAAACTTTAGGAAGAGTGGGATTTGAAAATGAACTCTCTGTGCGGAATAACCCCTACTACACCATCACTCAGTAACATCTGCCTCTTTGTACTGTTGAAGCGATCTTTTGTATGTTAGCCTTCAGATAGTAAAGTTGAAAGAATCAAGAGTTGAACATAGAATCACGTTCATCAGAGTGTAACACCCAGGAATCGAACACAGGTCACCTGCACTGAAGGACAACATCTTAACCACTAAGCCAAAGCAACTGCCTATGGCTCAGGGGAGATATGAGACTTTTGAGGTCATCAGGCTGAGGCTGTGAGCCACTGCTATACAATAAAAAAAATCAAAAAACGATGGGCTATAACCCATGTTTTGTTTTTTTTTTCATTTTTTTCAAATCCTCAAAAATGATGAAAAACGGCGTGCTATAGTATGCCATACGGTATGGGCTATAGCCCATGTTCAAAAATGAAGAAAAACAAGGTTAATTCTTTTTTTTTCAAAATTTCAAAAAACGATGGGCTATAACCCATGTTTTTTTTTTTTTCATTTTTTTCAAATCCTCAAAAATTATGAAAAACGGCGTGCTATAGTATGCCGTACGATATGGGCTATAGCCCATGTTCAAAAATGATGAAAAACAAGGTTATTTTTTGTTTTCAAAATTTCAAAAAACGATGGGCTATAACCCATGTTTTTTTTTTCTTTTTTTTTTTCAAATCCTCAAAAATGATGAAAAACGGCGTGCTATAGTATGCCGTATGGTATGGGCTATAGCCCATGTTCAAAAATGATGAAAAACTAGTTCATTTTTTTTCCCCAAAATTTCAAAAAACGATGGGCTATAACCCATGTTTTTTTTTTTTTTTTTTTTTTAAATCCTCAAAAATGATGAAAAACGGCGTGCTATAGTATGCCGTATGGTATGGGCTATAGCCCATGTTCAAAAATGATGAAAAACGAGTTCATTTTTTTTTCTCCAAAATTTCAAAAAACGATGGGCTATAACCCATGTTTTTTTTTATTTTTTATTTTTTTCAAATCCTCAAAAATGATGAAAAACGGCGTGCTATAGTATGCCATACGGTATGGGCTATAGCCCATGTTCAAAAATGATGAAAAACGAGGTTATTTTTTTTTTCAAATTTTCAAAAAACGATGGGCTATAACCCATGTTTTTTTTTTTTTCATTTTTTTCAAATCCTCAAAAATTATGAAAAACGGCGTGCTATAGTATGCCGTACGATATGGGCTATAGCCCATGTTCAAAAATGATGAAAAACAAGGTTATTTTTTTTTCTCCAAATTTTCAAAAAACGATGGGCTATAACCCATGTTTTTTTTTTTTTTTCATATCCTCAAAACAGACGTCTAAAACACGTCTATTTTTAGACTTGTTTTAGACGTTTATAAACAGAACTGTCCATCTAAATTCTAAACGGATGGTTAAATATAAGTTCCCGATTGTACCTCACATGCCAGTGTGGCACCGTAGATAAACCTGGGGTTTATAAGCAGAACATTCCGGGTTCAATTCTCCTGAAGAACATTTTCACTGTCCATCTAAATTCTAAACGGCTGGTTAAATATAAGTTCCCGATTGTACCTTACATGCTGATGTGGCTCAAAAGATAAATCTGAGGTTCATAATCCAAAGGTTACTGGTTCAAAACTAATACTCAACCAATGCTGCAGTAATTTGAACTTTTCAAGGCTAGAATAATAAATTAAAACTCATAAGCACCAGGAGACATCTGCTGATTGCCCCAAGGTGCCTTAGCTCAATGGTGTGGTGTGCTTGATCGGTAGCCTCTGCTACCACCTGCCTGCAGGTTCAAGTCCCATGCAAGGTACTAGTGAGGACCATCGGGAGACGGTGCTCTCTCCCCCTGTTTCCTGAAAAGTAGCAGTTGGGGGTTATGTTTGAAAGAACCCTGTCCACCTAAAATTTTACAGATAAGAATTAGGTCAAACGTTTAAAAATAAAATAGCAATTTGGCCCATCATCTGACAGAAAGAATAGTCTGTGTATTTGCATACTGGGCCAAAACTTGGTTGGAAAGTCCCTCTTTTATGTCTGGCTTCCAGGCCAGTTGGAAAAGGGCAAACTGAGAGGTGGTAAGAGTATGTTAAATTGGACATTTTCATGGTAAAAGGATAGCTGGACAGGGTTCTTTCAGACATAAGCCCCAACCGTTACATCTCAGGAAACAGGGGGAGAGAGCACCCTCTCCCGATGGTCCTCCAGCACCTTGATGTCATGACATGGGACTTGAACCTGCCAACTGCCTGTAGCAGAGGCAACGGGTCAAGCGCTCCACACCATTACGCCAAGGCACCTTTGGGCATTCAGCAGATGTCTCCTGGTGCTTTTGAGTTTTAATTTTTCATTCAAGCCTTGAAAAGTTCAAATTACTGCAGCATTGAGCTGTAGGAGGAACAGGACTTGAACATGGAATGTCTGTACTGAAAGCCTGATGATTAGACCATTGCACCATCAGTCAGACACTCTCAGGCAAAGTCTCCTGGTCATTTTGAAGTGATCTTTTGTTCGTTAGCCTTCAGTTAGTAAAGTTTAAATAACACAGAATCATATTAATCAGATGTTTCTTAGCGCTGTTGAGGTCTTCTTTTATATGATAGTGTAACAGCCGGGAATCGAACCCTGGTCTCCCACGTGGAAAGCCAACATCTTAACCACTACGACAATTAGAGTTTTGAGGTAATCAGGCTGAGGCTGTGAGCCACTGCTAGAATAGCAGTAAATGAAGCTCAATAACTAGCATTAAACTTTAGGAAGAGTGGGATTTGAAAATGAACTCTCTGTGCGGAATAACCCCTACTACACCATCACTCAGTAACATCTGCCTCTTTGTACTGTTGAAGCGATCTTTTGTATGTTAGCCTTCAGATAGTAAAGTTGAAAGAATCAAGAGTTGAACATAGAATCACGTTCATCAGAGTGTAACACCCAGGAATCGAACACAGGTCACCTGCACTGAAGGACAACATCTTAACCACTAAGCCAAAGCAACTGCCTATGGCTCAGGGGAGATATGAGACTTTTGAGGTCATCAGGCTGAGGCTGTGAGCCACTGCTATACAATAAAAAAAATCAAAAAACGATGGGCTATAACCCATGTTTTGTTTTTTTTTTCATTTTTTTCAAATCCTCAAAAATGATGAAAAACGGCGTGCTATAGTATGCCATACGGTATGGGCTATAGCCCATGTTCAAAAATGAAGAAAAACAAGGTTAATTCTTTTTTTTTCAAAATTTCAAAAAACGATGGGCTATAACCCATGTTTTTTTTTTTTTCATTTTTTTCAAATCCTCAAAAATTATGAAAAACGGCGTGCTATAGTATGCCGTACGATATGGGCTATAGCCCATGTTCAAAAATGATGAAAAACAAGGTTATTTTTTGTTTTCAAAATTTCAAAAAACGATGGGCTATAACCCATGTTTTTTTTTTCTTTTTTTTTTTCAAATCCTCAAAAATGATGAAAAACGGCGTGCTATAGTATGCCGTATGGTATGGGCTATAGCCCATGTTCAAAAATGATGAAAAACTAGTTCATTTTTTTTCCCCAAAATTTCAAAAAACGATGGGCTATAACCCATGTTTTTTTTTTTTTTTTTTTTTTAAATCCTCAAAAATGATGAAAAACGGCGTGCTATAGTATGCCGTATGGTATGGGCTATAGCCCATGTTCAAAAATGATGAAAAACGAGTTCATTTTTTTTTCTCCAAAATTTCAAAAAACGATGGGCTATAACCCATGTTTTTTTTTATTTTTTATTTTTTTCAAATCCTCAAAAATGATGAAAAACGGCGTGCTATAGTATGCCATACGGTATGGGCTATAGCCCATGTTCAAAAATGATGAAAAACGAGGTTATTTTTTTTTTCAAATTTTCAAAAAACGATGGGCTATAACCCATGTTTTTTTTTTTTTCATTTTTTTCAAATCCTCAAAAATTATGAAAAACGGCGTGCTATAGTATGCCGTACGATATGGGCTATAGCCCATGTTCAAAAATGATGAAAAACAAGGTTATTTTTTTTTCTCCAAATTTTCAAAAAACGATGGGCTATAACCCATGTTTTTTTTTTTTTTTCATATCCTCAAAACAGACGTCTAAAACACGTCTATTTTTAGACTTGTTTTAGACGTTTATAAACAGAACTGTCCATCTAAATTCTAAACGGATGGTTAAATATAAGTTCCCGATTGTACCTCACATGCCAGTGTGGCACCGTAGATAAACCTGGGGTTTATAAGCAGAACATTCCGGGTTCAATTCTCCTGAAGAACATTTTCACTGTCCATCTAAATTCTAAACGGCTGGTTAAATATAAGTTCCCGATTGTACCTTACATGCTGATGTGGCTCAAAAGATAAATCTGAGGTTCATAATCCAAAGGTTACTGGTTCAAAACTAATACTCAACCAATGCTGCAGTAATTTGAACTTTTCAAGGCTAGAATAATAAATTAAAACTCATAAGCACCAGGAGACATCTGCTGATTGCCCCAAGGTGCCTTAGCTCAATGGTGTGGTGTGCTTGATCGGTAGCCTCTGCTACCACCTGCCTGCAGGTTCAAGTCCCATGCAAGGTACTAGTGAGGACCATCGGGAGACGGTGCTCTCTCCCCCTGTTTCCTGAAAAGTAGCAGTTGGGGGTTATGTTTGAAAGAACCCTGTCCACCTAAAATTTTACAGATAAGAATTAGGTCAAACGTTTAAAAATAAAATAGCAATTTGGCCCATCATCTGACAGAAAGAATAGTCTGTGTATTTGCATACTGGGCCAAAACTTTGTTGGAAAGTCCCTCTTTTATGTCTGGCTTCCAGGCCAGTTGGAAAAGGGCAAACTGAGAGGTGGTAAGAGTATGTTAAATTGGACATTTTCATGGTAAAAGGATAGCTGGACAGGGTTCTTTCAGACATAAGCCCCAACCGTTACATCTCAGGAAACAGGGGGAGAGAGCACCCTCTCCCGATGGTCCTCCAGCACCTTGATGTCATGACATGGGACTTGAACCTGCCAACTGCCTGTAGCAGAGGCAACGGGTCAAGCGCTCCACACCATTACGCCAAGGCACCTTTGGGCATTCAGCAGATGTCTCCTGATGCTTTTGAGTTTTAATTTTTCATTCAAGCCTTGAAAAGTTCAAATTACTGCAGCATTGAGCTGTAGGAGGAACAGGACTTGAACATGGAATGTCTGTACTGAAAGCCTGATGATTAGACCATTGCACCATCAGTCAGACACTCTCAGGCAAAGTCTCCTGGTCATTTTGAAGTGATCTTTTGTTCGTTAGCCTTCAGTTAGTAAAGTTTAAATAACACAGAATCATATTAATCAGATGTTTCTTAGCGCTGTTGAGGTCTTCTTTTATATGATAGTGTAACAGCCGGGAATCGAACCCTGGTCTCCCACGTGGAAAGCCAACATCTTAACCACTACGACAATTAGAGTTTTGAGGTAATCAGGCTGAGGCTGTGAGCCACTGCTAGAATAGCAGTAAATGAAGCTCAATAACTAGCATTAAACTTTAGGAAGAGTGGGATTTGAAAATGAACTCTCTGTGCGGAATAACCCCTACTACACCATCACTCAGTAACATCTGCCTCTTTGTACTGTTGAAGCGATCTTTTGTATGTTAGCCTTCAGATAGTAAAGTTGAAAGAATCAAGAGTTGAACATAGAATCACGTTCATCAGAGTGTAACACCCAGGAATCGAACACAGGTCACCTGCACTGAAGGACAACATCTTAACCACTAAGCCAAAGCAACTGCCTATGGCTCAGGGGAGATATGAGACTTTTGAGGTCATCAGGCTGAGGCTGTGAGCCACTGCTATACAATAAAAAAAATCAAAAAACGATGGGCTATAACCCATGTTTGTTTTTTTTTTTCATTTTTTTCAAATCCTCAAAAATGATGAAAAACGGCGTGCTATAGTATGCCATACGGTATGGGCTATAGCCCATGTTCAAAAATGAAGAAAAACAAGGTTAATTCTTTTTTTTTCAAAATTTCAAAAAACGATGGGCTATAACCCATGTTTTTTTTTTTTTTTTTTTTTTCAAATCCTCAAAAATTATGAAAAACGGCGTGCTATAGTATGCCGTACGATATGGGCTATAGCCCATGTTCAAAAATGATGAAAAACAAGGTTATTTTTTGTTTTCAAAATTTCAAAAAACGATGGGCTATAACCCATGTTTTTTTTTTTTTTTTTTTTTTTTCAAATCCTCAAAAATGATGAAAAACGGCGTGCTATAGTATGCCGTATGGTATGGGCTATAGCCCATGTTCAAAAATGATGAAAAACGAGTTCATTTTTTTTTCCAAAATTTCAAAAAACGATGGGCTATAACCCATGTTTTTTTTTTTTTTTCATTTTTTTCAAATCCTCAAAAATGATGAAAAACGGCGTGCTATAGTATGCCATACGGTATGGGCTATAGCCCATGTTCAAAAATGAAGAAAAACAAGGTTAATTCTTTTTTTTTCAAAATTTCAAAAAACGATGGGCTATAACCCATGTTTTTTTTTTTTTCATTTTTTTCAAATCCTCAAAAATTATGAAAAACGGCGTGCTATAGTATGCCGTACGATATGGGCTATAGCCCATGTTCAAAAATGATGAAAAACAAGGTTATTTTTTGTTTTCAAAATTTCAAAAAACGATGGGCTATAAACCATGTTTTTTTTTTTTTTTTTTTTTTTCAAATCCTCAAAAATGATGAAAAACGGCGTGCTATAGTATGCCGTATGGTATGGGCTATAGCCCATGTTCAAAAATGATGAAAAACGAGTTCATTTTTTTTTTCCAAAATTTCAAAAAACGATGGGCTATAACCCATGTTTTTTTTTATTTTTTATTTTTTTCAAATCCTCAAAAATGATGAAAAACGGCGTGCTATAGTATGCCGTACGATATGGGCTATAGCCCATGTTCAAAAATGATGAAAAACAAGGTTATTTTTTTTTCTCCAAATTTTCAAAAAACGATGGGCTATAACCCATGTTTTTTTTTTTTTTTCATATCCTCAAAACAGACGTCTAAAACACGTCTATTTTTAGACTTGTTTTAGACGTTTATAAACAGAACTGTCCATCTAAATTCTAAACGGATGGTTAAATATAAGTTCCCGATTGTACCTCACATGCCAGTGTGGCACCGTAGATAAACCTGGGGTTTATAAGCAGAACATTCCGGGTTCAATTCTCCTGAAGAACATTTTCACTGTCCATCTAAATTCTAAACGGCTGGTTAAATATAAGTTCCCGATTGTACCTTACATGCTGATGTGGCTCAAAAGATAAATCTGAGGTTCATAATCCAAAGGTTACTGGTTCAAAACTAATACTCAACCAATGCTGCAGTAATTTGAACTTTTCAAGGCTAGAATAATAAATTAAAACTCATAAGCACCAGGAGACATCTGCTGATTGCCCCAAGGTGCCTTAGCTCAATGGTGTGGTGTGCTTGATCGGTAGCCTCTGCTACCACCTGCCTGCAGGTTCAAGTCCCATGCAAGGTACTAGTGAGGACCATCGGGAGACGGTGCTCTCTCCCCCTGTTTCCTGAAAAGTAGCAGTTGGGGGTTATGTTTGAAAGAACCCTGTCCACCTAAAATTTTACAGATAAGAATTAGGTCAAACGTTTAAAAATAAAATAGCAATTTGGCCCATCATCTGACAGAAAGAATAGTCTGTGTATTTGCATACTGGGCCAAAACTTTGTTGGAAAGTCCCTCTTTTATGTCTGGCTTCCAGGCCAGTTGGAAAAGGGCAAACTGAGAGGTGGTAAGAGTATGTTAAATTGGACATTTTCATGGTAAAAGGATAGCTGGACAGGGTTCTTTCAGACATAAGCCCCAACCGTTACATCTCAGGAAACAGGGGGAGAGAGCACCCTCTCCCGATGGTCCTCCAGCACCTTGATGTCATGACATGGGACTTGAACCTGCCAACTGCCTGTAGCAGAGGCAACGGGTCAAGCGCTCCACACCATTACGCCAAGGCACCTTTGGGCATTCAGCAGATGTCTCCTGATGCTTTTGAGTTTTAATTTTTCATTCAAGCCTTGAAAAGTTCAAATTACTGCAGCATTGAGCTGTAGGAGGAACAGGACTTGAACATGGAATGTCTGTACTGAAAGCCTGATGATTAGACCATTGCACCATCAGTCAGACACTCTCAGGCAAAGTCTCCTGGTCATTTTGAAGTGATCTTTTGTTCGTTAGCCTTCAGTTAGTAAAGTTTAAATAACACAGAATCATATTAATCAGATGTTTCTTAGCGCTGTTGAGGTCTTCTTTTATATGATAGTGTAACAGCCGGGAATCGAACCCTGGTCTCCCACGTGGAAAGCCAACATCTTAACCACTACGACAATTAGAGTTTTGAGGTAATCAGGCTGAGGCTGTGAGCCACTGCTAGAATAGCAGTAAATGAAGCTCAATAACTAGCATTAAACTTTAGGAAGAGTGGGATTTGAAAATGAACTCTCTGTGCGGAATAACCCCTACTACACCATCACTCAGTAACATCTGCCTCTTTGTACTGTTGAAGCGATCTTTTGTATGTTAGCCTTCAGATAGTAAAGTTGAAAGAATCAAGAGTTGAACATAGAATCACGTTCATCAGAGTGTAACACCCAGGAATCGAACACAGGTCACCTGCACTGAAGGACAACATCTTAACCACTAAGCCAAAGCAACTGCCTATGGCTCAGGGGAGATATGAGACTTTTGAGGTCATCAGGCTGAGGCTGTGAGCCACTGCTATACAATAAAAAAAATAAAAAAACGATGGGCTATAACCCATGTTTGTTTTTTTTTTTCATTTTTTTCAAATCCTCAAAAATGATGAAAAACGGCGTGCTATAGTATGCCATACGGTATGGGCTATAGCCCATGTTCAAAAATGAAGAAAAACAAGGTTAATTCTTTTTTTTTCAAAATTTCAAAAAACGATGGGCTATAACCCATGTTTTTTTTTTTTTTTTTTTTTTTTAAATCCTCAAAAATTATGAAAAACGGCGTGCTATAGTATGCCGTACGATATGGGCTATAGCCCATGTTCAAAAATGATGAAAAACAAGGTTATTTTTTGTTTTCAAAATTTCAAAAAACGATGGGCTATAACCCATGTTTTTTTTTTGTTTTTTTTTTTCAAATCCTCAAAAATGATGAAAAACGGCGTGCTATAGTATGCCGTATGGTATGGGCTATAGCCCATGTTCAAAAATGATGAAAAACGAGTTCATTTTTTTTTTTCAAAATTTCAAAAAACGATGGGCTATAACCCATGTTTTTTTTTTTTTTTCATTTTTTTCAAATCCTCAAAAATGATGAAAAACGGCGTGCTATAGTATGCCATACGGTATGGGCTATAGCCCATGTTCAAAAATGAAGAAAAACAAGGTTAATTCTTTTTTTTTCAAAATTTCAAAAAACGATGGGCTATAACCCATGTTTTTTTTTTTTTCATTTTTTTCAAATCCTCAAAAATTATGAAAAACGGCGTGCTATAGTATGCCGTACGATATGGGCTATAGCCCATGTTCAAAAATGATGAAAAACAAGGTTATTTTTTGTTTTCAAAATTTCAAAAAACGATGGGCTATAACCCATGTTTTGTTTTTTTTTTTTTTTTTTCAAATCCTCAAAAATGATGAAAAACGGCGTGCTATAGTATGCCGTATGGTATGGGCTATAGCCCATGTTCAAAAATGATGAAAAACGAGTTCATTTTTTTTTTCCAAAATTTCAAAAAACGATGGGCTATAACCCATGTTTTTTTTTTTTTTTTTTTTTAAATCCTCAAAAATGATGAAAAACGGCGTGCTATAGTATGCCGTATGGTATGGGCTATAGCCCATGTTCAAAAATGATGAAAAACGAGTTCATTTTTTTTTTCCAAAATTTCAAAAAACGATGGGCTATAACCCATGTTTTTTTTTATTTTTTATTTTTTTCAAATCCTCAAAAATGATGAAAAACGGCGTGCTATAGTATGCCATACGGTATGGGCTATAGCCCATGTTCAAAAATGATGAAAAACGAGGTTTTTTTTTTTTTTCAAATTTTCAAAAAACGATGGGCTATAACCCATGTTTTTTTTTTTTTCATTTTTTTCAAATCCTCAAAAATTATGAAAAACGGCGTGCTATAGTATGCCATACGGTATGGGCTATAGCCCATGTTCAAAAATGAAGAAAAACAAGGTTAATTTTTTTTTTTTCAAAATTTCAAAAAACGATGGGCTATAACCCATGTTTTTTTTTTTTTCATTTTTTTCAAATCCTCAAAAATTATGAAAAACGGCGTGCTATAGTATGCCGTACGATATGGGCTATAGCCCATGTTCAAAAATGATGAAAAACAAGGTTATTTTTTGTTTTCAAAATTTCAAAAAACGATGGGCTATAACCCATGTTTTTTTTTTTTTTTTTTTTTTTCAAATCCTCAAAAATGATGAAAAACGGCGTGCTATAGTATGCCGTATGGTATGGGCTATAGCCCATGTTCAAAAATGATGAAAAACGAGTTCATTTTTTTTTTCCAAAATTTCAAAAAACGATGGGCTATAACCCATGTTTTTTTTTTTTTTTTTTTTTTTAATCCTCAAAAATGATGAAAAACGGCGTGCTATAGTATGCCGTATGGTATGGGCTATAGCCCATGTTCAAAAATGATGAAAAACGAGTTCATTTTTTTTTTCCAAAATTTCAAAAAACGATGGGCTATAACCCATGTTTTTTTTTTTTTTTTTCTTTTTTTCAAATCCTCAAAAATGATGAAAAACGGCGTGCTATAGTATGCCATACGGTATGGGCTATAGCCCATGTTCAAAAATGATGAAAAACGAGGTTTTTTTTTTTTTTCAAATTTTCAAAAAACGATGGGCTATAACCCATGTTTTTTTTTTTTTCATTTTTTTCAAATCCTCAAAAATTATGAAAAACGGCGTGCTATAGTATGCCGTACGATATGGGCTATAGCCCATGTTCAAAAATGATGAAAAACAAGGTTATTTTTTTTCTCCAAATTTTCAAAAAACGATGGGCTATAACCCATGTTTTTTTTTTTTTTTCATATCCTCAAAACAGACGTCTAAAACACGTCTATTTTTAGACTTGTTTTAGACGTTTATAAACAGAACTGTCCATCTAAATTCTAAACGGATGGTTAAATATAAGTTCCCGATTGTACCTCACATGCCAGTGTGGCACCGTAGATAAACCTGGGGTTAATAAGCAGAACATTCCGGGTTCAATTCTCCTGAAGAACATTTTCACTGTCCATCTAAATTCTAAACGGCTGGTTAAATATAAGTTCCCGATTGTACCTTACATGCTGATGTGGCTCAAAAGATAAATCTGAGGTTCATAATCCAAAGGTTACTGGTTCAAAACTAATACTCAACCAATGCTGCAGTAATTTGAACTTTTCAAGGCTAGAATAATAAATTAAAACTCATAAGCACCAGGAGACATCTGCTGATTGCCCCAAGGTGCCTTAGCTCAATGGTGTGGTGTGCTTGATCGGTAGCCTCTGCTACCACCTGCCTGCAGGTTCAAGTCCCATGCAAGGTACTAGTGAGGACCATCGGGAGACGGTGCTCTCTCCCCCTGTTTCCTGAAAAGTAGCAGTTGGGGGTTATGTTTGAAAGAACCCTGTCCACCTAAAATTTTACAGATAAGAATTAGGTCAAACGTTTAAAAATAAAATAGCAATTTGGCCCATCATCTGACAGAAAGAATAGTCTGTGTATTTGCATACTGGGCCAAAACTTGGTTGGAAAGTCCCTCTTTTATGTCTGGCTTCCAGGCCAGTTGGAAAAGGGCAAACTGAGAGGTGGTAAGAGTATGTTAAATTGGACATTTTCATGGTAAAAGGATAGCTGGACAGGGTTCTTTCAGACATAAGCCCCAACCGTTACATCTCAGGAAACAGGGGGAGAGAGCACCCTCTCCCGATGGTCCTCCAGCACCTTGATGTCATGACATGGGACTTGAACCTGCCAACTGCCTGTAGCAGAGGCAACGGGTCAAGCGCTCCACACCATTACGCCAAGGCACCTTTGGGCATTCAGCAGATGGCTCCTGGTGCTTTTGAGTTTTAATTTTTCATTCAAGCCTTGAAAAGTTCAAATTACTGCAGCATTGAGCTGTAGGAGGAACAGGACTTGAACATGGAATGTCTGTACTGAAAGCCTGATGATTAGACCATTGCACCATCAGTCAGACACTCTCAGGCAAAGTCTCCTGGTCATTTTGAAGTGATCTTTTGTTCGTTAGCCTTCAGTTAGTAAAGTTTAAATAACACAGAATCATATTAATCAGATGTTTCTTAGCGCTGTTGAGGTCTTCTTTTATATGATAGTGTAACAGCCGGGAATCGAACCCTGGTCTCCCACGTGGAAAGCCAACATCTTAACCACTACGACAATTAGAGTTTTGAGGTAATCAGGCTGAGGCTGTGAGCCACTGCTAGAATAGCAGTAAATGAAGCTCAATAACTAGCATTAAACTTTAGGAAGAGTGGGATTTGAAAATGAACTCTCTGTGCGGAATAACCCCTACTACACCATCACTCAGTAACATCTGCCTCTTTGTACTGTTGAAGCGATCTTTTGTATGTTAGCCTTCAGATAGTAAAGTTGAAAGAATCAAGAGTTGAACATAGAATCACGTTCATCAGAGTGTAACACCCAGGAATCGAACACAGGTCACCTGCACTGAAGGACAACATCTTAACCACTAAGCCAAAGCAACTGCCTATGGCTCAGGGGAGATATGAGACTTTTGAGGTCATCAGGCTGAGGCTGTGAGCCACTGCTATACAATAAAAAAAATCAAAAAACGATGGGCTATAACCCATGTTTTGTTTGTTTTTTCATTTTTTTCAAATCCTCAAAAATGATGAAAAACGGCGTGCTATAGTATGCCATACGGTATGGGCTATAGCCCATGTTCAAAAATGAAGAAAAACAAGGTTAATTCTTTTTTTTTCAAAATTTCAAAAAACGATGGGCTATAACCCATGTTTTTTTTTTTTTCATTTTTTTCAAATCCTCAAAAATTATGAAAAACGGCGTGCTATAGTATGCCGTACGATATGGGCTATAGCCCATGTTCAAAAATGATGAAAAACAAGGTTATTTTTTTTTTTCAAAATTTCAAAAAACGATGGGCTATAACCCATGTTTTTTTTTTTTTTTTTTTTTTTCAAATCCTCAAAAATGATGAAAAACGGCGTGCTATAGTATGCCGTATGGTATGGGCTATAGCCCATGTTCAAAAATGATGAAAAACGAGTTCATTTTTTTTTCTCCAAAATTTCAAAAAACGATGGGCTATAACCCATGTTTTTTTTTTTTTCATTTTTTTCAAATCCTCAAAAATGATGAAAAACGGCGTGCTATAGTATGCCGTATGGTATGGGCTATAGCCCATGTTCAAAAATGATGAAAGACGAGTTCATTTTTTTTTTCCAAAATTTCAAAAAACGATGGGCTATAACCCATGTTTTTTTTTATTTTTTATTTTTTTCAAATCCTCAAAAATGATGAAAAACGGCGTGCTATAGTATGCCATACGGTATGGGCTATAGCCCATGTTCAAAAATGATGAAAAACGAGGTTATTTTTTTTTTCAAATTTTCAAAAAACGATGGGCTATAACCCATGTTTTTTTTTTTTTTCATTTTTTTCAAATCCTCAAAAATTATGAAAAACGGCGTGCTATAGTATGCCGTACGATATGGGCTATAGCCCATGTTCAAAAATGATGAAAAACAAGGTTATTTTTTTTTCTCCAAATTTTCAAAAAACGTTGGGCTATAACCCATGTTTTTTTTTTTTTTTCATATCCTCAAAACAGACGTCTAAAACACGTCTATTTTTAGACTTGTTTTAGACGTTTATAAACAGAACTGTCCATCTAAATTCTAAACGGATGGTTAAATATAAGTTCCCGATTGTACCTCACATGCCAGTGTGGCACCGTAGATAAACCTGGGGTTTATAAGCAGAACATTCCGGGTTCAATTCTCCTGAAGAACATTTTCACTGTCCATCTAAATTCTAAACGGCTGGTTAAATATAAGTTCCCGATTGTACCTTACATGCTGATGTGGCTCAAAAGATAAATCTGAGGTTCATAATCCAAAGGTTACTGGTTCAAAACTAATACTCAACCAATGCTGCAGTAATTTGAACTTTTCAAGGCTAGAATAATAAATTAAAACTCATAAGCACCAGGAGACATCTGCTGATTGCCCCAAGGTGCCTTAGCTCAATGGTGTGGTGTGCTTGATCGGTAGCCTCTGCTACCACCTGCCTGCAGGTTCAAGTCCCATGCAAGGTACTAGTGAGGACCATCGGGAGACGGTGCTCTCTCCCCCTGTTTCCTGAAAAGTAGCAGTTGGGGGTTATGTTTGAAAGAAC
The DNA here is from genome assembly GCF_964188405.1 of Protomyctophum parallelum. Lineage (NCBI taxonomy): Eukaryota > Metazoa > Chordata > Actinopteri > Myctophiformes > Myctophidae > Protomyctophum > Protomyctophum parallelum. The sequence continues at coordinate 42,623,139 of NC_139698.1, forward strand.
CCTGTCCACCTAAAATTTTACAGATAAGAATTAGGTCAAACGTTTAAAAATAAAATAGCAATTTGGCCCATCATCTGACAGAAAGAATAGTCTGTGTATTTGCATACTGGGCCAAAACTTTGTTGGAAAGTCCCTCTTTTATGTCTGGCTTCCAGGCCAGTTGGAAAAGGGCAAACTGAGAGGTGGTAAGAGTATGTTAAATTGGACATTTTCATGGTAAAAGGATAGCTGGACAGGGTTCTTTCAGACATAAGCCCCAACCGTTACATCTCAGGAAACAGGGGGAGAGAGCACCCTCTCCCGATGGTCCTCCAGCACCTTGATGTCATGACATGGGACTTGAACCTGCCAACTGCCTGTAGCAGAGGCAACGGGTCAAGCGCTCCACACCATTACACCAAGGCACCTTTGGGCATTCAGCAGATGTCTCCTGATGCTTTTGAGTTTTAATTTTTCATTCAAGCCTTGAAAAGTTCAAATTACTGCAGCATTGAGCTGTAGGAGGAACAGGACTTGAACATGGAATGTCTGTACTGAAAGCCTGATGATTAGACCATTGCACCATCAGTCAGACACTCTCAGGCAGTCTCCTGGTCATTTTGAAGTGATCTTTTGTTCGTTAGCCTTCAGTTAGTAAAGTTTAAATAACACAGAATCATATTAATCAGATGTTTCTTAGCGCTGTTGAGGTCTTCTTTTATATGATAGTGTAACAGCCGGGAATCGAACCCTGGTCTCCCACGTGGAAAGCCAACATCTTAACCACTACGACAATTAGAGTTTTGAGGTAATCAGGCTGAGGCTGTGAGCCACTGCTAGAATAGCAGTAAATGAAGCTCAATAACTAGCATTAAACTTTAGGAAGAGTGGGATTTGAAAATGAACTCTCTGTGCGGAATAACCCCTACTACACCATCACTCAGTAACATCTGCCTCTTTGTACTGTTGAAGCGATCTTTTGTATGTTAGCCTTCAGATAGTAAAGTTGAAAGAATCAAGAGTTGAACATAGAATCACGTTCATCAGAGTGTAACACCCAGGAATCGAACACAGGTCACCTGCACTGAAGGACAACATCTTAACCACTAAGCCAAAGCAACTGCCTATGGCTCAGGGGAGATATGAGACTTTTGAGGTCATCAGGCTGAGGCTGTGAGCCACTGCTATACAATAAAAAAAATAAAAAAACGATGGGCTATAACCCATGTTTGTTTTTTTTTTTCATTTTTTTCAAATCCTCAAAAATGATGAAAAACGGCGTGCTATAGTATGCCATACGGTATGGGCTATAGCCCATGTTCAAAAATGATGAAAAACAAGGTTATTTTTTGTTTTCAAAATTTCAAAAAACAATGGGCTATAACCCATGTTTTTTTTTTTGTTTTTTTTTCAAATCCTCAAAAATGATGAAAAACGGCGTGCTATAGTATGCCGTATGGTATGGGCTATAGCCCATGTTCAAAAATGATGAAAAACGAGTTCATTTTTTTTTTCCAAAATTTCAAAAAACGATGGGCTATAACCCATGTTTTTTTTTTTTTTTCATTTTTTTCAAATCCTCAAAAATGATGAAAAACGGCGTGCTATAGTATGCCATACGGTATGGGCTATAGCCCATGTTCAAAAATGAAGAAAAACAAGGTTAATTCTTTTTTTTTCAAAATTTCAAAAAACGATGGGCTATAACCCATGTTTTTTTTTTCTTCTTTTTTTTCAAATCCTCAAAAATTATGAAAAACGGCGTGCTATAGTATGCCGTACGATATGGGCTATAGCCCATGTTCAAAAATGATGAAAAACAAGGTTATTTTTTTTTTCCAAAATTTCAAAAAACGATGGGCTATAACCCATGTTTTTTTTTTTTTTTTTCAAATCCTCAAAAATGATGAAAAACGGGGTGCTATAGTATGCCGTATGGTATGGGCTATAGCCCATGTTCAAAAATGATGAAAAACTAGTTCATTTTTTTTTCCAAATTTTCAAAAAACGATGGGCTATAACCCATGTTTTTTTTTTTTTTTCATTTTTTTCAAATCCTCAAAAATGATGAAAAACGGCGTGCTATAGTATGCCATACGGTATGGGCTATAGCCCATGTTCAAAAATGATGAAAAACGAGGTTATTTTTTTTTTCAAAATTTCAAAAAACGATGGGCTATAACCCATGTTTTTTTTTTTTTCATTTTTTTCAAATCCTCAAAAATGATGAAAAACGGCGTGCTATAGTATGCCGTATGGTATGGGCTATAGCCCATGTTCAAAAATGATGAAAAACGAGTTCATTTTTTTTTTCCAAAATTTCAAAAAACGATGGGCTATAACCCATGTTTTTTTTTTTTTTTTTTTTTTTTCAAATCCTCAAAAATTATGAAAAACGGCGTGCTATAGTATGCCGTACGATATGGGCTATAGCCCATGTTCAAAAATGATGAAAAACAAGGTTATTTTTTTTGTCAAAATTTCAAAAAACGATGGGCTATAACCCATGGTTTTTTTTTTGGTTTTTTTTTCAAATCCTCAAAAATGATGAAAAACGGCATGCTATAGTATGCCGTATGGTATGGGCTATAGCCCATGTTCAAAAATGATGAAAAACGAGTTCATTTTTTTTCCCCAAATTTTCAAAAAACGATGGGCTATAACCCATGTTTTTTTTTTTTTTTCATTTTTTTCAAATCCTCAAAAATGATGAAAAACGGCGTGCTATAGTATGCCATACGGTATGGGCTATAGCCCATGTTCAAAAATGATGAAAAACGAGGTAATTTTTTTTTTCAATTTTTCAAAAAACGATGGGCTATAACCCATGTTTTTTTTTGTTTTTTTTTTTTCAAATCCTCAAAAATTATGAAAAACGGCGTGCTATAGTATGCCGTACGATATGGGCTATAGCCCATGTTCAAAAATGATGAAAAACAAGGTTATTTTTTTTTCTCCAAATTTTCAAAAAACGATGGGCTATAACCCATGTTTTTTTTTTTTTTTCATATCCTCAAAACAGACGTCTAAAACACGTCTATTTTTAGACTTGTTTTAGACGTTTATAAACAGAACTGTCCATCTAAATTCTAAACGGATGGTTAAATATAAGTTCCCGATTGTACCTCACATGCCAGTGTGGCACCGTAGATAAACCTGGGGTTTATAAGCAGAACATTCCGGGTTCAATTCTCCTGAAGAACATTTTCACTGTCCATCTAAATTCTAAACGGCTGGTTAAATATAAGTTCCCGATTGTACCTTACATGCTGATGTGGCTCAAAAGATAAATCTGAGGTTCATAATCCAAAGGTTACTGGTTCAAAACTAATACTCAACCAATGCTGCAGTAATTTGAACTTTTCAAGGCTAGAATAATAAATTAAAACTCATAAGCACCAGGAGACATCTGCTGATTGCCCCAAGGTGCCTTAGCTCAATGGTGTGGTGTGCTTGATCGGTAGCCTCTGCTACCACCTGCCTGCAGGTTCAAGTCCCATGCAAGGTACTAGTGAGGACCATCGGGAGACGGTGCTCTCTCCCCCTGTTTCCTGAAAAGTAGCAGTTGGGGGTTATGTTTGAAAGAACCCTGTCCACCTAAAATTTTACAGATAAGAATTAGGTCAAACGTTTAAAAATAAAATAGCAATTTGGCCCATCATCTGACAGAAAGAATAGTCTGTGTATTTGCATACTGGGCCAAAACTTTGTCGGAAAGTCCCTCTTTTATGTCTGGCTTCCAGGCCAGTTGGAAAAGGGCAAACTGAGAGGTGGTAAGAGTATGTTAAATTGGACATTTTCATGGTAAAAGGATAGCTGGACAGGGTTCTTTCAGACATAAGCCCCAACCGTTACATCTCAGGAAACAGGGGGAGAGAGCACCCTCTCCCGATGGTCCTCCAGCACCTTGATGTCATGACATGGGACTTGAACCTGCCAACTGCCTGTAGCAGAGGCAACGGGTCAAGCGCTCCACACCATTACGCCAAGGCACCTTTGGGCATTCAGCAGATGTCTCCTGATGCTTTTGAGTTTTAATTTTTCATTCAAGCCTTGAAAAGTTCAAATTACTGCAGCATTGAGCTGTAGGAGGAACAGGACTTGAACATGGAATGTCTGTACTGAAAGCCTGATGATTAGACCATTGCACCATCAGTCAGACACTCTCAGGCAAAGTCTCCTGGTCATTTTGAAGTGATCTTTTGTTCGTTAGCCTTCAGTTAGTAAAGTTTAAATAACACAGAATCATATTAATCAGATGTTTCTTAGCGCTGTTGAGGTCTTCTTTTATATGATAGTGTAACAGCCGGGAATCGAACCCTGGTCTCCCACGTGGAAAGCCAACATCTTAACCACTACGACAATTAGAGTTTTGAGGTAATCAGGCTGAGGCTGTGAGCCACTGCTAGAATAGCAGTAAATGAAGCTCAATAACTAGCATTAAACTTTAGGAAGAGTGGGATTTGAAAATGAACTCTCTGTGCGGAATAACCCCTACTACACCATCACTCAGTAACATCTGCCTCTTTGTACTGTTGAAGCGATCTTTTGTATGTTAGCCTTCAGATAGTAAAGTTGAAAGAATCAAGAGTTGAACATAGAATCACGTTCATCAGAGTGTAACACCCAGGAATCGAACACAGGTCACCTGCACTGAAGGACAACATCTTAACCACTAAGCCAAAGCAACTGCCTATGGCTCAGGGGAGATATGAGACTTTTGAGGTCATCAGGCTGAGGCTGTGAGCCACTGCTATACAATAAAAAAAATCAAAAAACGATGGGCTATAACCCATGTTTTGTTTTGTTTTTTCATTTTTTTCAAATCCTCAAAAATGATGAAAAACGGCGTGCTATAGTATGCCATACGGTATGGGCTATAGCCCATGTTCAAAAATGAAGAAAAACAAGGTTAATTCTTTTTTTTTCAAAATTTCAAAAAACGATGGGCTATAACCCATGTTTTTTTTTTTTTCATTTTTTTCAAATCCTCAAAAATTATGAAAAACGGCGTGCTATAGTATGCCGTACGATATGGGCTATAGCCCATGTTCAAAAATGATGAAAAACAAGGTTATTTTTTTTTTTCAAAATTTCAAAGAACGATGGGCTATAACCCATGTTTTTTTTTTTTTTTTTTTTTTTCAAATCCTCAAAAATGATGAAAAACGGCGTGCTATAGTATGCCGTATGGTATGGGCTATAGCCCATGTTCAAAAATGATGAAAAACGAGTTCATTTTTTTTTCTCCAAAATTTCAAAAAACGATGGGCTATAACCCATGTTTTTTTTTTTTTTCATTTTTTTCAAATCCTCAAAAATTATGAAAAACGGCGTGCTATAGTATGCCGTACGATATGGGCTATAGCCCATGTTCAAAAATGATGAAAAACGAGTTCATTTTTTTTTCTCCAAAATTTCAAAAAACGATGGGCTATAACCCATGTTTTTTTTTTTTTCATTTTTTTCAAATCCTCAAAAATGATGAAAAACGGCGTGCTATAGTATGCCGTATGGTATGGGCTATAGCCCATGTTCAAAAATGATGAAAAACGAGTTCATTTTTTTTTCCCAAAATTTCAAAAAACGATGGGCTATAACCCATGTTTTTTTTTTTTTCATTTTTTTCAAATCCTCAAAAATGATGAAAAACGGCGTGCTATAGTATGCCATACGGTATGGGCTATAGCCCATGTTCAAAAATGATGAAAAACGAGGTTATTTTTTTTTTCAAAATTTCAAAAAACGATGGGCTATAACCCATGTTTTGTTTTTTTTTTTTTTTTCAAATCCTCAAAAATTATGAAAAACGGCGTGCTATAGTATGCCGTACGATATGGGCTATAGCCCATGTTCAAAAATGATGAAAAACAAGGTTATTTTTTTTTTCCAAAATTTCAAAAAACGATGGGCTATAACCCATGTTTTTTCTTTTTTTCATATCCTCAAAACAGACGTCTAAAACACGTCTATTTTTAGACTTGTTTTAGACGTTTATAAACAGAACTGTCCATCTAAATTCTAAACGGATGGTTAAATATAAGTTCCCGATTGTACCTCACATGCCAGTGTGGCACCGTAGATAAACCTGGGGTTTATAAGCAGAACATTCCGGGTTCAATTCTCCTGAAGAACATTTTCACTGTCCATCTAAATTCTAAACGGCTGGTTAAATATAAGTTCCCGATTGTACCTTACATGCTGATGTGGCTCAAAAGATAAATCTGAGGTTCATAATCCAAAGGTTACTGGTTCAAAACTAATACTCAACCAATGCTGCAGTAATTTGAACTTTTCAAGGCTAGAATAATAAATTAAAACTCATAAGCACCAGGAGACATCTGCTGATTGCCCCAAGGTGCCTTAGCTCAATGGTGTGGTGTGCTTGATCGGTAGCCTCTGCTACCACCTGCCTGCAGGTTCAAGTCCCATGCAAGGTACTAGTGAGGACCATCGGGAGACGGTGCTCTCTCCCCCTGTTTCCTGAAAAGTAGCAGTTGGGGGTTATGTTTGAAAGAACCCTGTCCACCTAAGATTTTACAGATAAGAATTAGGTCAAACGTTTAAAAATAAAATAGCAATTTGGCCCATCATCTGACAGAAAGAATAGTCTGTGTATTTGCATACTGGGCCAAAACTTTGTCGGAAAGTCCCTCTTTTATGTCTGGCTTCCAGGCCAGTTGGAAAAGGGCAAACTGAGAGGTGGTAAGAGTATGTTAAATTGGACATTTTCATGGTAAAAGGATAGCTGGACAGGGTTCTTTCAGACATAAGCCCCAACCGTTACATCTCAGGAAACAGGGGGAGAGAGCACCCTCTCCCGATGGTCCTCCAGCACCTTGATGTCATGACATGGGACTTGAACCTGCCAACTGCCTGTAGCAGAGGCAACGGGTCAAGCGCTCCACACCATTACGCCAAGGCACCTTTGGGCATTCAGCAGATGTCTCCTGATGCTTTTGAGTTTTAATTTTTCATTCAAGCCTTGAAAAGTTCAAATTACTGCAGCATTGAGCTGTAGGAGGAACAGGACTTGAACATGGAATGTCTGTACTGAAAGCCTGATGATTAGACCATTGCACCATCAGTCAGACACTCTCAGGCAAAGTCTCCTGGTCATTTTGAAGTGATCTTTTGTTCGTTAGCCTTCAGTTAGTAAAGTTTAAATAACACAGAATCATATTAATCAGATGTTTCTTAGCGCTGTTGAGGTCTTCTTTTATATGATAGTGTAACAGCCGGGAATCGAACCCTGGTCTCCCACGTGGAAAGCCAACATCTTAACCACTACGACAATTAGAGTTTTGAGGTAATCAGGCTGAGGCTGTGAGCCACTGCTAGAATAGCAGTAAATGAAGCTCAATAACTAGCATTAAACTTTAGGAAGAGTGGGATTTGAAAATGAACTCTCTGTGCGGAATAACCCCTACTACACCATCACTCAGTAACATCTGCCTCTTTGTACTGTTGAAGCGATCTTTTGTATGTTAGCCTTCAGATAGTAAAGTTGAAAGAATCAAGAGTTGAACATAGAATCACGTTCATCAGAGTGTAACACCCAGGAATCGAACACAGGTCACCTGCACTGAAGGACAACATCTTAACCACTAAGCCAAAGCAACTGCCTATGGCTCAGGGGAGATATGAGACTTTTGAGGTCATCAGGCTGAGGCTGTGAGCCACTGCTATACAATAAAAAAAATCAAAAAACGATGGGCTATAACCCATGTTTTGTTTTGTTTTTTCATTTTTTTCAAATCCTCAAAAATGATGAAAAACGGCGTGCTATAGTATGCCATACGGTATGGGCTATAGCCCATGTTCAAAAATGAAGAAAAACAAGGTTAATTCTTTTTTTTTTCAAAATTTCAAAAAACGATGGGCTATAACCCATGTTTTTTTTTTTTTCATTTTTTTCAAATCCTCAAAAATTATGAAAAACGGCGTGCTATAGTATGCCGTACGATATGGGCTATAGCCCATGTTCAAAAATGATGAAAAACAAGGTTATTTTTTTTTTTCAAAATTTCAAAGAACGATGGGCTATAACCCATGTTTTTTTTTTTTTTTTTTTTTTCAAATCCTCAAAAATGATGAAAAACGGCGTGCTATAGTATGCCGTATGGTATGGGCTATAGCCCATGTTCAAAAATGATGAAAAACGAGTTCATTTTTTTTTCTCCAAAATTTCAAAAAACGATGGGCTATAACCCATGTTTTTTTTTTTTTCATTTTTTTCAAATCCTCAAAAATTATGAAAAACGGCGTGCTATAGTATGCCGTACGATATGGGCTATAGCCCATGTTCAAAAATGATGAAAAACGAGTTCATTTTTTTTTCTCCAAAATTTCAAAAAACGATGGGCTATAACCCATGTTTTTTTTTTTTTCATTTTTTTCAAATCCTCAAAAATGATGAAAAACGGCGTGCTATAGTATGCCGTATGGTATGGGCTATAGCCCATGTTCAAAAATGATGAAAAACGAGTTCATTTTTTTTCCCCAAAATTTCAAAAAACGATGGGCTATAACCCATGTTTTTTTTTTTTTCATTTTTTTCAAATCCTCAAAAATGATGAAAAACGGCGTGCTATAGTATGCCATACGGTATGGGCTATAGCCCATGTTCAAAAATGATGAAAAACGAGGTTATTTTTTTTTTCAAAATTTCAAAAAACGATGGGCTATAACCCATGTTTTGTTTTTGTTTTTTTTTTCAAATCCTCAAAAATTATGAAAAACGGCGTGCTATAGTATGCCGTACGATATGGGCTATAGCCCATGTTCAAAAATGATGAAAAACAAGGTTATTTTTTTTTTCCAAAATTTCAAAAAACGATGGGCTATAACCCATGTTTTTTCTTTTTTTCATATCCTCAAAACAGACGTCTAAAACACGTCTATTTTTAGACTTGTTTTAGACGTTTATAAACAGAACTGTCCATCTAAATTCTAAACGGATGGTTAAATATAAGTTCCCGATTGTACCTCACATGCCAGTGTGGCACCGTAGATAAACCTGGGGTTTATAAGCAGAACATTCCGGGTTCAATTCTCCTGAAGAACATTTTCACTGTCCATCTAAATTCTAAACGGCTGGTTAAATATAAGTTCCCGATTGTACCTTACATGCCGATGTGGCTCAAAAGATAAATCTGAGGTTCATAATCCAAAGGTTACTGGTTCAAAACTAATACTCAACCAATGCTGCAGTAATTTGAACTTTTCAAGGCTAGAATAATAAATTAAAACTCATAAGCACCAGGAGACATCTGCTGATTGCCCCAAGGTGCCTTAGCTCAATGGTGTGGTGTGCTTGATCGGTAGCCTCTGCTACCACCTGCCTGCAGGTTCAAGTCCCATGCAAGGTACTAGTGAGGACCATCGGGAGACGGTGCTCTCTCCCCCTGTTTCCTGAAAAGTAGCAGTTGGGGGTTATGTTTGAAAGAACCCTGTCCACCTAAAATTTTACAGATAAGAATTAGGTCAAACGTTTAAAAATAAAATAGCAATTTGGCCCATCATCTGACAGAAAGAATAGTCTGTGTATTTGCATACTGGGCCAAAACTTGGTTGGAAAGTCCCTCTTTTATGTCTGGCTTCCAGGCCAGTTGGAAAAGGGCAAACTGAGAGGTGGTAAGAGTATGTTAAATTGGACATTTTCATGGTAAAAGGATAGCTGGACAGGGTTCTTTCAGACATAAGCCCCAACCGTTACATCTCAGGAAACAGGGGGAGAGAGCACCCTCTCCCGATGGTCCTCCAGCACCTTGATGTCATGACATGGGACTTGAACCTGCCAACTGCCTGTAGCAGAGGCAACGGGTCAAGCGCTCCACACCATTACGCCAAGGCACCTTTGGGCATTCAGCAGATGGCTCCTGGTGCTTTTGAGTTTTAATTTTTCATTCAAGCCTTGAAAAGTTCAAATTACTGCAGCATTGAGCTGTAGGAGGAACAGGACTTGAACATGGAATGTCTGTACTGAAAGCCTGATGATTAGACCATTGCACCATCAGTCAGACACTCTCAGGCAAAGTCTCCTGGTCATTTTGAAGTGATCTTTTGTTCGTTAGCCTTCAGTTAGTAAAGTTTAAATAACACAGAATCATATTAATCAGATGTTTCTTAGCGCTGTTGAGGTCTTCTTTTATATGATAGTGTAACAGCCGGGAATCGAACCCTGGTCTCCCACGTGGAAAGCCAACATCTTAACCACTACGACAATTAGAGTTTTGAGGTAATCAGGCTGAGGCTGTGAGCCACTGCTAGAATAGCAGTAAATGAAGCTCAATAACTAGCATTAAACTTTAGGAAGAGTGGGATTTGAAAATTAACTCTCTGTGCGGAATAACCCCTACTACACCATCACTCAGTAACATCTGCCTCTTTGTACTGTTGAAGCGATCTTTTGTATGTTAGCCTTCAGATAGTAAAGTTGAAAGAATCAAGAGTTGAACATAGAATCACGTTCATCAGAGTGTAACACCCAGGAATCGAACACAGGTCACCTGCACTGAAGGACAACATCTTAACCACTAAGCCAAAGCAACTGCCTATGGCTCAGGGGAGATATGAGACTTTTGAGGTCATCAGGCTGAGGCTGTGAGCCACTGCTATACAATAAAAAAAATCAAAAAACGATGGGCTATAACCCATGTTTTTTTTTTTTTTCATTTTTTTCAAATCCTCAAAAATTATGAAAAACGGCGTGCTATAGTATGCCGTACGATATGGGCTATATCCCATGTTCAAAAATGATGAAAAACAAGGTTATTTTTTTTTCCCAAAATTTCAAAGAACGATGGGCTATAACCCATGTTTTTTTTTTTTTTTTTTTTTTTCAAATCCTCAAAAATGATGAAAAACGGCGTGCTATAGTATGCCGTATGGTATGGGCTATAGCCCATGTTCAAAAATGATGAAAAACGAGTTCATTTTTTTTTCTCCAAAATTTCAAAAAACGATGGGCTATAACCCATGTTTTTTTTTTTTTCATTTTTTTCAAATCCTCAAAAATTATGAAAAACGGCGTGCTATAGTATGCCGTACGATATGGGCTATAGCCCATGTTCAAAAATGATGAAAAACGAGTTCATGTTTTTTTTCTCCAAAATTTCAAAAAACGATGGGCTATATTTTTTTTTTCATTTTTTTCAAATCCTCAAAAATGATGAAAAACGGCGTGCTATAGTATGCCGTATGGTATGGGCTATAGCCCATGTTCAAAAATGATGAAAAACGAGTTCATTTTTTTTTCTCCAAAATTTCAAAAAACGATGGGCTATAACCCATGTTTTTTTTTTTTTCATTTTTTTCAAATCCTCAAAAATGATGAAAAACGGCGTGCTATAGTATGCCATACGGTATGGGCTATAGCCCATGTTCAAAAATGATGAAAAACGAGGTTATTTTTTTTTTCAAAATTTCAAAAAACGATGGGCTATAACCCATGTTTTTTTTTTTTTCTTTTTTTTCAAATCCTCAAAAATTATGAAAAACGGCGTGCTATAGTATGCCGTACGATATGGGCTATAGCCCATGTTCAAAAATGATGAAAAACAAGGTTATTTTTTTTTTTTCCAAAATTTCAAAAAACGATGGGCTATAACCCATGTTTTTTTTTTTTTTCATATCCTCAAAACAGACGTCTAAAACACGTCTATTTTTAGACTTGTTTTAGACGTTTATAAACAGAACTGTCCATCTAAATTCTAAACGGATGGTTAAATATAAGTTCCCGATTGTACCTCACATGCCAGTGTGGCACCGTAGATAAACCTGGGGTTTATAAGCAGAACATTCCGGGTTCAATTCTCCTGAAGAACATTTTCACTGTCCATCTAAATTCTAAACGGCTGGTTAAATATAAGTTCCCGATTGTACCTTACATGCCGATGTGGCTCAAAAGATAAATCTGAGGTTCATAATCCAAAGGTTACTGGTTCAAAACTAATACTCAACCAATGCTGCAGTAATTTGAACTTTTCAAGGCTAGAATAATAAATTAAAACTCATAAGCACCAGGAGACATCTGCTGATTGCCCCAAGGTGCCTTAGCTCAATGGTGTGGTGTGCTTGATCGGTAGCCTCTGCTACCACCTGCCTGCAGGTTCAAGTCCCATGCAAGGTACTAGTGAGGACCATCGGGAGACGGTGCTCTCTCCCCCTGTTTCCTGAAAAGTAGCAGTTGGGGGTTATGTTTGAAAGAACCCTGTCCACCTAAAATTTTACAGATAAGAATTAGGTCAAACGTTTAAAAATAAAATAGCAATTTGGCCCATCATCTGACAGAAAGAATAGTCTGTGTATTTGCATACTGGGCCAAAACTTTGTTTTAGCCCAGGCCTTCCAGGCCAGTTGGAAAAGGGCAAACTGAGAGGTGGTAAGAGTATGTTAAATTGGACATTTTCATGGTAAAAGGATAGCTGGACAGGGTTCTTTCAGACATAAGCCCCAACCGTTACATCTCAGGAAACAGGGGGAGAGAGCACCCTCTCCCGATGGTCCTCCAGCACCTTGATGTCATGACATGGGACTTGAACCTGCCAACTGCCTGTAGCAGAGGCAACAGGTCAAGCGCTCCACACCATTACGCCAAGGCACCTTTGGGCATTCAGCAGATGGCTCCTGGTGCTTTTGAGTTTAAATTTTTCATTCAAGCCTTGAAAAGTTCAAATTACTGCAGCATTGAGCTGTAGGAGGAACAGGACTTGAACATGGAATGTCTGTACTGAAAGCCTGATGATTAGACCATTGCACCATCAGTCAGACACTCTCAGGCAAAGTCTCCTGGTCATTTTGAAGTGATCTTTTGTTCGTTAGCCTTCAGTTAGTAAAGTTTAAATAACACAGAATCATATTAATCAGATGTTTCTTAGCGCTGTTGAGGTCTTCTTTTATATGATAGTGTAACAGCCGGGAATCGAACCCTGGTCTCCCACGTGGAAAGCCAACATCTTAACCACTACGACAATTAGAGTTTTGAGGTAATCAGGCTGAGGCTGTGAGCCACTGCTAGAATAGCAGTAAATGAAGCTCAATAACTAGCATTAAACTTTAGGAAGAGTGGGATTTGAAAATGAACTCTCTGTGCGGAATAACCCCTACTACACCATCACTCAGTAACATCTGCCTCTTTGTACTGTTGAAGCGATCTTTTGTATGTTAGCCTTCAGATAGTAAAGTTGAAAGAATCAAGAGTTGAACATAGAATCACGTTCATCAGAGTGTAACACCCAGGAATCGAACACAGGTCACCTGCACTGAAGGACAACATCTTAACCACTAAGCCAAAGCAACTGCCTATGGCTCAGGGGAGATATGAGACTTTTGAGGTCATCAGGCTGAGGCTGTGAGCCACTGCTATACAATAAAAAAAATCAAAAAACGATGGGCTATAACCCATGTTTTTTTTTTTTTTTTCATTTTTTTCAAATCCTCAAAAATGATGAAAAACGGCATGCTATAGTATGCCATACGGTATGGGCTATAGCCCATGTTCAAAAATGAAGAAAAACAAGGTTAATTCTTTTTTTTTCAAAATTTCAAAAAACGATGGGCTATAACCCATGTTTTTTTTTTTTTCATTTTTTTCAAATCCTCAAAAATTATGAAAAACGGCGTGCTATAGTATGCCGTACGATATGGGCTATAGCCCATGTTCAAAAATGATGAAAAACAAGGTTATTTTTTTTTTTCAAAATTTCAAAGAACGATGGGCTATAACCCATGTTTTTTTTGTTTTTTTTTTTTTTCAAATCCTCAAAAATGATGAAAAACGGCGTGCTATAGTATGCCGTATGGTATGGGCTATAGCCCATGTTCAAAAATGATGAAAAACGAGTTCATTTTTTTTTCTCCAAAATTTCAAAAAACGATGGGCTATAACCCATGTTTTTTTTTTTTTCATTTTTTTCAAATCCTCAAAAATTATGAAAAACGGCGTGCTATAGTATGCCGTACGATATGGGCTATAGCCCATGTTCAAAAATGATGAAAAACGAGTTCATTTTTTTTTCTCCAAAATTTCAAAAAACGATGGGCTATAACCCATGTTTTTTTTTTTTTCATTTTTTTCAAATCCTCAAAAATGATGAAAAACGGCGTGCTATAGTATGCCGTATGGTATGGGCTATAGCCCATGTTCAAAAATGATGAAAAACGAGTTCATTTTTTTTTCCCAAAATTTCAAAAAACGATGGGCTATAACCCATGTTTTTTTTTTTTTCATTTTTTTCAAATCCTCAAAAATGATGAAAAACGGCGTGCTATAGTATGCCATACGGTATGGGCTATAGCCCATGTTCAAAAATGATGAAAAACGAGGTTATTTTTTTTTTCAAAATTTCAAAAAACGATGGGCTATAACCCATGTCTTTTTTTTTTTTTTTTTTTCAAATCCTCAAAAATTATGAAAAACGGCGTGCTATAGTATGCCGTACGATATGGGCTATAGCCCATGTTCAAAAATGATGAAAAACAAGGTTATTTTTTTTTTCCAAAATTTCAAAAAACGATGGGCTATAACCCATGTTTTTTCTTTTTTTCATATCCTCAAAACAGACGTCTAAAACACGTCTATTTTTAGACTTGTTTTAGACGTTTATAAACAGAACTGTCCATCTAAATTCTAAACGGATGGTTAAATATAAGTTCCCGATTGTACCTCACATGCCAGTGTGGCACCGTAGATAAACCTGGGGTTTATAAGCAGAACATTCCGGGTTCAATTCTCCTGAAGAACATTTTCACTGTCCATCTAAATTCTAAACGGCTGGTTAAATATAAGTTCCCGATTGTACCTTACATGCCGATGTGGCTCAAAAGATAAATCTGAGGTTCATAATCCAAAGGTTACTGGTTCAAAACTAATACTCAACCAATGCTGCAGTAATTTGAACTTTTCAAGGCTAGAATAATAAATTAAAACTCATAAGCACCAGGAGACATCTGCTGATTGCCCCAAGGTGCCTTAGCTCAATGGTGTGGTGTGCTTGATCGGTAGCCTCTGCTACCACCTGCCTGCAGGTTCAAGTCCCATGCAAGGTACTAGTGAGGACCATCGGGAGACGGTGCTCTCTCCCCCTGTTTCCTGAAAAGTAGCAGTTGGGGGTTATGTTTGAAAGAACCCTGTCCACCTAAAATTTTACAGATAAGAATTAGGTCAAACGTTTAAAAATAAAATAGCAATTTGGCCCATCATCTGACAGAAAGAATAGTCTGTGTATTTGCATACTGGGCCAAAACTTGGTTGGAAAGTCCCTCTTTTATGTCTGGCTTCCAGGCCAGTTGGAAAAGGGCAAACTGAGAGGTGGTAAGAGTATGTTAAATTGGACATTTTCATGGTAAAAGGATAGCTGGACAGGGTTCTTTCAGACATAAGCCCCAACCGTTACATCTCAGGAAACAGGGGGAGAGAGCACCCTCTCCCGATGGTCCTCCAGCACCTTGATGTCATGACATGGGACTTGAACCTGCCAACTGCCTGTAGCAGAGGCAACGGGTCAAGCGCTCCACACCATTACGCCAAGGCACCTTTGGGCATTCAGCAGATGGCTCCTGGTGCTTTTGAGTTTTAATTTTTCATTCAAGCCTTGAAAAGTTCAAATTACTGCAGCATTGAGCTGTAGGAGGAACAGGACTTGAACATGGAATGTCTGTACTGAAAGCCTGATGATTAGACCATTGCACCATCAGTCAGACACTCTCAGGCAAAGTCTCCTGGTCATTTTGAAGTGATCTTTTGTTCGTTAGCCTTCAGTTAGTAAAGTTTAAATAACACAGAATCATATTAATCAGATGTTTCTTAGCGCTGTTGAGGTCTTCTTTTATATGATAGTGTAACAGCCGGGAATCGAACCCTGGTCTCCCACGTGGAAAGCCAACATCTTAACCACTACGACAATTAGAGTTTTGAGGTAATCAGGCTGAGGCTGTGAGCCACTGCTAGAATAGCAGTAAATGAAGCTCAATAACTAGCATTAAACTTTAGGAAGAGTGGGATTTGAAAATTAACTCTCTGTGCGGAATAACCCCTACTACACCATCACTCAGTAACATCTGCCTCTTTGTACTGTTGAAGCGATCTTTTGTATGTTAGCCTTCAGATAGTAAAGTTGAAAGAATCAAGAGTTGAACATAGAATCACGTTCATCAGAGTGTAACACCCAGGAATCGAACACAGGTCACCTGCACTGAAGGACAACATCTTAACCACTAAGCCAAAGCAACTGCCTATGGCTCAGGGGAGATATGAGACTTTTGAGGTCATCAGGCTGAGGCTGTGAGCCACTGCTATACAATAAAAAAAATCAAAAAACGATGGGCTATAACCCATGTTTTTTTTTTTTTTCCATATCCTCAAAACAGACGTCTAAAACACGTCTATTTTTAGACTTGTTTTAGACGTTTATAAACAGAACTGTCCATCTAAATTCTAAACGGATGGTTAAATATAAGTTCCCGATTGTACCTCACATGCCAGTGTGGCACCGTAGATAAACCTGGGGTTTATAAGCAGAACATTCCGGGTTCAATTCTCCTGAAGAACATTTTCACTGTCCATCTAAATTCTAAACGGCTGGTTAAATATAAGTTCCCGATTGTACCTTACATGCTGATGTGGCTCAAAAGATAAATCTGAGGTTCATAATCCAAAGGTTACTGGTTCAAAACTAATACTCAACCAATGCTGCAGTAATTTGAACTTTTCAAGGCTAGAATAATAAATTAAAACTCATAAGCACCAGGAGACATCTGCTGATTGCCCCAAGGTGCCTTAGCTCAATGGTGTGGTGTGCTTGATCGGTAGCCTCTGCTACCACCTGCCTGCAGGTTCAAGTCCCATGCAAGGTACTAGTGAGGACCATCGGGAGACGGTGCTCTCTCCCCCTGTTTCCTGAAAAGTAGCAGTTGGGGGTTATGTTTGAAAGAACCCTGTCCACCTAAAATTTTACAGATAAGAATTAGGTCAAACGTTTAAAAATAAAATAGCAATTTGGCCCATCATCTGACAGAAAGAATAGTCTGTGTATTTGCATACTGGGCCAAAACTTTGTTGGAAAGTCCCTCTTTTATGTCTGGCTTCCAGGCCAGTTGGAAAAGGGCAAACTGAGAGGTGGTAAGAGTATGTTAAATTGGACATTTTCATGGTAAAAGGATAGCTGGACAGGGTTCTTTCAGACATAAGCCCCAACCGTTACATCTCAGGAAACAGGGGGAGAGAGCACCCTCTCCCGATGGTCCTCCAGCACCTTGATGTCATGACATGGGACTTGAACCTGCCAACTGCCTGTAGCAGAGGCAACGGGTCAAGCGCTCCACACCATTACGCCAAGGCACCTTTGGGCATTCAGCAGATGTCTCCTGATGCTTTTGAGTTTTAATTTTTCATTCAAGCCTTGAAAAGTTCAAATTACTGCAGCATTGAGCTGTAGGAGGAACAGGACTTGAACATGGAATGTCTGTACTGAAAGCCTGATGATTAGACCATTGCACCATCAGTCAGACACTCTCAGGCAAAGTCTCCTGGTCATTTTGAAGTGATCTTTTGTTCGTTAGCCTTCAGTTAGTAAAGTTTAAATAACACAGAATCATATTAATCAGATGTTTCTTAGCGCTGTTGAGGTCTTCTTTTATATGATAGTGTAACAGCCGGGAATCGAACCCTGGTCTCCCACGTGGAAAGCCAACATCTTAACCACTACGACAATTAGAGTTTTGAGGTAATCAGGCTGAGGCTGTGAGCCACTGCTAGAATAGCAGTAAATGAAGCTCAATAACTAGCATTAAACTTTAGGAAGAGTGGGATTTGAAAATGAACTCTCTGTGCGGAATAACCCCTACTACACCATCACTCAGTAACATCTGCCTCTTTGTACTGTTGAAGCGATCTTTTGTATGTTAGCCTTCAGATAGTAAAGTTGAAAGAATCAAGAGTTGAACATAGAATCACGTTCATCAGAGTGTAACACCCAGGAATCGAACACAGGTCACCTGCACTGAAGGACAACATCTTAACCACTAAGCCAAAGCAACTGCCTATGGCTCAGGGGAGATATGAGACTTTTGAGGTCATCAGGCTGAGGCTGTGAGCCACTGCTATACAATAAAAAAAATCAAAAAACGATGGGCTATAACCCATGTTTTGTTTTTTTTTTCATTTTTTTCAAATCCTCAAAAATGATGAAAAACGGCGTGCTATAGTATGCCATACGGTATGGGCTATAGCCCATGTTCAAAAATGAAGAAAAACAAGGTTAATTCTTTTTTTTTCAAAATTTCAAAAAACGATGGGCTATAACCCATGTTTTTTTTTTTTTCATTTTTTTCAAATCCTCAAAAATTATGAAAAACGGCGTGCTATAGTATGCCGTACGATATGGGCTATAGCCCATGTTCAAAAATGATGAAAAACAAGGTTATTTTTTTTTTTCAAAATTTCAAAAAACGATGGGCTATAACCCATGTTTTTTTTTTTTTCATTTTTTTCAAATCCTCAAAAATGATGAAAAACGGCGTGCTATAGTATGCCGTATGGTATGGGCTATAGCCCATGTTCAAAAATGATGAAAAACGAGTTCATTTTTTTTTCCAAAATTTCAAAAAACGATGGGCTATAACCCATGTTTTTTTTTTTTTCATTTTTTTCAAATCCTCAAAAATGATGAAAAACGGCGTGCTATAGTATGCCATACGGTATGGGCTATAGCCCATGTTCAAAAATGATGAAAAACGAGGTTATTTTTTTTTCCAAAATTTCAAAAAACGATGGGCTATAACCCATGTTTTTTTTTTTTTTTTTTTTTCAAATCCTCAAAAATTATGAAAAACGGCGTGCTATAGTATGCCGTACGATATGGGCTATAGCCCATGTTCAAAAATGATGAAAAACAAGGTTATTTTTTTTTTCCAAAATTTCAAAAAACGATGGGCTATAACCCATGTTTTTTCTTTTTTTCATATCCTCAAAACAGACGTCTAAAACACGTCTATTTTTAGACTTGTTTTAGACGTTTATAAACAGAACTGTCCATCTAAATTCTAAACGGATGGTTAAATATAAGTTCCCGATTGTACCTCACATGCCAGTGTGGCACCGTAGATAAACCTGGGGTTTATAAGCAGAACATTCCGGGTTCAATTCTCCTGAAGAACATTTTCACTGTCCATCTAAATTCTAAACGGCTGGTTAAATATAAGTTCCCGATTGTACCTTACATGCCGATGTGGCTCAAAAGATAAATCTGAGGTTCATAATCCAAAGGTTACTGGTTCAAAACTAATACTCAACCAATGCTGCAGTAATTTGAACTTTTCAAGGCTAGAATAATAAATTAAAACTCATAAGCACCAGGAGACATCTGCTGATTGCCCCAAGGTGCCTTAGCTCAATGGTGTGGTGTGCTTGATCGGTAGCCTCTGCTACCACCTGCCTGCAGGTTCAAGTCCCATGCAAGGTACTAGTGAGGACCATCGGGAGACGGTGCTCTCTCCCCCTGTTTCCTGAAAAGTAGCAGTTGGGGGTTATGTTTGAAAGAACCCTGTCCACCTAAAATTTTACAGATAAGAATTAGGTCAAACGTTTAAAAATAAAATAGCAATTTGGCCCATCATCTGACAGAAAGAATAGTCTGTGTATTTGCATACTGGGCCAAAACTTGGTTGGAAAGTCCCTCTTTTATGTCTGGCTTCCAGGCCAGTTGGAAAAGGGCAAACTGAGAGGTGGTAAGAGTATGTTAAATTGGACATTTTCATGGTAAAAGGATAGCTGGACAGGGTTCTTTCAGACATAAGCCCCAACCGTTACATCTCAGGAAACAGGGGGAGAGAGCACCCTCTCCCGATGGTCCTCCAGCACCTTGATGTCATGACATGGGACTTGAACCTGCCAACTGCCTGTAGCAGAGGCAACGGGTCAAGCGCTCCACACCATTACGCCAAGGCACCTTTGGGCATTCAGCAGATGGCTCCTGGTGCTTTTGAGTTTTAATTTTTCATTCAAGCCTTGAAAAGTTCAAATTACTGCAGCATTGAGCTGTAGGAGGAACAGGACTTGAACATGGAATGTCTGTACTGAAAGCCTGATGATTAGACCATTGCACCATCAGTCAGACACTCTCAGGCAAAGTCTCCTGGTCATTTTGAAGTGATCTTTTGTTCGTTAGCCTTCAGTTAGTAAAGTTTAAATAACACAGAATCATATTAATCAGATGTTTCTTAGCACTGTTGAGGTCTTCTTTTATATGATAGTGTAACAGCCGGGAATCGAACCCTGGTCTCCCACGTGGAAAGCCAACATCTTAACCACTACGACAATTAGAGTTTTGAGGTAATCAGGCTGAGGCTGTGAGCCACTGCTAGAATAGCAGTAAATGAAGCTCAATAACTAGCATTAAACTTTAGGAAGAGTGGGATTTGAAAATTAACTCTCTGTGCGGAATAACCCCTACTACACCATCACTCAGTAACATCTGCCTCTTTGTACTGTTGAAGCGATCTTTTGTATGTTAGCCTTCAGATAGTAAAGTTGAAAGAATCAAGAGTTGAACATAGAATCACGTTCATCAGAGTGTAACACCCAGGAATCGAACACAGGTCACCTGCACTGAAGGACAACATCTTAACCACTAAGCCAAAGCAACTGCCTATGGCTCAGGGGAGATATGAGACTTTTGAGGTCATCAGGCTGAGGCTGTGAGCCACTGCTATACAATAAAAAAAATCAAAAAACGATGGGCTATAACCCATGTTTTGTTTTTTTTTTCATTTTTTTCAAATCCTCAAAAATGATGAAAAACGGCGTGCTATAGTATGCCATACGGTATGGGCTATAGCCCATGTTCAAAAATGAAGAAAAACAAGGTTAATTCTTTTTTTTTCAAAATTTCAAAAAACGATGGGCTATAACCCATGTTTTTTTTTTTTTTTTTTTTTTTCAAATCCTCAAAAATGATGAAAAACGGCGTGCTATAGTATGCCGTATGGTATGGGCTATAGCCCATGTTCAAAAATGATGAAAAACGAGTTCATTTTTTTTTCTCCAAAATTTCAAAAAACGATGGGCTATAACCCATGTTTTTTTTTTTTTCATTTTTTTCAAATCCTCAAAAATTATGAAAAACGGCGTGCTATAGTATGCCGTACGATATGGGCTATAGCCCATGTTCAAAAATGATGAAAAACGAGTTCATTTTTTTTTCTCCAAAATTTCAAAAAACGATGGGCTATATTTTTTTTTTCATTTTTTTCAAATCCTCAAAAATGATGAAAAACGGCGTGCTATAGTATGCCGTATGGTATGGGCTATAGCCCATGTTCAAAAATGATGAAAAACGAGTTCATTTTTTTTTCTCCAAAATTTCAAAAAACGATGGGCTATAACCCATGTTTTTTTTTTTTTCATTTTTTTCAAATCCTCAAAAATGATGAAAAACGGCGTGCTATAGTATGCCATACGGTATGGGCTATAGCCCATGTTCAAAAATGATGAAAAACGAGGTTATTTTTTTTTTCAAAATTTCAAAAAACGATGGGCTATAACCCATGTTTTTTTTTTTTTCTTTTTTTTCAAATCCTCAAAAATTATGAAAAACGGCGTGCTATAGTATGCCGTACGATATGGGCTATAGCCCATGTTCAAAAATGATGAAAAACAAGGTTATTTTTTTTTTCCAAAATTTCAAAAAACGATGGGCTATAACCCATGTTTTTTTTTTTTTTCATATCCTCAAAACAGACGTCTAAAACACGTCTATTTTTAGACTTGTTTTAGACGTTTATAAACAGAACTGTCCATCTAAATTCTAAACGGATGGTTAAATATAAGTTCCCGATTGTACCTCACATGCCAGTGTGGCACCGTAGATAAACCTGGGGTTTATAAGCAGAACATTCCGGGTTCAATTCTCCTGAAGAACATTTTCACTGTCCATCTAAATTCTAAACGGCTGGTTAAATATAAGTTCCCGATTGTACCTTACATGCCGATGTGGCTCAAAAGATAAATCTGAGGTTCATAATCCAAAGGTTACTGGTTCAAAACTAATACTCAACCAATGCTGCAGTAATTTGAACTTTTCAAGGCTAGAATAATAAATTAAAACTCATAAGCACCAGGAGACATCTGCTGATTGCCCCAAGGTGCCTTAGCTCAATGGTGTGGTGTGCTTGATCGGTAGCCTCTGCTACCACCTGCCTGCAGGTTCAAGTCCCATGCAAGGTACTAGTGAGGACCATCGGGAGACGGTGCTCTCTCCCCCTGTTTCCTGAAAAGTAGCAGTTGGGGGTTATGTTTGAAAGAACCCTGTCCACCTAAAATTTTACAGATAAGAATTAGGTCAAACGTTTAAAAATAAAATAGCAATTTGGCCCATCATCTGACAGAAAGAATAGTCTGTGTATTTGCATACTGGGCCAAAACTTGGTTGGAAAGTCCCTCTTTTATGTCTGGCTTCCAGGCCAGTTGGAAAAGGGCAAACTGAGAGGTGGTAAGAGTATGTTAAATTGGACATTTTCATGGTAAAAGGATAGCTGGACAGGGTTCTTTCAGACATAAGCCCCAACCGTTACATCTCAGGAAACAGGGGGAGAGAGCACCCTCTCCCGATGGTCCTCCAGCACCTTGATGTCATGACATGGGACTTGAACCTGCCAACTGCCTGTAGCAGAGGCAACGGGTCAAGCGCTCCACACCATTACGCCAAGGCACCTTTGGGCATTCAGCAGATGTCTCCTGGTGCTTTTGAGTTTTAATTTTTCATTCAAGCCTTGAAAAGTTCAAATTACTGCAGCATTGAGCTGTAGGAGGAACAGGACTTGAACATGGAATGTCTGTACTGAAAGCCTGATGATTAGACCATTGCACCATCAGTCAGACACTCTCAGGCAAAGTCTCCTGGTCATTTTGAAGTGATCTTTTGTTCGTTAGCCTTCAGTTAGTAAAGTTTAAATAACACAGAATCATATTAATCAGATGTTTCTTAGCGCTGTTGAGGTCTTCTTTTATATGATAGTGTAACAGCCGGGAATCGAACCCTGGTCTCCCACGTGGAAAGCCAACATCTTAACCACTACGACAATTAGAGTTTTGAGGTAATCAGGCTGAGGCTGTGAGCCACTGCTATACAATAAAAAAAATCAAAAAACGATGGGCTATAACCCATGTTTTTTTTTTTTTTTCATTTTTTTCAAATCCTCAAAAATGATGAAAAACGGCGTGCTATAGTATGCCATACGTTATGGGCTATAGCCCATGTTCAAAAATGAAGAAAAACAAGGTTAATTCTTTTTTTTTCAAAATTTCAAAAAACGATGGGCTATAACCCATGTTTTTTTTGTTTTGTTTTTTTCAAATCCTCAAAAATTATGAAAAACGGCGTGCTATAGTATGCCGTACGATATGGGCTATAGCCCATGTTAAAAAATGATGAAAAACAAGGTTATTTTTTTTTTTCAAAATTTCAAAAAACGATGGGCTATAACCCATGTTTTTTTTTTGTTTTTTTTTTTTTCAAATCCTCAAAAATGATGAAAAACGGCGTGCTATAGTATGCCGTACGGTATGGGCTATAGCCCATGTTCAAAAATGATGAAAAACGAGGTTATTTTTTTTTTCAAAATTTCAAAAAACGATGGGCTATAACCCATGTTTTTTTTTTTTTTTTTTTTTTTCATATCCTCAAAAACGATGAAAAACGGCGTGCTATAGTATGCCGTATGGTATGGGCTATAGCCCATGTTCAAAAATGTAAAACTAGTTCATTTTTTTTTTTCAAAATTTCAAAAAACGATGGGCTATAACCCATGTGTTTTTTTTTTTTTAATTTTTTTCAAATCCTCAAAAATGATGAAAAACGGCGTGCTATAGTATGCCGTACGGTATGGGCTATAGCCCATGTTCAAAAATGATGAAAAACGAGGTTATTTTTTTTTTCAAAATTTCAAAAAACGATGGGCTATAACCCATGTTTTTTTTTTTTTTTTTTTTTTTCATATCCTCAAAAACGATGAAAAACGGCGTGCTATAGTATGCCGTATGGTATGGGCTATAGCCCATGTTCAAAAATGTAAAACTAGTTCATTTTTTTTTTTCAAAATTTCAAAAAACGATGGGCTATAACCCATGTTTTTTTTTTTTTTTTTTTTTTTAAATCCTCAAAAATGATGAAAAACGGCGTGCTATAGTATGCCATACGGTATGGGCTATAGCCCATGTTCAAAAATGATGAAAAACAAGGTTATTTTTTTTTTTCAAAATTTCAAAAAACGATGGGCTATAACCCATGTTTTTTTTTTGTTTTGTTTTTTTCAAATCCTCAAAAATGATGAAAAACGGCGTGCTATAGTATGCCGTACGGTATGGGCTATAGCCCATGTTCAAAAATGATGAAAAACGAGTTTTTTTTTTTTTTTTCAAAGTTTCAAAAAACGATGGGCTATAACCCATGTTTTTTATTTTTATTTTTATTTTTAGAAATATAGTGCTTTCAAATTTGAGACTTTATAATGGGGCTCAATGGCAGATTTTGGCACGTAAAAAAATCACTTTCACCTAGAAACTCCATTCACAATATTTATTATTCAGCTTACTGTGGAGACACATGCTGGAACTTGACGATGAGGGTTCTTTCAGACATAATCCCCAACCTTTACTTCTCAGGAAACAGGGGGAGAGAGCATCGTCTCCCGATGGTCCTCCAGCACCTTGATGACATGGGACTTGAACCTGCCAACTGTCTGTAGCAGAGGCAACCGATCAAGCGCACCACACCATTGATCCAAGGCACCTTTGGGCATTCAGCAGATGTCTCCTGGTGCTTTTGAGTTTTTATTTTTTATTCAAGCCTTGAAAAGTTCAAATTACTGCAGCATTGAGCTGTAGGAGGAATGGAACTTGAACATGGAATGTCTGTACTGAAAGCTTGTTCATTAGACCACTGCGCCATCAGTCAGACACTCTCAGCCAAAGTCTCCTGGTAATTTTGAAGTGATCTTTTGTTTGTTAGCCTTCAGTTGTAAAGTTAAAATAACACAGAATCATATTAATCAGATGTTTCTTAGCACTGTTGAGGTCTTCTTTTGTATGTTACTGTAAAAGCCGGGAATCGAACCCTGGTCTCCCACGTGGAAAGCCTACATCTTAACCACTACGACAATTAGAGTTTTGAGGTTGTCGGGCTGAGGCTGTGAGCCACTGCTTTACAATAGCCTTCAGTTAATACACCTCTACATGTTCAAATCCCTGTTCTCCTATAGCTTAATGCTGAAGTGTTTCAACTTTACTAACGATGTATTAAGTTATGTATTTTATTTTTGTATCAATGTTGTTACTCAAAGGGAACAGCAGACTGCATTGTGGCAGGTAGCAAGTAGATCAGTGACTTAGCACACTGGCTGCATGATCTGGAGGTTGTGGGCTCAAACCCTACTCAAATCTTTACTTGCCAAAATCTGCCATTGACTCCCATTCTGAATGTCTCAAATTTGAATGCACTATATTTCTAAAACTATTAAACATTTCAAAGATTCCTTTTCAGGCAAACATGCCCACCGTAAGATGAACCTAAATAGGTTTGAATGGGGTTTCTAGGTGTAAGTATGTAGGACTAGTAGCAAAAAAGGCAAAGGTCTGTGATCATTTTTTATTACAAAAGAATGTGACTACAGGCAAACAAAACAGATTCAATAAAAGGCTCAAATATAGACAGGAAATAGCTGCTTAAGCAAACGACCAACAGCTACCACATTATAATTAAAGCACTCCACCACTATCATGCATGTAGAGGGGACCTTGCAAGAAGAACATGCGAAAACACGTCACCTTTAGCACAACATCGCAACATTTGCGACAGGTATAGGAAAAAGGCCACAGCAGATCACAAGAACATCACATGTCAAAGTGTTGAAGCTCACTTCAGGTTCCAAATGGAACGGACAGGGTTCACATCATAATCAAACAGGTTGTACTGTATGCCATCTTCACGAAGTGTAAAGACACCTTCTGTTCAGTGATTGTTTATTTTTTTCTCTCTCAGCTACCTAACTATACTGTAAACAATCTACACTATAAGGCGCATAGTTGAAACGTCCAAAGAAACTGCCACAACATTAGTTCATAAAGGGATATGTGAAAATGCATTGTGGTTATCTTCATCATCACCACCATCATCATTTTGTGCAGATCTGGCATACCAACTGCCAATATACCGTCTGCGGGCAGTAATACGCTGTTTTATCATCTTGAATGGGCACTACACAGTACTACACTTTAGACAGAAATATGAACCCCTTTTCTCTTGTTAAAACATTTAGATTTTCATAATTAGGCACACGGTACAGCACAGTAAACATTTGGTTGTTGACATCTATGACGAAAGGCCCACAGCCATAAGGAATGACTGAAAGGACCATAATGTTTTGATTGTAGACGTGATACATAGTTAGCTAACGTACTGCTGGCCATGAAAAGCATGTGTCCATCTAAACACTTTCCGAAACATTAAAGGGAGAGCTTTTCGCTAGCTATACATTTGAATGAGTTTCAAATATTTTTTTATTAAGGCTTAAGGCATTTAGTTACTCATCATCTGAGTCACATACCTCAATAAACCCACAGTATCATCAAACAAACCCTGGTGCCTGCTCACAAATGAAGACAACGTATTCACTGACAAAGACATTAATGTTAGGTTCTCCCATTTTCTGTACTAATTGTTTTTAACACTGATTGTCAATGTGTTGTCAGTAAAAACAATAAACATGATATGATAGAAATACTGTTGTCCAAATGCTGTAGAAATGTGAGGTGTCATAATGGTGTTGGAAACGAGGTAGTCCACAATAGTGTCAGATGAAGTCATGGATTGATGAAGTCATGGGTGAACCACATGTGTAGGGGTGCAACAATTAATCGAACTAATTGATTTAATAGATTAGATAAGATTATAAAAAATAATCGATTTCCAAAAATAGCAAAAACAGCAGATCTACAGGCTCACAATGACTTGCGATGCGACACGTTGTGAACTTGTAGATCATCTATTTCCGTTGTTTGTGCGTTACACCTTTGTACGACAAAGTATAAAATAGGGCTTAAGTGCTTAATGAGACTAATCTGTTTAGTCAATTATAAAAAGTCCATTATAACTTTTTGTGTAGATATGTTGATATGTAAAAACATAAAAAAATATTAAAAACACACTTCTCGATTATTCGATCAATTGAAAAAGGAATCGATAATTATCGATAGTTGCAGCTCTACACATGTTTTCTACATAATAATCCACTCGGATTCCATTTGTTGTTCTAGTTGAGAATGCAATGATCTGTCAGTGATTTTGGCAGGGAATAGCTATATCTTGGTGCCACGATAACCAATGATGATCCATGACAGCCCAATACGAGCCTGGTGATTTGGCAGTCATTTCGTTTTCTGTGGTGAACTAAACATAAGATCACATCATTATCATCATCATCATCATCATCAGACAATGCGGTAGTCGAAGGTGTCCTTTTCCGTATGGTCTGTCCAATTGGAGGAGGGCATACTGCGGTAGGGGTCCAGCAGGATGCGGAAGCAGCGCACAATCAGGAGGGCCAGGAAGATGAAGAGGAGCAGCACAAAGACGAAGGCAGCCTTCTGTTCCAGGGTCAGGTAGGATGGCACATGATGGCCGCCGCCCGAGGAGGACAGTGTGCTGCTGAACAAGCCCTCGGCCATCCTGGGCACATGCACATCCATGTTGGATCTTCGTGGCTCCAGGTCTTTGTCAGTTGCTTCAAAGATGTGATGTAATGTGGATATATTGGGCAGACCTGTGTAACAATCAGAACACATGGATTTGAGATCAATGTCTTAAGGTATTTTATACTTGATAGACAACTATTACAATAGACTAGTGTTTCTCAACGGGGGTGGTACAGCCCCTCAGGGGCATACAGAGACGTTCTGGGGCTTGACATTATTGACCATGATACTGACCATGATGTATACTGACCATGATATACATGCATCCTGTGACAGGACCTGACATCCCTGTGACAGGGCTGGTAACATGATAACATGGTAATTGACAGGGTCTGTGACAGGGCTGGTAACAATGTAACATATAAATAGGCTATATCTTACATTTCAATTGGGTGTGGGGCGGTAAGGGACCTTAATAGTGGATAGTGGCACTGGCCCAGTGGCCCCAAAACAGGTTGTGAAACAGTGCGATAGACAGTAACATACTCAGTGTTAATTTAACTCTGAGAGTGTAAGAATGACTGAAAGTTACCCTTATGAGTTAATTAACACTGAGGACTTACAGTGGTGTGCAGGGTAATCTACATTATAATAACCATTTCGAAATGTGGAGCGATTATCCCCTACCAATTTTATAGACAATAATAATAAGTTATAACAATAGACATTGAAATGTTGTCGGTTGACAATACAGTGTTACTACGTTAGCATGCATGCTTTTAAGTGAAAAGAGTAAAGTGAGTCCTTGCACAGCCGGGAATTTGTGTTTGGGTTCCTCACAACAAGCCTGCTGTCACTTGGAGAGGCGGAGACACTTTTGGGCCTGATGCCAGGCTCTGTGGCCCGTGGGGCATTGTGAGAGAGTGGAGGGCATGGAAGGGTTGGGTATCTTCTATGCTCTGTGGGGCATTGTGAGAGAGTGGAGGGCATGGAAGGGTTGGGTATCTATGTGGGGCTCTGTGGGGCTCTGTGGGGCATTGTGAGAGAGTGGAGGGCATGGAAGGGTTGGGTATCTATGTGAGGCTCTGTGGGGCATTGTGAGAGAGTGGAGGGCATGGAATTAAGGGTTGGGTATCTATGTGGGGCTCTGTGGGGCATTGTGAGAGAGTGGAGGGCATGGAAGGGTTGGGTATCTTCGGTTATGCTTCCTTAAACATGGAGAACCAACTGAGATTGACAATGTTTCCTGTGAGAGTCCTGGATGTGTTATAAGTCAGCTCATGGTGACAAGACAGACGGGCACACGGCGCACACCGCCTTTTTTATTCTCGACAAATCTCTTTTTGATTCTCTGGAGAGCTGCTTTCAGCCCTGCCTCACTGTGACAGGCTGTGAGGACGGAACAGCGGCTAGTAATCCATCACAGCAAAAACATGCAACCAGTAGTGCACTGATCAAATGCTCCTTGTGAGTCATAAGTGAGTTTACGTGTGTGTGCGTGTGTGTGTGTGTGTGTGTGTGTGTGTGTGTGTGTGTGTGTGTGTGTGTGTGTGTGTGTGTGTGTGTGTGTGTGTGTGTGTGTGTGCGTGCGTGCGTTCGTGCGCTATAGCCTATAGTAGGCTATGTGTGTCTCGTCGTGGGACATGACAATTATTAAATTCATACATGTATTTAGCATCACACCGGCTCAAATAATGCATTTCTAAATTATGATGAATGAATTGTATCGTCTATTCTATTTGCACATAACAGTATAGCCTATGTAATGCATTACATACACTTATCCTTCCAACTTAGGTTCCAAAACAGATCTGTCACTGGTCCGACTCGAGCTAATAGGAGAGTTACAATCATTTCTGAGCTGCCTTAGTTTTGTATAAAATGTTCAACCTTAGAAAACATTATGAATTTAATTTAATTTTAAAATGGGTATTGTGAAGTGTGTGACGAGGGCCGACCCTGCCCCCCTACCTCACTGGGCTAGCCAGCAGCCTTGGTGATTGCCAGAGTCAATCAGGATTATATATGCTCTGGGAGAGTATATTAAGGACCTCTGATTGAAACCTCTTGTTCCCTCTATTTTCTTTCCAGAATGCAAGTCCCGTCTGTGCTGCCACCTGGCCTGAGTGGGGCCTAACCCTTTTTGGTCTATTTTACATTGCATCTTTTATTTGTTTTAACAGTCGCACAACACATTCCACACACTGCATACGTGACTGACTACCTCACTTACTCACACCTCATTCCAGTTTGTTTTGTTTATTTTTGCCTTATTTCATTAATTTTAGGCAAATAAATATAAGTTCAAAACGTTTGAACATGTAGACTCTATTTTACATTTTGCCATGTATACCCTACCTACAGGCCTTAGCAAATGACGTGAAGTGTGGCTTTCTCTCATAAAATGAGATCAGGTGTAAAATCCACAATTACACATGATTGATAATAGCTGAATGTGACTGTGTCTTCTGAAATTGTACAAAAATAGAAGAATGAACACACACACACACACACACACACACACACACACACACACACACACACACACACACACACACACACACACACACACACACACACACACACACACACACACACACACACACACACACACACACACACACACACACACACACACACACACACACACAATTGTGTATTCTGTAAATAGGCCTCATTACTTTAGTACATGATGGCTTCATGTCAACTTAACCTGCAGCTTTCCACTTATTGAGGCTATTTATATCCATGCTTAATGTTATAGAAAAGCTGTGCTCACCAAGGCAATTGCCTTATTATTATCTCTGGTGGTTAACCACCAGAGATAATGTGGAGACAGTCTAAAGTACATCAATGCTTAGCTGGCTGATCTAAAACCAGGCATCCATCTTTGTATGTGATCTGGTTCACCAGACCAGGCCTAAACCATTATTGTGTGTGTGTGTGTGTGTGTGTGTGTGTGTGTGTGTGTGTGTGTGTGTGTGTGTGTGCGTGTGTGTGTGTGTGCGTGTGTGTGTGTGTGTGTGTGTGTGTGTGTGTGTGTGTGTGTGTGTGTGTGTGTGTGTGTGTGTGTGTGTGTGTGTGTGTGTGTGTGTGTGTGTGTGTGACATATCTAAATATTTCAGATATAAATTGAATGCGTCAATGTGTTACAAAAATATAGACACATCACCCTTAGCCTATGGTAGGCTACTGTAATATAGGCCAGGAGTCAGGACAATACAATATAGTCAAGACTCTTCGAACAATGTTTCATTAAATTGGCCAATATACCTTCAACGTAATATGGCCGATGTCAGCTCCACTTATTTGATAGATGCATGTGCAGCACGTGCCTTATAGCTGATTGAGATCATTAATTTGTGCCTGACATTTTCGGTCCATCAACTTAAACATTAGTTGCAAAAAACTAAAGGTCCACGTAGGCATGCCATGTAGCTAGTGTCATTTTGGTGAAGCTGCAGACAGTCACAGAACAGAAGTGGTCAAATATAGTTCAGCAATAATCACTAACCTGTTGTATCAGGGGAGCGCGGGAATTACCGTCAAAGCTAGCCTTCCATCCTTGGACATTTGACGAAAATCTATAAACCTATAATACAAGATTATCCCGTTTCCATTTCATGGCGAAATGATGGCGATTGTTTTGCCTGGGCTGGGCTCACCCTTTCTGCTTGTTTTTCGTCTTGTTGCTCCTCTCATTCCCACAGACAGACAGAAATGGATGTAGCGGTATCTCGCGTCGCTATTGGCAACCTGTTGCCATGGCAATCAACCAGGTGTTGCAGAAAGACAGATCGGTGTGGAATCGTGGATTGCTCTGCAAATTCAACGATTAACGATTTAGATGTGTTTCTACAACACAAATAAGAGGGTCTTAATATTCACACAAAAGGTAGATTTGCGAATCTTATCTATGAATGAATGGACAAATGTGATATAGGTTACATGGTGAAGAGGAGAAAATGCACTCAACAAATCACGATGAACTAGGGCACTAGGCCTATAAGAAACTAATAGAACATTCACGCTTCACATTGATTTTCTCATTGTGGCAAACTAGCTGTCAAGAATTCCATCAGAGCCCACTAGACATGTGACAGCCCGTGTAGACTGGGCTGGGCCTGGGCCGGGGATCCCGAGTCACGACCACTGAACTTGGGTTTATATAGGCTACGGTTTCCGACGTGTGGTCACTGCTGTTATACTGTACGTATATCGCCCTCTCCTGGTGGTCAGCGAATCATCAAGTAGAATGCGCCCAGGCAGGTAGGCTATAGCTTACTTACAACACTACAGACTACAGAGATAGTGACGCATGAATTGGTTTTTGGTAGCCTACAAATGAAACAGTGCTTTGACTGACAACATGAATGAGCGTAAAACAACGAGCAGGTTTAGGCTATACTTATAGCCTACATGCCAGTCAGAGATGGGCAGTCTTTTAATTAGGCTATATGCGTTTGAGATATATATCAAATATTCTACTTTCTGAAATTTGTAGCCTATTATTTAGCCTATTAGTCATTTTGGCTGGGACGGAATAATGACATTCAGATATTTTCTGTATTCCAAATAGGCCTGCATAGTAAAATAATAAAATATGATGTTATCGTCATCAAATTGACACATTTTAAACATTTATTTTACAGAGGTTTATACTGTGGAATATTTTATGTGAGATTCAGTCCACCTCTAGCTGATTGGCTTACCCACCAGGCACCCTCATAATCTTATTCAACTATACTGTACAAATGAGAGGCAGAGTTGGGCTGGTCTTGAAACAGACTTCATCACCTTTGTCATGACTGCCACGCCCACAGTGACCTAGCCCACACCCACTCTACCTGGAGTAGAGTGTTTTGACCGAGGAGTGTTCTAGGATCCACCTGATCCACAGCCACTACTCAGGTCAGCTCCCGTTCCAGTATTCTGAATCCGAATAAATTACTATTGAACTGGAAATCCTGTCTGGGTCTCTGTTTGCACCTGCGGCCGGTTCAAAAAATATTCCATTGTGACAACCTTTCCTCAACTAGTGAATGAAGCCTTGTGGAAATGTCCTTAAATTCCATAGCCTGCATGGTGTCAGTATCCTAGCTGTTCAGTATCATCCTGGTGTCAGTATCCTGGTATAAGCCTATATCTTGTATGTAGGAAATTAAATAAATGGTTGCGAACCATAGGCCTACATTTTCTTCTGTGACTCAAAAATGGGTCCCGGGTAAGACCCACTGGGTCAGCGAGAGGCAGCACATTAAACACCTGTTTGACATGATGCAGCATGGTCCTGGACTTGGATGGTATCACAGAAGAATCCATACTTTGATCGTTGCTGTCGGGAGGAAACCTCCTAACTCCATTTTTTTTCTTGCATAAATCTGTGCTATTGAACACCCTCTGTGTGTTGTTTTGAAAATATTTAACCAATGCAAAGTAGTAAAAAGCGCTCGGGACAAAACCTCTCAACTCCATTTGACCCTCAAACTGTCTGCTAAAGCAACTAACTCCACCACCAATCCCCCTCTCATGGAAGTAATTGACAATACTGTATATAAAGTGAAGTCACAACACCAACGTTGATGAGGCAGTATTGCTTTGTTTTCGAAATATAAGGTTTTTCCTGAAAAATGAACATTTTGGAGTTAGGTGGTTTCATCCCGACAGCAGAGATATGATACCTCGATCACTGTATAAAGTAGGCTATACATTTAACTCCTCTCTCTGCACTCCAGAGTTTATCCTGGGAGTACACAATCTGCCCTTTTCACCTTTATGTATAAAGTAGGCTATACATTTAACTCCTCTCTCTGCACTCCAGAGTTTATCCTGGGAGTACACAATCTGCCCTTTTCACCTTTCACGTCATCACTGTGGGGTGGAAATTGAGTAGGCCTATGTTCAAAACCGTTAAGGAAATTAAGGAACCGGTGTGCTGTGTTCCAATGGATCCAGTGTAGTTATTGAACCTGTGTGCTGTGTTCCAATGGATCCAGTGTAGTTATTGAACCGGTGTGCTGTGTTCCAATGGATCCAGTGTAGTTATTGAACCTGTGTGCTGTGTTCCAATGGATCCAGTGTAGTTATTGAACCTGTGTGCTGTGTTCCAATGGATCCAGTGTAGTTATTGAACCTGTGTGCTGTGTTCCAATGGATCCAGTGTAGTTATTGAACCCGTGTGCTGTGTTCCAATGGATCCAGTGTAGTTATTGAACCTGTGTGCTGTGTTCCAATGGATCCAGTGTAGTTATTGAACCTGTGTGCTGTGTTCCAATGGATCCAGTGTAGTTATTGAACCTGTGTGCTGTGTTCCAATGGATCCAGTGTAGTTATTGAACCTGTGTGCTGTGTTCCAATGGATCCAGTGTAGTTATTGAGTCACAAGCTCAAGCTTGTTCATTGGTTCGATATGTATAAAAACACAGTATACCATTTCAATAGAAAAAAACATTTCAAAAGTTGCTGATCTAACATGTGAGCTTGTAGATCGGCTATTTTTGGTACTTTTGTGTGAATGATGAAGTAGGGCATTAAGTAGGGCATTAATAATATACCACAAAGAAAGTTGAAATATGGAGATACTGTATTTCACAATGACCGTATAGGGTAGTCATAACTTGTATTAAAGTCAGTCAGTTTACTAAAACCTCCAGCATTCTGGGTGAAACTGATCTCCATACCTCTCTCCAGGCATTTCCTACTGTACTTTGCTTGACACGTCTCTTCTGCTCTCTTCATCAACATTTCCGTAAACTCCACAGTATGTCCCCCCCCCCCAAGCTCTAATTAATAGCTTTGTGCTCCCTTCAGCTCATCTATTCCCCGTATTATGCAGACTAATTGCTGGGAGAAGCATCTCTACTAATCCAATTTGGAGTCTTGCATAATCTTCGGGTGCGACTGGGCATTATTGAGTAGTGTGAACCTGCAGCCAGAATGCTGTACTATGTCTGTGTGTGTCTGTGTTCTATATGTTCACTGAAGAAGATTGTATCTCTCTCTCTCTCAGGGCTTGTTATTCTAATTATCAGTCTCTATACCCTGTAGTAACCTTCGCGCAATGCTGTGCATACAGATTATTGACTGTATTACTGAGGACGTGAGGATATGGTTTGTTTATCCAGTGGTTTGCATTGTCACCCTTGCTCTGAGCATGAGGTACTGTGGCCCTATTTCGTCCTCAGAGGACTGCAATATTAAGAATTGATCACTAGATGTCAGAATGTAGCCATGTATATCACCACTCACTGGCACTAATACTATTCACACAATAGGCAGCTAAACAAGAAAATGAGTAGCAGTTAAACATTATATGGGAGTGAAGTACACTGATGATATCTATAGCCATATGTATATAGTTGGCCATGAATGTCTCATTGCTTGAGTTTTAGCCAAACTTCTAATTTGCTGAAGTGACAGTTGGGACGAGTTGTAGGCACTTCACCCAGAGGAGAATGCAGCAAGACCTTTTCAAACTTACAACATAAATATTCAAATAGGTCCAAGTTTATTTCCTGTTGCAGGGTTTGTAAACATCAGTATAGCTGAAATACATTTGGACCCAAGGTCCCAAGCTAGCTGTTCCCTAGCAACAAGGTCTTTAATGTCTGTCTAAACTTCTACCTCCCTTATCTTGCATGCATGGATGCACGCACGCATGCTCACACACACACATGCACACACACACACACACACACACACACAAATCATTGTACAATAGCATCTAGCGTACTGTGGTTTAGCTCATAAAATGGCAGGATGCGTCTTCATCTAGTTGATGTTAACTGTGCAATGGAAGTGGATTAGAAGCAGCTCCCTTTAAAGACCAGGCTCAGTCCATGGATATTTGGATCCTAATTAGTGGAATTAACTAACCTTCTGATTGCCACAACAAGGTTCTGTTGTATCACAGCATTTGAATTAATGAGCCAGGTTGATGAGAATCCTGAACTGCAAAAAATTGAATTGAATAAGGGAGTTCAGAGTGATGAATGATACTCTAATTTAATTTCCTTCAAATGTGCTGTTGGCTACTGTACAGTTGACTTGGATCTTGTGTTGTTAGTAGGCTACAGTTTAAACAAAATCACAGTGAAGGAATTTGTCTCAGAGGCGTTGGCAAAATAACATATAGACAACTTACTCTGCAACACAACACACACTACATGAAGGGGTGACAAGACATGCGCACAGTGCAATGGGACAATCCCCAATTCAAACAAATGACTTGCTGCTATAAACAAGATAGCCTACTCTGCAATGCCTAAAGGCAGCATTTGAGTGACACAACGGAGTCACTCACATTCCTTAGAATGTAAGAGGAGGCTACATTTCAATGCTAGAAGGGTAGCCTACAGCTCTACACTATGAGACTTCTTGTAGACTCATCCTGTGACAGGAGTGTATACACATCTGTGAACCTACAGTAGCTACAGCAGACTACATGATATTACTCACTATTTATACATTTCAAATTATCATGTGCATCCCGACGGCACAGCGTAAGGAAAATCTGTAAATAAATCTATCATATAATGGTGAATCAAAAAATACATTATGGAATACATTTTAGATATGGCTGAACAAATAGGAGTGTTAAAATATTTGATAAAAAAATTTAATCTTTTGTGTAACCGGGGCGAAATTATGCGGTAACATTGAACTTTTTGACTACCGTTCCATTACAAATAAGTTAAATCAGGGAATTGAGGGACAATTGCATTTGTTGTACAAAAGTGGAAAAAATAACATAAAGTGTCTTCATAAGCAAAACACGTTCACCTCCTGCCTGGCATATTATGATAGTAACTTTAGCACCATGAATCACATGCACAACCATGTCTCTGTTGATTCATTGCACAAGAAATAAATGGGCTGAGATTATAGAAATCAATGAGGTGAATCTTCCAGATCAATCCTCTGGCTGCCCTTACAGCTTCCAAGAGTCCCTCGTTTCTCATTCTCTGTAGCTTTTAAAAGGTGATTTATACATCGATGTGTGCTGGTGTCGTACACAGAAAATTATACAAGCACAAAACGAGTGGCAGTGCGACACGTTATTATAGTTCGACTATTGTTGGTGCACAACACTGCATGCAACAAATTATATCAAGGCCTTACCCCCACCCACCAATTCTAACTCCAACCCCCACCACCTCCACCAAACTCATTTATAATGACAAAGACTCAAAATGTTACAGCCTGGAAAGAGAAATCTACATTTCTCAAAATTGTCATCTCTTCAATCTTGGGCTGACAGTAATGAACCTTGGGGCACCGACATTTTGATGTGCAAGTAATAAAAAAAAAGTTGGGGGGGCTGTAGAAAAGGAGAGATCTAAGAGGAGAGAGAGAAGGAGAGAGAGAAGGAAGGGACTCGGGATTGTGCTCTGAATCATTAGTTTTCTAGAAGCACTGCGGTTAAGAGACTAATTGAGTGTCCATTTGAGCCATGGCTTGGTTGGGCTCAAAGTTGCCATTGTCAGCATAAGCAGGTGGGCAGCCGCGAGGAGAAAAGTTAGCAAAAATCACACCGTGTGAAAGGTGTTAAAGTCTAATGTGGATTAGGTGATGTAATGGTGATGTAAAACAAACGGTGCCAACACAAACATTAAACGCCATTAACAATAAAGTGACAATATGACGTAATGAGTTACATTTGTAAATTTTCCCTTCATTGTCAATGGTGTTTACAAAACAAACATTGAACCTGTGTATAGAAGGGGTTGCGCCCCTCAAAAATTTAACTATAGCTGCTCCTGAGTTTAGAGGCCACTTATAGGGACAAGCTGGTGGGTGATAGGGTTGACTTCAAACAATGGAGGAGGCCTATGGAAGGCTTTGAGAAGGGGCTGGGCAGTTGCATCATCTATTTTCCTACCTGAGAACATATGAAAATAACTGAAGATTAATAGCAAAAATAGTTTTCACTATACAGTTTAACGGGTTTGATTTGGCTTATCTCAATGCTGGTTTGAAATCCAGATGTCATTCTGTCAGATGCAGCAACAGGCAACAATAATAGTTGAAGCTTAATCTACATCTGATAATCTTTCTTTGCTTTTTCCCCGTCTCCACTCTCAGGTCTCCAGGCACACAGTCTGCAAGACTCATACACCATCAAGCTTTTACCTGCTCCTGTCCCTTAGGTTGCTACTAACTGATTTATTGCTGTCATGTACAGTGTGTGTGTGTGTGTGTGTGTGTGTGTGTGTGTGTGTGTGTGTGTGTGTCGATGGATGCATGCATGTATGTATGTATATGTACCTTATGTACCGTATGTATCCGTTACAGGTGTTCAGTGTCAATGTGAATGGGTCACACCAAATGACCAAAATTCATAATGTCATCACTCGCCACCAAAATATGTTTACAAGCTGGTAGGATACATGGAGCTTTCCTCTACCCTGCTCAACGGGAAAGCCGATCCGGGCGTATAACTCACCATCGATTGTGGCAGTGTTTTGTCCATCAGAGAAAACCTTTGGGTTGTTTGAGGACATAGGGTCTAAAAATACAACCCAAAGGTCTGCCGTGGGCCGTTTATAATTTATTAGCTGGCTGAGCTGTTGTCTGATGACTATCAGTGGACTGGATGAAGGCTGTTCGGACTGGTGTTGGGGGACTTCCAGTTGGCTAATAAAATACTTGCAGGGTCCAGGCCTGGAGAAGGCCTGCTTCTGAGAGGGGCGGGGAGGGGCATGGGTGAGATGTAGCGTTGAGGACAGGTGCAGGGTGAACAGGTTGTGGCAGGCAGAGTACATGGGCAGACTAGGCACAGAAGAGTGTGTGTGTGTGTGTGTGTGTGTGTAGGGGGGTTGAGTCCTGGGCAAGAGTCCTCATGAAACAGACAAGCACAGGTGTCTTCTTGTCACTGGGTGAAAGTGTCAAAAGTGCTGAGCCAAGACCTCGGCTGTGCCGGAACGTTCCGGATTGAACCAGTGGCGCCCCATCTCTGTCCCTCCTCCTCCTCTTGCCACAGTATCATAGTGGGTGTGTGTGCCACAGGCCACAAGTGCCAGCCATGCCAGGCATGCCAACCATACCGCATATTTCCCTGCTGACCTTAAGCCCTCGTTGTGGCTAAGGAGAAAGCCGCCTTCTTGACCTCACTGAGAGTTGGACCACACACAAAGGAACTAACAGTGAACTGTCAATTTATTCTTCTCTATAACTGCTGGCAAAGTCAGTGTGCCAAATAGAAATCCCTTCCTCGGGTTCACTTTCCTGAGCTTCATAACCGAAAAACAGTCAACTCAAGGCAAAATCATGCAGCAGAGCTGGGCATATGCTTCATGCTCAGCATGGTTGGCTAGCCAAGTGTTAAATAATACATGAATTTTCGATCCACACAAGTAAACGAGTAAATTGTGATCGGGCGGAAAAGTGTTGCTTGACAAAAATGATGTGTACTCAACTGAAAAGAATAATGCCTATTTCAATTGAAAATATTTAACCATTTTTTGACCGGGGTCCCCCAAGGCTGTGTACAGTTTCCCTTAACATCTCACAGAAAATGAGATGAAAAGCTGATCTACAAGCTCACAATGCAACATGTAGCAACGCATTGTGAGCTTGCATGTAAATCGGCTATTTTCACCAAATGTGGCATAGTTGAAAACGGCTCCACTTCTATCCGGTTTGCACTTTTGAAGGCCTTGATTTTGCTCCTCGATCAAAATACACAGCAGGCTTCTCAGTTCCTGTCGAATGACCTTTTAATGGATTTGCGATACTGTCCCTGAGGGTGATATTTGTCATTTTGCCTGTCCTCCTCCAGACAGAGTGACGGAGACAGGGCAGACAGTAAGGTCGGAGCGCAGGACCAGTCACTCAGCTGGTGGAGATTCAGTGTCTTCTTCAAGGACACTTCCGCAGGGAAGACACTTGAGTCATATAAGTGATCAAACCTGCAACCTTCTGGGTATAGTATAGTGTCTCTAACCACCAGCAGGACACAATGCCAAGACCTGTGCCAGGGAGATATAGAGGGAGTCAGGGAGATATATTGCCTCCAAAAAAGCAAAAATATAGTATATGAAACTAAAATGGCACCATATAGTGCGCTGAGATAACCAGTCGTAACATGTGATGAAAGAGAGCCTGTTTGGTAAACAGATACACTGAAGAGGTGAGACAGAGGGCAAGTGAGCAAAGACTCGTGCACGTGGCTATTAAGGTACAGAAAGAACTTGGCTCACTGCAAAGTGGATAAGCATAGAATCACTGCTGAGTTCAAGATCATAAAATAACGTGCAGTGTGATGTTGGTGCTCTTGGGGATCATATTCATACAGCAGCCAATAAGATCTTATCCTGTTGATTTATTTATTATTTTTCAGGAAATTAAGAAAACCGTATATTTTGAAAACAAAGCAATACTGCCTCATCAAAGTTGGTATTGTGACTTTATATTGTCAGATACTGGTTTTGTCAGAAGCACTTTTTAATACATTTCATTGATGAAAAAAAAGAAGAAAAACCTGAAAAATGTAGTTAATAATACTCCATTTGCACAACTATTAGTTATGCATGGATGTCGCGCACTGAGTACTGTCTATCTACTGGTCATCTATTTTTGGTGCGTGACACCAGTGCTCATCTTGGGCTTAAGAGAAAATGAACCTTGTGATGTTCCTGGCAGTCCAGAGGAAATATCACAACTGCAATTCCTCTCTGTATTCTCCTCAGCATGAAAGGGTCTTTCATGAGAAAGATGGGGGAGGCTAAGCATATCAGGTCAAGAAATGTAATAGTCTTCCCATTTTCGGGAAAAGGCAGGCGGTTTTGGGCTTGGTAGGGGGGAAGTGGAAAGACGTGTTGTTTCTGTGTGTGCTGTGCTCGGTGTGTTTCTCCACCAGTGTTTATGGACCAGTTAAAAGCCTCCAAATGTGCTGTGGTTTGCGGCCTACAGTACAAGTCCTCCCAAACTCCTCTCTGGGCAACTTGCCAAAGTGGGCCTACAGTTCAAATAAAGCATGCATACTCAGTGTAGATGCAGAGGAGTGCAAGTTATGGCATATTTGGAGGTGTAAAGTGGGTTTGTGTCTCTGGTGTTAGTGCGTTGAATAAAACTATAGGCCTATATCTTCCATCGTTCCATTTTTATCAGTCTGCAGAGTTCTTTAAAGATTAACTCCATTAAACCCACCATTTCCAATCCTTTCAATTTCATCTACACAAAGTGTATGAAGTTGTATAATAAATTCTTTATGTCCTACTGGTGCAAATGAAATGAATGAACCATTTTGCTTCACACCCCGTATTTTCCATTGAGGCCGAGTGAAGTTATTCAATGATAAACCATACATTACAAGACCCAATTCACTGGATCAGTGTAGACACCATTATGTCTCAGATCAAATGTGGACACACAGTGCTTCAAAGGCTCCCAGAGTTCATTAGAAAAGGCCAAGGGACTTTAGAAAACCATTTCCTCACATTTTGGGGTTTGAGTAAAAACTTCCTTTACTGCCAACTTCAGCAAGATTTTCCATCACAAAATTAGATGAAAGCTGTGGTAAAGTGTTTAACAAGCTTAAAATTATATCCAGCTTATTGAAGGACTTCTTCAGAAGCTTTAAATCGAGTCTTGGGGCAAGCAAAAATGCTTTGCATAATGCTCTCCAAAAAGAGAACAACACTGATGGAGCCGACCAAATTCCAATGTTGGTAAATAGATTATAGAAGGATATTTCCATCTTCCTTTTATTCTTTTCATAAAAAAGGGAAAAAATAAAGAATTATCCTTCATCCATCATTGTTAAAATAATGACAAAGCAGTTCCAAGGTTCTTTCTGAAGGACACAGGAAGGTGTAGATTCAGGGTCCTATGGGAATCAAAAATGTTGGACCTTGCAGAAAGATCTCTACCCATTTATTTTCTGTAGAAATTATTACAGCGTGGCTCTTCAGAGGCAAGTCATCTCAAAAAGGGTCTTAACCCTAACCCTGTCTCTGTGTCCGGAGCTAATCTCGCAAACCGCTGGAGCGATCAGTGCCAAATTCCTTGTGCACACGGGGTAGTAGGCCACAGAAGTGCCACTACTACTTTTTTGGATTGGATTTTTACCTTTGGAGCCTTCATCATTATTATTTAGAGCACTGATGTTGATATTGATTATGTGCTTTCTTTTTACTGTGCTTTGTGTTTAATTAGTTTTTAACCAGATTGATTTATTCTATCCCTATACCCAATCTCCCTCAAAAACCTTGTCTTTTTCCAGGCCACAATTGTAAATAAGCATTTGTTCTTAAGGACAACTTCAGATATTTTCAACCCATCTTCATATAATTGGTCCTCACTAATGCTCATTATGGTACCATTTTTGTCCCCGTCTGTGTCTCAAAGGAGGCCTGTGGACCTACCAATCAAGGGAGAATCCAAGCTAATAGAAATAGCAGGATTTCTATTCCTGGAATTTTAGCATGTAATGGAATTGTTAAAAAGTGAGGGGCGCTCTTACCATTATACATCATCATACATCATCTCATGAACAACTGAATTTATGTGATTGGTTAGCCGATTTGCTTGTCTACATATGACATACATTTCCCTACATTTTCCCTTCATTGTCAATGGCAAATATTGAGACGTGTGGGGACAAAAGCTGTATATAGGAGGGTCTAACTAGAACTGCACTCTGTCGAGTGCATACTTGCTTGTTGCACACTAGTAGGCCATAAATGGCCAACTAGTGCGCAAGCAGAGCGCGCAAGTCCTTTCGACCGCTGTAAACTGTCAAATCTCAGTATCTCTGTGAAGGAACGTTTGAAATGATTAATGTTTAGATGTAACTATTTGCTACCTACTTTATACATATAAACATCTAGTATTATTAAGTATGATTCAAGTTTCTATCTATATAAGAAATACTGTTTTATCGTTGTAGATATATTCTGGATCCCTTTTTAGTTTTTCTAGTCATACACATACACACCACGTACTCTGGTCCCAGCAGATCAGGCACAATTAGCTATTTAATTTTTTACTGATTATGTATATAGTATACGTATGACTAGCTCTAAATGATGACGTAAGAAATATATATAGTATATATAGTATATAGGCATATACTATATACGTATACATATATACTCTATACTGTATAAAGTGTGTAGTTGTAAGTTGATTAGCGGTATACTGTGGTTACTTTGCGCCAAAAACCGTGACAGCTGTTCCGCCATTTGAGGCTTACGCAGAAAAACATCAAATCTGTGCCTGTGTTGCTGGACCAAATGACCACAAATGACCATATTTCTTACGTCATTATTAAGAGCTAGTCATACACATACACACCACGTACTCTGGTCCCAGCAGATCAGGCACAATTAGCTATTTTATTTTTTACTGATTATGTATATAGTATACGTATGACTAGCTCTAAATGATGACGTAAGAAATATATAATTATAGTATATATATAGTATATAGGCATATACTATATATGTATACATATACTCTATACTCTATACTGTATAAAGTGTGTAGTTGTAAGTTGATTAGCGGTATACTGTGGTTACTTTGCGCCAAAAACCGTGACAGCTGTTCCGCCATTTGAGGCTTACGCAGAAAAACATCAAATCTGTGCCTGTGTTGCTGGACCAATGATGACGAAATGACCATATTTCTTACGTCATCATTTAGAGCTAGTCATACACATACACACCACGTACTCTGGTCCCAGCAGATCAGGCACAATTTGCTATTTTATTTTTTACTGATTATGTATATAGTATACGTATGACTAGCTCTAAATGATGACGTAAGAAATATGGTCATTTCGTCATCATTGGTCCAGCAACACAGGCACAGATTTGATGTTTTTCTGCGTAAGCCTCGAATGGCGGAACAGCTGTCACGACGAAGGAGACCGGGCGAAAATATTACTTGCGCGCTCTGCTTGCGCAAGTAACTAGATAACGTGCCCCTTGGGAGACAGGTCTCCAACAGGGCAGGTCAGATTGTGGCCTCCTGGTGGCGCTATAATAGGCCAATGTGAAAAGGGTGCCATTTATTCTTATGCCTTGGATGGCAATTGGATGATTCGAGTTATTTTGTTCCAAAACAATTGTGTTGCAAAAATCCACCTGTTGGTGGCGCTATAACAGGCCAATGTGAAAAGGGTGGGATATATTCCTCAGCCTAGTAGGAAAGTCTGTGAAAGATTTCACGTACATTGCACGCTGCATTCATGATTTGAGGCATTTTGTTCCAAAAATGTGTTTTGCAAAAATCCACCTGTTGGTGGCGCTATAACAGGCCAATGTGAAAAGGGTGGGATATATTCCTCAGCCTAGTAGGAAAGACCGTGAAAGATTTCACGTAAATTGCATGCTGCGTTCATGATTTGAGGCTTTTTGTTCAAAACGGGCCAATCCTGCAAACTTTGAAAGCCAATGTTAGCCAATTAGGATGGAATATGAAATATCGGACAGATCTGGCTTGAACACATGACTATAGAGATAGTGTGTAATGATTTGCGGAATTTTTGGACAGAATCTGGAGTAGTAATATCAAAACATTTATTTTTCAAAAGTCGGCCTCCTGGTGGCGCTATAACAGGCCGTTCTGGAAAATTTGGGGCAGAGGTTCATCGTTGGCAT
Source organism: Protomyctophum parallelum (assembly GCF_964188405.1). Classification (NCBI taxonomy): domain Eukaryota; kingdom Metazoa; phylum Chordata; class Actinopteri; order Myctophiformes; family Myctophidae; genus Protomyctophum; species Protomyctophum parallelum. Next base: position 42,667,410 of record NC_139698.1, read on the forward strand.
CCAGGGAGTGCACGTGCAAAAAAATATAGATGCCTCATTGACTGCTGCAGTTAGAGCGATGTGTGTTGACGGGAGGGCAGAAGAATGTACTGCCACACAAGTGACTACTGGCCAATCACAGCGCATCTTTTACGGGACTTATCAGACCCGAACATGCACTTTGTGACGCACGCTCATGCTTCCACGGAATTCGCAAGGAATCTCAGGAATTTTGCCCTCTCTTGAGCACATACACTCCATAGCCGAAAGGGGCGTCTATCTTTATATGTCTATGGGTTAACGGTGCCGGAGATTAGCTGTACACAGACGGATGGACGGGCACACACACACACACACTACCATCCCTTGACAATAAAGAGAAAGTTAAGTGTGCCTGTGATCATATTTTCTTCCAGTTTCTACCAATACACCAATCTTGTGACACTGCATGACAGGTAGCTCTGCAATACGGTCAAGGCACACTTTTAGTTTCAGCCTGCTGACATTGATGAATGAGGGCCTTGGGCAACATGAAAGGTTGACGGAGAGGAAAAGTGTGGTTTCAAGGAAGGGACAAGAAACGGTACACATGTACTGAAAGTGATATCAATGTTTTCCCCCAACATCTGCCTTTTATGGGGGAAGGAATAGAAAAAAACAAAAACAACAAAACAAAAAACATACCTTGGAAACATGTCAGTTGCAGTGGATATTTCATTGACAGGTCTGGAAGGTGAAATATGGTGAGCACGTCTCCGTGGGCCCTCTCAGCCTTTTACGGTGGAGACATAATGAATTCTGATGCCACCTGTCAACGTGCTGTCGCTAGGGTGAAGAAACTGGGAATGGAAAGTCATTTAAAGGGTGTACCATGATTCCATTGGAAATGTATTTCTTTGAAGGTGGATGGGGGGGGGGGGGGGGGGGTCACAGAGGAACAGCTGACAGCATATACCTGTACACCTATTTAGAGAGAGAGAGAGAGAGCGAGAGAGAAATCCACAGCTTGTTGAGTCACCATGGTCAGACGGATTAAGGGAGGTGAGAGCCCATGTGCTGTAATTGGAAAATGTTATTTCTCTGTCAATCACACCACAGTGTTTTGGTATTACCACAATTTTTTATATTTTTGCTCCATTCGTTTTTCTTGAGCATCAAAAGTACAGCAGAGTTTAAAATCAATATAAATAAGATTAGATTAGTTTTGGTTGCACTTCCAGCATTGGAATTCTCCAAACTAATTCTCACTGGGCAAAATAAAACAATGAATCAAAAAGGCAGGCTGGCCTACTTAAAATCATTTAATCAAATTTGGGGGTGAAACATAATTAACTTCTACATGTACAATACAGTAATTAAGCTGACAGTCAACAAATTGCAGGATATCTACATGGTCATTTGTTTATTATCTAGAGTAATTTGAGTGAGAAAATGTGAAAGACTAGGTAGATAAATTACCCCTGCGTGAGTTTACTAATTATGCTGGGGCTAATCACTGTTACTCATAGGCGTTTAACGATCAACTCTATCCCCTATCCGTCTCACATACGCACTAGATTAAGATACACAAAGAAACACACGTATTCTCACCATTCATGTGGAGACACTAGCTGTGAGAGAAATTCACCTTTTCTCAACGTTGGGTCCAGGAACCACCAGGGTGCAGATACAGTACGACCGTTACAGGAGTTACTCATGGAGTTAAAATAACACTGAGGATTTTAGATTGGAAACCCAGAGTGGAATAAAATCAAACTCAATCAAATCATCAAAAGCAGTCTGTGGCCTTGAAATTAAAAAGGCTGAGAAGTACTGATCTAATAGACTGCTGCAGGGAGTTGTTCTGACTCTGAGAACATGCACAGTACACTATGTTATATTTCATAATGTGAAATTGGAGGTGATGACAAAGAAATGAGCTGGAACACTAATATCTTTAAGCTGATAAATGGGTACTCTTTCCTGATTGGCTGATGATGGGTGACCCATCTGCAAATGTATAGTATGCTGTAATGACTGGGAAATATGACTACATGTAACACTTTCTCAAGAATAAATACTAGGCTACTACTATATAATGCTATAATTAAGTTGTGTGTGTTTAAAATGGTCAATAAAAGTATGAATTTGTAGTGCCTTTTGCCCCAGGCGCATTATGTGCATTTCAGAGACTGATGGTGAAGGCTACAATGCAAGGCCAAGGCATCATGCTCATCGGGAGCAGTTTCAACACATTTGACACACAGCAAGGAAGAGCCGTGAATCGAACCGAGAACCTTCCCATTGATTCCAAGACAGCACTCCGCCTGTGTGTTAGGGTGGAGAGATTATGCCAAAATACTTTATACGGAGTCCGGACGTTGGACATCATGCAAATCGGTTATGCACCTCAGGCACCGATTTGTTTTATGTCCGACATCACATGCCCATTATGGAGATCCCTGACGTAGAGAAAGAAACCAAATCCTGATACTAAAATTTCTGCCTCCATCCTCCAGTGTGACCCCGACCGGAAATCGTTCATTTGCTTTTGGAAAAGCAGAGAGCGAGGAGATCGAAGACTTCCCAAGCTGCTTGGAGTGAGGATCAGCAAGGATACATTGCGTGTATCCTTCATGTCTTCCTTGCACACATTTTTCATCTGAATGCGTGATATATATGTTTTCCTGTTTTTCTCCTGTGACATATAATTTCTCCTCCACCACATGACAACACTCGGGGCTCCGGAGTGATCCAGCTGTATGACACGCCATAAGTAATTGCTGTCGCTTCAAAATTATGCTGACTGAGTGAGTCACCATCCCCTTCTTTAAAGGAGCATTCAGTGATTTGGGTGATTTGGAAAAAACCCGGACCGCCCCGGTAACAAGATGATATGCGCAATACGCAACGCAAATCACACGCAACAGGCCAGCAGCACGTGCACCAAGGCCCGCCCCCGCTCGATCATGACTGGAGGAAGGCCCCTCTCTATCCTGATTGGATGAAGGCAGGGAGGAACTCCTTATAATGGTCAGCACACTCTATAGTAGAAATCACTGAATATACCTTTAAAGCGAACCCGATCGATGCCTCCATCCTTGCTCCTCCCTGTTCGGAGGCAGTGCTAAGGTGCGGGAAGATGACACAAGCAGAGTTTCAGTATTCACATCTGGCTAGAGATAGAGGTAGAGAAAGAGATAAGGAGAGGGAGATATGGAGCCTATAAGCTGATCCATGCATCGCAAAGCTGACAATACAAATAGTCAACACAACACAACACATTAAATCACTGACACATTTACACTGTATTTTTCTTTATTCCTAGTATAAGAGACATACAATGATATTCTGTGAGACCAAATTCAGAGTAGCTCATGAGGCATAGCCCATATACGTATCAAACAAAAACAATACTGAATCAATGAGACCGGGCCCAATAGAATGTATTTACACTCTGTGCAAGTTCAGAGAAACCAAAAACTCATACCCATTGCCATAACTTATACTCTGCCCTATGACGTTTACGCCCCAAAATAGCAGATCGAGCTTGTAGATTGGTTATTTTTGAAAACGTCATACAATGTAGTATAAATCAGGCTTGGTGGAGACTAGAGCAAAGACCATTCCCTTTCCCATACAATCTCTGTGCTAACTGAAATAACATATTCTTGGAAGTCATCAGACACCATAGCTGCCACAATTCCTCTTCAGAGGCATTATGGTCTCAACCTTAAATAAAGTGTTATTTTCTTCTTTTCATTTTTTTCAATTCATTTAATGAATTTCTGTATTAAATGTTTAATGTAAATAGACTCTTGTCCTTGTCCACACAATAGATGCATACTTTCTGGTGGACCTCTGCTTGCTGGAGTTGTATTTGTATGGATAGTAAACTTTGGGTCCGATGAATTCTAGGAAATACCATTTCAAATTCAATTACTAAGTGTCAAAGAATCGACTATGATTTCTGTCAACCATGGTCAAATCAACTTTACAGAAAAGTGCAACAGTGGAGAAAGAAGTGAAAAGAAAGAAGATATTTCTCCAGACTTGGCCAACTGGCTTTCACATCCCCCAAAGATAATTCTTGGCAGATGTTCAACAAACCAAGCCACCAGGGTGCCAGTTCCACATTCACTCCCAAATATTTACCCAAGGACAATCTCAGCTCACGCGGTCAGAGTTCATTGCATTCTTCCGTGTTCGCGCACATCTCTTCAACCGAAACGTCGCATCTCCCTTCCTAGTATTAACGTCACTACCTATTTGAACCCAGGTAGAACCCAGGTGATATGTCGGAGGTCCAAGGGGATTAGGTTACGAGGAGCAGTGCTCTATACGGCGTCTAAGGAGATGCTCATGCTAAAGGAAAAACAAAACAGTTCAGTGGCTGTAATGCCTGATTTATACCATCCATGTTGCGCACTGAAAAGGTCTGATCTAAAAGCTCACAACACGTCACATTACGATGCATTGAGTTTGTAGATCGGCTATTTTTGGTGCGTGACACAGGTGCGCAGCGCAACCAAGTATAAATCAGGCACAAAGTAAAGTGAAACCCAGTGGAAACTGACAAGAAAAAGGAGGCAACAAAATATCTGTAGCCTCAAAGCTGTGGTATTCGCTTTGCACCTCCCCTTCCGAAAATCTGCAGGCTCACACTTCAGGGATGTAAAAAATAAAATGTAAAATAAAATAAAAATAAAAGTCCAATAGAAATACATATATGCAATTATATACGACACATACTGACAACCATAAAAAATGAAACATCTACTATAGCATAGTAGCATCTTAGCTCCTTGCATTTCCCCTACCCCATGTCACACACTATATTAAATAAGGCACACATTTACACATACAGTTAAAATTGGGCTAGTAATTATTCCTTTATTTACAACCAATAGCCACAAAGTTAATAATTATTATAACTGCAGTCCATACTACATATCATGTTTGCTCTCCCAAATGGCATGGCATGTTTTGTCTTTTCCTCTTTGGGTCCAGTTAAGTATTCAAAAACAAAGTATTTTAAGTATATCTTCATTTTCCATTCAAGGAGGTTCTGGAACCCACTGAAGTTGTAGAGCACCATTGTGATAACATTCTAAAATAAACCTTTGTGGACACTAGGCCTACTTAAATTCTGTAACATCTAACTTTCTGAATAGGAGATTCTCCATTTCCAGAAAAGGAAAGAAGAGAAAAGACAAACATAGCTGCTTTGAAGAGTTCTCATAGAGGTGTCAGGATTATAGTTTGTATTGATGTTTTAAGCCAATTGACTAAATGGAATTTGTTAATTAATGAATTGCATGATTTGGTATCGTAAAGACACAAGTTGTCCACATACAAACAGTGCTGTGGCCAGGATCTCTTATAGGATCATTTGATATGCCCAAAGATGAAAGAGTATAAGTAAGGCAAAGACATTACTACTTTTAGGGGATTTTGCTGACTTTTCACCACAGGTTACATGTACTGCATATGTATATGTATACATATACGGTGTGGATATAAACACACATATATATACACACACATGCATAATATAAACACATTCGAGGGTGGGGTGGGTTGGGATTAGTTGCCAACACTACATCAGAAAAGATAAGCAAAAGCAAGAGTCAGAACTCAAAAGCATCACAAGAGGCTTCAGCTTTAAAGTCCAGAAGATGACCCATGTTTCATGTTTTCTTTTGAACACCAAGACTTCCAATAACTAAGTTGCATTGTAAATCCACACTGAGGACATTTGCAGCCTAATATAAGGTGGTGGCATCCTGCCAGCCAAGTCCTTCACTGTTCTATAAGCAAGTAGCTGAGCAATACCAATATGGTACAAAGATATTCATTGGACAAAATAGGTTGGGAAAAACTAGTTGAGGTTTTGGCCACAGTGTCAGTGATTTCCACGCGATCAATTGTCTTCCATCGCAGGTCAACAACCTAAAGACCTCATATTCAAGGGAAGTTCCTTTCAGAGGAGAGCAGATCAGAGAGTGGTTCTCTAGTGCAGCAGTCCACCTCTGGTCTCCTCAGTAGTTGAACTGTCCCTGTTGGTTAACAGGGGATGTGGCAGGGATGAACAGGGGCTTAGGAGGGACATCCGGTTTAAGTGAGGAGGTCCGGCGCACAATGGCCCCCCTGTGGAGGACCTCCTGCTGCTCACCGTTGTAGCTGTGCTGGCGTGTGAGGTACCCATTAGGTATGAGTGGGTAGTGGACCTCACACGCACTGCCGGTGGAGTTCATCCGGGCTAGGAGTGGAGGTGGCTGGTGGGGCACTCCGCCCCGTTGGCTGAAGCTGTGCTGGCGGGGGATCATACCTCCTCCACCACCTCCCGCACCACCACCTGACATCTTAGTGGCGGCAGCGATCAGCGAGTGCCTCTGAGAGGAGTGCCTCCTCTCAAGCGTGGACTGGTGATGTAGGGGGATGTCTGGAGGCACATCCATGCGCCGCGTCAGGCTGTCACGGGGTAATGTGGAAGAACTGTAGTAGGGCGCCGACTCCGTCTCAGGGATCTGCGGCTGGATCCGGTTGGAAAAGGCCAGCTGGCCACCGCCACTGGCCATCAGGCCAGATGGGATCATGACCTGTGAGTTCTTGCTGGAATTTGCTTCATGAATATGTTTCAGGAGCTCATCTAAAGACGTCACCTCCATCACCTTCTGAGGGTAACAGGGGTAGGGTTGCTGGGACAACATACGCTCAGAATTATGAATCTTGCGTTCCTCTGCATGTGAGAGTCCGCCGACCAGAGCTTGCCCGTTGGACATGCTATGGGAATAGGGGAAGACCTGCTGGTGAAGAAGGGCTGAACTGGGCCTGGAGCCCATATTGTGTGATTTGGGCTCCTTGGCGTTGTTGCAGTTTTGGTTCTTCTCCCACTGGTTCTTAAAGGCCTTCATGCTCTTGATGGGCAGCTCTGGGGTGGAGTCTGGCGTGGGGAGACCAGAGAGCTCTGAAGAGTGGTGTAGGTGGTGGGGATGGACCAGGTCTCCCATGGTGACCCCATGATGGCCGTTTCGCCGTGGTGCGTGGTGATCTTTGCCAGTTGGGAAGAAGGAGTTGTAGAATTTAGGAGAAGACACCTCCAGCTTGTCGTCTTTGCTCGGGCTGTCCAGCAGACCATTGAGCTTGGCTAAGCTGCGGAGGGACAAAGCATGTGGGATGGGAGCCTCAGGGTCCTTGGCCAGCCTCTTGGTTCTGTGGCCTGCATGATTACAGTAGCAGGACACCAAGAAGCCAGAAAGAAAGGCTCCCAGCACAAACGCCACCAACACACAGGCGATCAGCAGGGTGTAGTGGACACTGTGATTGGTCTTTTCCACCTCCGGAGGCCGCCTCACACCTTCAACAGATGTAAAAGACAGATGCAGTGGGGGAGAGAGAAATAGAGAGAGAGAGAGAGAGAGAGAGAGAGAGAGCACAAGGTAAGAAATTCAGTTAAGAGATTTGACTGACAGAGACAAAAGAAAAGGCTAATGTAGGTCAAGTACAGTAGCAGCTGGGACAGACAGGTTGTGTTTACAGAGGCTTCAATATGAGGGGAACAGCATAGCATAGGTGGTTGAACTCCGCTTTTGGCTTCCTTTCCTTCCACTGTTAATAGAGCAATAAAGCCTTTCTAGCTCTCCTCTCAGAGAGATAGTGGCAGAGGCCAAGAGCTCCCAAGTCGGTGAGAAATCAATTTAGAAAGCAACTGCGGCTTTAAATATTGATGGGTACATAGCAGCAGAAACCCACGCTGAAAATCTCAGTGTTAATTTGACTCGGTGTAAAAATTGACCCTTGTCAGTGAACATTTTGGAGAGTGTGCTTTCCAATGTGTGGACCCTGATCCATGTGGGTGCACCTGACGAAGATGAATCTCCACAAAAAATAACAGCTTGACAAACTCAGCTCAGTGAGCTCACTGATAGTGGCAGCTTTGCAAATGTGTTTATGCGATTTCTTAAAAATGAAGCTTTGTCTGTCTTTACACAAGGCTAATCAAGTACAGTACCATGTAAATGTCCTTGGAAGATGTGATCCAAACATCAAGGCAGCGGTGAAACCAGCCACCTTTCACAATCAGAGCTAATTTCATAGCAGTTGCTGCCATCTGTGTTATTAGGCTGTTCTCTGGCCCTTAATGACAGAAAATTATTGATATATGTGTGTGTGAGAGAGAGAGAGAGAGAGAGAGAGAGAAAAAAAAAGAGAGAAGGGAGGGGAGAATGCAGGTATTTCAAAAGAGCCAATTTGGGGACTAGGTTGGTGGAGGGTGTGTAGAGCCCAGAATCACATTAGATGATTGACACAGGAGTGAAAAATGGGTTACAAAATCGTGGGATAAAAAATATATTAGAAAAAAAAGAGCCAATTTTTGTCCTGGCGCACGTTCAAGTTCAAGGTTTTGCGGAAATGTTAAATTCCGGCGTGCACCCATATTTTGGCATATGTTAATGTTAATGTTTGTGTAAGACAAAATCTACACTAATAGCTGAATATACGTAGGAGGGGCTAGCACCCCTCAAAAACCATACCAGGCTATAATAGCTACAGTATGGTGTGTGTGTGTGTGTGTGTGTGTGTGTGTGTGTGTGTGTGTGTGTGTTTTGCGTGTGCATGTGTGTGTGATCTTGCAGTTGCAAGCGTGGTGGAAGAATACTGCAAAGTGGTGGAAGTAGCATCCATTCTATTATGACATACAGTACTTTATCTGAATCTGTATCTCATTGTCAGCACAAAGGGCATAAGTCTCAATGGCAACTGACACTGATAACCACATGATGCACGATGGAGAGATGAAACCTTCATCACTGTCAAAACTTTGCTTTGATTGCATCTTAACCACTTAAACCGTATATATGTCATTCTAAGTCAAATAGCCCATCCACGATTGATCTTGTAGATCTGCTATTTTTGCTGAAAAATTACCAATTTTCACAGAATGCTCATCTACTTGTGCCAAATGTTTGCCTATTATGTGTTCAGAATGGGTAGGAAATATCAAACATCCTTTATCAATTTAGCCTCGATACAGTACGCTTCTGCTGTGGCTGACTATCACTCTAAGATGTAACACGTAGGTGACAATGTCACTGAGCAACTCGTTTTAGTTCATTATTTGGAGAGGACACATTTGAGCAGATGTGTTGTTATGAGTTCTACACCTCATTCCCAATGAATTGCTGCTCTCAGCCACAAGTGTAGTTTTGCTACCATTTCCCAGCAGAAGGATAAAATAGTTCACACTATGGAACACAATTATCATTCTGGGAATAGCATTTTCAATGGAGCTTCAAATTTAAAATCTTCAATGTTCTGCAACGTCTTTAATTGCCTTGGCTTATGGCCACATTAAAAAGTCACAGCTCATTATTTCAATCGTCATTGCTGTGTGTGTTAACTGTGTTTGTGTGTGTAGGAGGAGTGGCGGCAAAAGTGATACCTTCTAATAACTTAATTTTCAACAGCCTTTGTGTGGCATCATATTACACTGTTTGTCAGTCATCTTTACAGCATCCATGTGTTTCTGTAACGACTAGCCAAAGGAGACAGATGCATGTTGCTCATGTGGGCCTGTCAGTGAGTCATCCACACTATCGGGAGCATGACCCCCTCCAACAAACCCATACACACCAGGAGCCAGACTTATTGAAGGGTTCCCATTGGTCTGGGGTGGCGGTGGGGGTACGAGTCAAGTGGCCTGGTAGGCGATGAAATGCATGGGGGAGGTAAACATAATCATGACTTGTCACAACATGTTTGGCAAGTGGGTGGGATGACTCAATCACTATGTATGTGTGACATATGGTGGCATGGTCATGTTGAAATTAACACCCAGCGAGACATGGGGGTGGACTGGCAAGATTGTTAGATGGCACGCAGGAGGTGCATTCAGTACAGGCCAACTGCAACTGCACTTGCAGGCTTGGTCCGGTCCTTGCATGCAGTTACCTCTGCCCATTATTTGCAGTAACAAGTTAAACAACTGAGGGTGACTTGGGATTGCGCACCTGCCCAAGTGTTTATTCTCCAATTTAGAGAGATGAAATGTTTGAACACAGAAGTGAAAGAGGGGTCTAGCTTTCATCACAAACACCAAATGATGCTTGTGTGTTTATGGAAGGCCATCAACGCTTTGGAAATAGAGCTATATCATATATATCATATATAATATCAGTCATTTTCAGTGTTCCTTCCTCTCATATTTCTGTGTCGACTCGACATGGCCTCAGCTCAGCCAAAGCTTAATATAGAGATATCCAAGTCTGCCAAAAGGTAAACAGACAGATGGGCTGTGTGAGTGGAGGCAGAGGGGGAGGGGAGAGAAATGGTGACAGCGGAAAAGGAAAGAAGGGAGATGAGATAAAGCTCAACCTTGGCAAGAAACTGGCAATGAAGAGGTGAAAACTCAAGATCCAAGAGATACGGGTGATTTATACTTAGTTGCATGCTGGTGTCACACGCTGAAAATACATGTTAGATCTGCTATTTTCAGTGCACGACACCGGTGTACAACTAAGTATAACAGGGGAGAGTATGAGAAGGAAACAGAAAGCCAATGAGCAAAAAATGAAAGAATGACATCAAGTGGGGGATTGAGAGAGAGGAGCAGATTGTAAGGAGGAGCACAGTGAGGAGAGCAGGGAGAGGGAGAAAAGGGAGAGAGAGGCAGACAGACGTGCTGGGGTGAGTGACAGACGTTTTGAAGCCTGGCACTCTGCAGCAGCTTGTGTTATGGTAGGAGAACGATATTGCTCAGCTCGTGCTCCGCCGTCGCCTCGTAGGAAGAGGAAAGCTCTGTGATTGTATCCATATTGTTAAAAATAGATGGCACAGTAGGTTATGTAAGCAAGCAAAAGGCTTATACAACATTGCCTGTGCGGCGTCTTACTAATTGGAGATATATTTGTTTGTAGGGAAAAGAAAGTTGATGTGCCTAGTTGTACAAACGAGGTGTTCTTTCCTCAGGTGATGGGGAGAGGAAATGCACACTTTCAGTGGGAAATACTTACATCAGTAATATTAGCACAAGCAGCTTAAATTGTAGCACACATGAGCTTTAGTATAAATCTTGAATCTTCGTTTTTGCAATTTGCACGAATGGAAATTAATTATTTCCATCTCTAAATGGACATGAAAGCATCAAGACTTTCCATTCTTACATAATGTATTTTCAAGGTCACAGGTGTAACATTTAAAATGGCCAACCAACTTTCTCCTGTGTGTGTGTAACTTTTCCATTGTAACAGACTTTTCTCAAGGGTACACTCAAATGCATTTCAACTCAAGTGCTATGTCTGTGCATTGAGAGATGTTCCAAAATATCCTTAATTAGTTTCTGTTTATCCAAGCTTAGGAGCATATTTAATAATTCTATTAATGGATACTCTATCGCAATGAGAAGGAACAGAGAGAAAATTCCCCCAGGCTTCATAGGAGAGCATTACCTCTACTAATGTCAGAGGTGCATTTATACTGTGTTAAACAATAACACAAACGGAAATTAACTATATTTTCTATTTCAAAGAATTGTTTGGGGTGTCAAAAGAACAATTTTGTGCTTACCATGACACATTAATTTGACAATTTATATAGCTGATGTCTGTGTGCTGACAGAGATGGTAAACAAACATGGCTTGATTGTAGGTGTATAAGTGTACAGTACATGCATTACTTTTAATTTGTGTAAGAAGTGTATGTGCATGATTGTGTTCTGTACATTATGTGGATACTGTTAAGAGTACATGCACAAGCGTCTGGGTTGTTGAGTGAGTGAATTCAATCATGTACCACTTGTTATTATACATTTGCATAATATTCCACATCAGTGGCCAGCCAATTGGATGCAGTTTGATTTATGTGCATGAGGTAATATGATATGCTGTAATGTAACCGATCCATTCCAATTGAAAAGTAGTGGTAATGAGCACCGCATTTCTCTTTAGGTCTGTTGATGCATACAGAGCATCGACAGGTTTCATTAACATTTTTATTAAATACTGGTAAATTAGGCATGCTGTACCACCTGGCATACAGATACACACATATTTTCTGTGTTTTTTTCTTATAACTAAATCTGTGTGTAAAAAAATATTTAATTAAACAAATATGTCTCACCACATGGAACTAAAGATGGCTTTAAATACTTCTGCAGCAGTGTGGTTGAATTGACATCTCATGAAATTATTGCAGGCTATCAAATCAGGCATAACACATGCATCATGCAACAGCATAAAATGTTTTTTTTAAATACCCATTTTTGCCATTCAGTGGATGGTAAAGCATATACAGTATGTTCCAAATCTAACTATCTATTGTTGTCACTAAAATAATATACTATAACACACTGAGTAAAATCCTCAGTGTTAATTGTGTGCAAATGGAACACAATTGACCATTATTGGTCCAATAATGGTACACTTCTCAATATTGTACTCAATATTGTACACTTCTGGGAAGAAGTACTATACAACTTCTGCTTTACCAACCAGCTTAGAGAGACAATCCATCCATACAGTATAAAGTGAACATTTTATCACAGTATAATACCATCAAACGAGTATACTTTAAACATATATTAATCTAGCTTGACACCTTAAAAGGGTTTGTAGAAGAATGCCCGCACAGATATAATGGCGCACATTTTTCCCCAATCATCTCAATTTACATGTCAAACTGGATGCAAAGATGTAAAAAACAAGAAAAGAAAGAAAGGAGGAGAGAAAAAACGCCACTTGTTCATATTCTGTCTTGTTGAAGGATGTCAGTTATAGTCTGACAATTATTGCCAGTGGAGTGAATTGTCTCTCTTAGGTGGGCCATAGAGAAACTGATTTCACGCTACTAAGACAAGGCCAAGCACAGCGTCAGCCATAGGTTTGAAACTGGAAAGACAGATCATAAAGAGGATCAAGGGTTGAGAGGATTCAACAAAGGAGGCAGGTACAGCTAAAAGGGTTAGTTCAACGTAAAACAAAAACAAAAAACAGGCAGGTAAACTGAGACCTACGTATACCCCAGAGGTCAAGGAGACAGAAGAAAGGGTAAGGGGTTAGCTAGGAGTCATTACAACTGCATAGAAAGGTTTGCTCACTGTGGGCCCGTGGATCACTGTGACACTCTATACACACTCTCCACCCTCACACTGAACTCAAGTACACGTGACTACACAGTCAAATCCTCAGAGTTCAATGTCACCAAACGGACCCGTAAGTGTACACTCTGGATACATTAAGACTCAGGATTTTACTGCGTAGCCGTCATGAAATAAAATGACATTAAAATGTTCCATTAAGTAAAGTGACGTATTCTAAAGTGATGAATTACATATAGCGATATTATGTATGTGTAACGACTTGTAGGTTGTAAGTTGTAAGATGTAAAATATGATGTCACTCATAGTTGAGCTGGTGAGCTGAGTGGAAAAATGAGCTAGTTTTGAGTGACCTTTAATGAGTGCCAGTGACAAAAAGTTAACCAAAATTGGCAGCTACACTGAAACCAGCTGGGTGTTTTTTTGTATAGTTTTTCCCATTCTTGTGTGTGTGAGTGTGTGTGCGTGTGTGTGGGGTACACCCACCATGTCACGCCACTACAGAGCGAATGTGGTTTATTTGAATGTTTTCTTTCTACAGAACCGTGTTCTGAAATAAGATAACCACCATGTGAAAAATCTATACCAATAGTACTGGTGAAATGAGTATTTCTGAGAGATGTAAAGAGGAATGAATTTGTCTTAAACTGAGAGTAAATGGGGGAAGACAATAGCTGAACTGAATTGATACCTTGAAAGGAAATAACGCAAGCAGTCTTTTGCCACGGTCTCTTCAGAGGTATAAATAACTCTTTCGAAAACTTGTTAGCAAAGATTCCCCCCCCAAAGGACACTAACGTGAACATGAAAAAGGTTCATTTGGGGTTCGCTCACTACCCCTCCTACAGCATTTTAATGAGCCTGCTTCACTTGCTTCCATTATTAATCTATCTCCCTTTGCTTGTCAGCTAAATTACCAGTTAGTCTAGGCTCTTTGGTCACACTGACACTAGACATTTGACTGTGAAAAGGTCAATTCACCATATTGGGAAGGCGGGACAGGAAACAAATCAGTATACATATAAAACATGTGACTGGTAAATATTGTGCTCTGGGCAGCTCATAGGTCTTCCTTTTAACACAGTGGAGAGGTGGGTGTATTCCCCAGTTGGCGACGGTTTTAGCATAACCTGACTGCTGGTGTTTTTCTTCTTAGCCATGCCTTTTAGGGTATTGTAAGTGTTTACATAACACTCTGCAGCTACCCATATTGGAATTCATCTTTCACCTTGGATAAGAGAGGAAAAAAAAGGTACAGTATGTGCTAGATAGATGTCTTGGGATTTGACATGGCCTGTGTATTACAAGGGAGTCAGCATGTGTATCTGTTACTTATACTAGTCTATAGCTTAAGAAAAAATAATGTTTACAGTCATATACAGTTCAGTCAGTCCTTGCATCATTGGTCTCTTTTCCCTGTGTCACTATGTAAACCAAGTCAGCAGAGGGCTGACAAGGACTCCACAATGCAATGCATTGCATTGTACGTATAGTGTTAAGATTATGGCATATTTATTTTTTACTTGTGCACTTGTTTACGCCCCCCCCCATTTAATGTAATGTTCATTAATATACTCTGTCCCGTCCAAGTAAACGAAGATAGATATCTCTTGAGGAATTTATTACACCTAATTACCAGCTCATAGTATTATGAACTACTGATAATAATGTTTCGTTGACACTGAGAATGGTTGGCCTCCATTTGGCAGGTTGGGGTTCGGCATATTTTGGCAAAGACACATCAATAAGGTTGTTGAACATAATGACCAACTGTTACAGTCACTCTAAACCTGATGCTACCATGCTGAACCTAACCCTAAATATTATAATCATATAATGTCGTGTATGTTTATACTTTCTACATAGGGCTGGGTTATATAACAAACATTTTTTGTGAGCTTGTAGATCTGTTATTCACACTATTTTTGTATGCCACAGTTGTATATTTATATACACACAACTGTATACAACAATATAATTTAGTTTGTGGCTACATACTAAAGGATAATGTAACTAGAGATAGAGAAACATCACTGGAGGTAAAGCACAGCTCCTCTTTTCCACTGCTCTCCGGACTCAAGCTGCAGCAGAAACGACATTGGCTGAAGTCAATCGCATTGCTCTAGTTTCCATTACATCCTTCCTCCTCGCCTCGGCTGACTCGCTGGCCCAGGCCCCCGCTGGTTATTTATTTGTTACAGGTTTTTTCTCATTTGAGTCTGAGTGGCTCATCATTGCAGTCACAGACACTGAATGGAAGCCTCGCTAGCTCAGGATTTATGGACTCAACAGTGCCAGAGGAAGCCAGTGACCAAAGAAGACATAATGTAAGAGTGTTTAGGCATGACTGGATATTCCACTATACGGAGCAATACTGTATGGAAATTACTTTTTTGTGGTTAGTGTCCCATAACAAAATGGCAGGAGGTTCAATCCCCTCAATGGTAAACGAGTCTGTCCAGTTGCAGTGTGTTCTACAAGACACATAACCTGCTCGGAAATTGGAAGTTTCACTGGATAGAACCTTCAGTTAAAAGCTAAATGTAACATGTGAACGTTGACAGTGTAAGAGAAGAGAAGACAGAGATTCCACTTCCGTGGCATGCGTCTTGAAGATTGGAAACATGCTGGAGAGTAAGAACAGGGAGGGCATTTGTGCATTGACGAGCCAAACAAGATGAGGCAAGCCAAGAAATAAGATGATGGTGTTCCGATTTGTTTACACTTGCATGTTCAGCTTGACTTGAGGACTTTATTAGATCCAATCCAGGATCTATTTAAGTGATTAAATCGTCTACACTCCTAGCTGCTTAGCTAAGCACATCTAATGTAGATTTAAGATGGAATGTACATGAGCGGCAATATCTTAACCGGCAGCAAGCCTTTTGGAATGCTGCTGTTTCTTATGCCATCAATATCTTTCTGTTAAGTGTAGTGGTCTGTGATGTTATCTACTGTTTATCTTGCAGCACCTTTCAGCCTTGTCACAAAATGCTTTAAATCTCTGGTTAAGCTGACTGGCCAATTATCAATCATGTCACGTCTGAACAGCCAACTAAAGCTTAATGCTTTTTACAAAGATATTGTTTAATGTGGAGAGCCTGATTTATACGTACCGGTATAGGCTATTTGTGCGACACAATGTGCAACCAAGTTATAACTCAGACGTGAGATGTTAGTGAAGTACTTCAAGTATATTTCACTGCGGGAAGAACATCCTATTTTTAGCTTGCATGTGGGGTCAAAACCTTGTTCTCACCATCACAGATCAGGCTTTTCTTTTCTTTTTCTAGACTCCGGACAGCAATAATTGCAAACAATGACCACCACTGGGTGGTTCATATTGTGGTAGAATGCTGCTGAAAAGGGGTGATGTTCTCCTACAGTGAAATACAGCAGTGTTAGTTGTCAGCCTGATTAGAAGTGTACAGTGAAGGGCCCAGTAGTGAAGTGTACAGTGAAGGGACCAGCAGTGGTTAGAAGTGTACAGTGAAGGGACCAGCAGTGGTTAGAAGTGTACAGTGAAGGGACCAGCAGTGGTTAGAAGTGTACAGTGAAGGGCCCAGCAGTAGAAGTGTACAGTGAAGGGCCCAGTAGTGGTTAGAAGTGTACAGTGAAGGGACCAGCAGTGGTTAGAAGTGTACAGTGAAGGGACCAGCAGCCTGGTTAGAAGTGTACAGTGAAGGGCCCAGCAGCCTGGTTAGAAGTGTACAGTGAAGGGCCCAGCAGTGGTTAGAAGTGTACAGTGAAGGGCCCAGCAGCCTGGTTAGAAGTGTACAGTGAAGGGCCCAGCAGTGGTTAGAAGTGTACAGTGAAGGGCCCAGCAGTGGTTAGAAGTGTACAGTGAAGGGCCCAGCAGTGGTTAGAAGTGTACAGTGAAGGGCCCAGCAGTGCAATCCTCTGCAGGTCAGGATTAAGCAAGAACAGACACCCCACCCCCTTACCCTCCATCTCCACACTGATTGGCTCCGAGTCAGGTGACCCCTGTTCCCCAACTGGGGGAGGGCCATCAGGACCTGTACCTCTTTCAGGGTCACCTGCCTCCTTTGGGAATGCCGCCCCCTGATAGGTTGTGCTGGCGCTTGTGGGTGTGGTCTTCCCTGTAGTTGTAGTGAGGGGGAGGGGCAACAAAGTGATAAATTAGTGCAATGTGAAATTACAACAAGTATGTAATTGTATAAAATATCAATGTCTTTTTTTACCCCAGTTAATCTCAGTGTGGAAAAGATTACAGTCAAAGCTGTCAACGACTAAGCCGAGAGCTCCCCTTCATGACAGTGAGGAAAAGTGACAAGTGCACAGAGCACAAAATAGTCATTTATAACCAAACTCTTCTCTATGGTTGCTACATCATGTCATTTTATCAGCTCATTAATGCACCATAATAGTCTCTCCACAAAACTGATTTCATGTTTTTGATTTGGTTTGTTTCTACTGCAAGAGCTTACAGTTGATCCATTACCATGTTTGTGACAGAAAATACTTCACAACCTTGAAACGATGACACCAAAAATAGTCTAGTCTAATGTTAAATTTGCAGAATGCAATTACATTGCATAATGTATTTACATAAAAAAAAAACTTGCACAGGGCTTTGTAACTTTTCAAATAGCTGCAGGCAGCAAAAATCCTTTGAGTAAAATAAGAATGCTCAATGCCGTTATGATTTGAATAGACAGCTGGCTGCAAGTTTTCCAAACTTTGCTGCCTTTTGTTTGTTACTGAAGCACTGAGGAATCTGTAGTCACTGGTGCTCCAGTCTATTTTATAGCAAATCCCCCTTTTGTTGGGTGGCTTTGGTCCAGCTGGCTGGACCCTGTTTGAGTGTTCCAGTGCAGATCGACTTCTACCACTGTTAAAATGTCCTCCGTGCCTGCTCCACTGTGGTAAGTGTTTTCACAGATAGGTGGAAATAGATACTGGTACCTGGCTAGCATACATACAGTACCTACCACACCTCTTTTTCCCACAATTCATCAAAGCTTTTTCACAGGCAACATGATTCATACAGCAGCCATTTTGCTCTCAGGTCAAACATATTATAGTCAATTGTAAACCACTGACAGAAAACATGATAACAGCCAATCCCTGTGATTACCTTAAGCATACGGCAAGAAAACCTGCTGGGTTTCTGCCTTGTATTATCACACACATTCGCATCAGGAGTACGCTCTGCAGTCAGCGTTTGTCCTTGAAGTTTGATCTGCATCATACAGCTATTGGCTTGGGCTTTCCCACTAATAAGCCAACCATAATGTTAGCATACTGAAGAGTGCCTGCCCAGACTGGAGGTGAAGGGGCTGTTTCTCTCTCCATCTCTCTGTGCCAGTTGATAGCTTTCGCTCTGAATAAGGTGCCCTGTCAGTGCGCCATCTGTGCCAGGCAAATTAAAGCAACACACAAGGGAGATCTGGGCCTTAGTGCACTGGACAATAGCTCCAGGACTTTAAAATTCGCTCAATTTATCATGTTTGTGTTTGTGTCCCGGTGCATTTGTGTGGGTTGATATTGTTTTTCCCTCATGACTGCAGAGAAAAAAGACATACAAAGAAGGCATGTTATGCAACAGAGAGGCATTTGATTACCTACAGAGATGAGGTTCTGTCTCACACCCTTCTCTCTACGGGCCAGGATTGTTTGGCGACGAGGGAG
The DNA here is from genome assembly GCF_964188405.1 of Protomyctophum parallelum. Lineage (NCBI taxonomy): Eukaryota > Metazoa > Chordata > Actinopteri > Myctophiformes > Myctophidae > Protomyctophum > Protomyctophum parallelum. The sequence continues at coordinate 42,686,116 of NC_139698.1, forward strand.
AGGATGAAAGGGAGCATCCTGCCCATGGCGTGCTCCTGATTGGGTAAATGGAGCCACAGGTACCATAGCAGCTTTGTTCAGCATATGGGCTGTTTTATCATCTAGGAAAGCTGATAATTGATCTTCAGTGTGAAGGCTTAAAATGTCTTTTTGTTTAATTCAAAAGAAACAGAAAAGAAAATAGGGATAGAATCTGGCTGTGTACGGAGAACTTCAAACAATGCGAGAAAGCATGGGGATGGTGGGAGCTCCATGGGATTAAGCAGCAGGGTTGCTTCATTAAGCCTGGCAACCCAATGAGTGGTTAACTCCTTCAGCAGGGAGGGTACACGGGAGCATTGAGGGACTATGGGACTGTGGAGGTCTGGTGCCAAGCCACCAACAGACAGAATGTCTCTCTGTGGGGAGATGGAGAGAGGCTGGGTGAGATGTTGGATGGATTGCTCTGTAACAGTGATGATACTAATCACTGGGTTGGATAAACCATCACCATTAGCTCCCCTGCAGTGTAACAACATGCAGAATAGAAAAACATTAGTTTCCCTCTCTCAGCTACTGACTTAAAAGTAGGGGTGCACCGATATGGAAATTCTTGGCCGATACCAATGTTTAAAATAACAATTTAGCCATTAGCCAATAGCCGACATTGATACCGTTATATGTTTACTTAGTTTTTGCTGGTTTTTTGTGCCAGGGAAACAAATACATCTTCAATACAAGAAACCAGTAAGACGCCCTGAGGGCGAGTATCCGCCTGGGTGACGGCAGACTGCTGGACCAGTGCTGGCGCTTTGGCATGGGGGGTCAGATCAACATACTGTATGGAATGATTCTGTACTGGCCATATATGGAGCGTGTCTTGTGTACAGGGTTTGATGAGGTCAGATCAACATATGGAATGTCAGAACAGGTCAGCTCCATAAATGGAGATCTAAGGGTTTGAGGTCAGATGTAAAGTTGTTGGCCAGCTCCATATATGCAGATCTAAGTGATTATCCAGTCTTCTACATGTATGGTTATCCAGGTTAGATGAGGTCAGTATTGTGATGGTGGTGTGACGTGTCACGAGGCGTGACCTTATATGGAGGCATGATGTCACGAGGCGTGATCATTATATGGAGGCGTGATGTCACGAGGCGTGACCATATATGGAGGTGTGATGTCATGAGGCGTGACCATATGGAGGCGTGGGGTGACTAACTAAATGACGGACAAGAGATGCAGATTTCATAGTAAATGCGACCTGTGGTCGCAATAAATGTTCAGAATCTACAGCTTCGTAGACTGCAGATAACCAACACACCAACATAGGCAACTCAAAATGTATTTGTGTCAACTGTTTTTAACTTGACTATTATTATTATTATGCTTATCAACAACAGTTTTATTTGTCGATATCGATATTGACCGATAACGGCAAATATCGTCCCATACCGATATGTAGCCGATACATCGGTGCATCCCTACTTGATGTTCACTGTTGATGTGAACACGGTGGTGTTTCTGGTGAATGGTGAACTGAACATATCAGTTTGAAATTAACTTGAAGCATTCAGCTAAAATAGCAGATCGACAAGCTTAATGCATCCCAACATGTGAGCTTGTAGCTTAATGCATCCCAACATGTGAGCTTGTAGCTTAATGCATCCCAACATGTGAGCTTGTAGGTCGCTATTTTTGCAGAACAGATTTGCCTTTATTCCATTGACAGGCGAAAGAGATAGAACGGCCAGGAATCAAACCAGGGATTGGAGGATATGGGCATGTTGAGCCCATGTGGTATGCAGTGTGTATGCACCCTAACCACTTGGCTATTGGGATGCTCAACCCTAGTGACAACACTGGGGTAAACTTTTGAACACAACTTAAATAGCTTTTCAGAGACAGAAAATTGCTCAATTTTATGGCCACAAATGGAACATTAGCCATACAACAAATAAGAGATGTAACAAACTTCCATTTAAAATGGTTTGCTAACACAGCCTGAACCTCGCTCTCACCCTTCTCACCAACGGGAATGACATTGCATTCCCGTTCCAGGGCTAATATGGGTTTCAGCGTCTGGCCAGTGGAGTAATGGGACGTGACATGGATGATGATTCCTCCCGATACAGGGCATTAGGCAGACTGGCCACCATAGCTACAGGCCTGTCAAAAGAGTGATGCTACCAATGCTCCGGACAATAGCTCCAATGTTTAAGCCATCGGTTTGAGTGAGAGAGAGGTGGCATGGGGGACTGGTCTCCTGCCACACAAAAGCCGCTCTAGCCCCATTTGATTGTAAACCAGCAGCAAAAATATACACATTTATATTTTTTCCAGCAGTTAGCTGATGGTCTTCAGAGTGACAGACTATGGAAGGAGGTATTGGGGGATCAGTGTCAGGACTCATGATTGTTGATGGATACATTATGGTTACATGACAGCATGTTTAACTGCTTGGCTCCCCTGCCTCCCATTTCAGTGTATCATATATTACCAAGGGTCATCTACTTAACCTAAGATGTGTAGTACACATATTGAGCATGGTACATTGGTACAATAAGGCCTGATTTAATATTGGTTGCATGTGGGTTTGAAGCACACAAAAAATAGCAGATCTACAAGCTCCGCATTGCTTGTTGGGAGCTTGTAGATCGGCTATTTTCGGTGCATGACACTGACACGCAACGGAATATAACTTCATTTTAACTTTCATTCCAACTAATCCAGGAATCTAAGACTGCTGAAAAGGCTAAATGGTACAGTATACTGTATGGTTAAGGTTAAATGGTACAGTATACTGTATGGTTAAGGTTACTGACCATACGCTGAATGGTACAGTATACTGTATGGTTAAGGTTACTGACCATACGCTGAATGGTACAGTATACTGTATGGTTAAGGTTACTGACCATACGCTAAATGGTACAGTATACTGTATGGTTAAGGTTACTAAATGGTACAGTGTACTGTATGGTTAAGGTTACTGACCATACGCTGAATCCTCTGCCGTGTTTTGTCTCCGTGTGGTTGCCAGGATGTCTGGAAAAGAATGAGATAAATAAAAACATTAATCTGGGAATACTTGAGTGGCCAATAACTTCCTTTATTTTCGAATGGGAGAATGCTTTCTTGAACTTTCTCCTGTCCTTTGCGTTCCTGATCACATCGATCTACAGTCTACAGTACATGTATAGAGAAATAAAAATAAAAGACACTTTGTTACTAACTACATAATCAAACCAGTGTATGAGCAATTACTGCATAATTAACACAGGGAAAATGGGAACAGTTTTCCTGTAGGAGTTGTGAATGGAGGCGGGCTAAATTAATCTCCTTCAGCATGAACTCAGCCGCTGCCCTTGCTGAGGCAGCGAAATGAATGCACTGAAATACTGCATTACAATTTGTTAGAACGCCAATCACTTAAGTTTTGCCTTTCAGAAATGAGAATCCATTAACTTACAAACTCAATAACTTATTCTGTGAGAGCCTTTATTGGATGCGTGTGGCTGAGAGTCATAGTAAATACAATTGTGTTTAAACCATACCATGGCAGGTGTCAGGGTACTGGAGGTAGCTGTCCTCCACATCCTGTTCAAAACCGCCCCTGGAGAGAAAGCGCACGCGCACGCGCACACACACACACGCACACGCACACGCACACGCACACACACACACACACACACACACACACACACACACACACACACACACACACACACACACACACACACACACACACACACACAAAGCGTCTCACTTAAAATTGGCATCAATCCATTTGTTGTCCATTATAACAGAGCCTACTGGCTTCTTAATATTCTGCGTTGTGGAGACTTTTTAAATTAGTTTTTGTTTACAGGAAAGGGGGTTGTGAGTTTATGTACTATACTGTATGTGTGTAGTGAAACCAAATTCAATCTCCTTTTTTGTGTCTGGCTGAGGTCAGTGTCTGTCTTTTGTGGTTCCATTATCCATTATTTTGCCACGCCCAGATCATTTTGTAATCATCAACTGTAACGTTTATGGAATTGAGAAAGGAAAGCGTGAGTGTGTTGTACAATGTTGTTGATCTATCTTTGGGCCTATTGACTGCATTCACTGAACAATGGCAGATGTTCTTTGTCAAACTGTTCCTTCTCATGCCAAGCTCACAATGTATGTTCCTACCAAACAAATATTCATATTCCTTAATTTGTTGCTTAAATCGTGTTTCTTATTGAATTGGAAAAATTACTTGACAGCCTTGCTTTGATTTATATTTTCCACTATAGCTGCGAAAATGTGTCTACAAATGACACCCTGTTTTTGCTGCAATGGATGCATCATCTTTCACCTTGGAGTCAATCAGAAATCAAAGACCCGAACGCATCCAGACGCATCTCTTCCATAAGTAATGAGATGGCACTGACACACCATTGCCTCCATAGTTGAGCAGCACACAATTACATCAATGCAAATGAATCTCCCACAAATTGCATCGACCATGCATATGTGCAATAATAGGGTCAGAAAGACACATGAACACAGTTCAGTATGCTCATGCTGTACAGAACAAAGGTTGTCTTTGCTTTTGCTTCTCATGAATCTCAGAATAAAAACTGTCAGCACTCAGTAATGTCCTTCTTATTTGCTTCACCCAGGAGTAAAGCAACCAACCTGTTTCGACCTGGTCTTCCTCAGCGTTGCAACAGATAAAACACATAAAAAGTAGAGATGCACAATATTGAAATTATGATCGATATCCGATTATTTGCAGGGTCATATCGGCCGATACCAATTGGAGTCATTGCTGAAAAACAGCTGGCACTCTTAAAGAGACCGGCAGACAGACAGGCTGCTCTGCGAGTACAAAGCCATTGACTGTCACATTGTTATTGTGTCATCAATATTGGCGATATTATATATTTAGATCAGTTCGATATCGATATGGCCTTAACGCTACCGATTATATCGTGCATGTCTAATAAAAAGTATTTTTCAGGTTCTTTGGAAGGGCCTCTGAATTACTTTTAAGACAGCGAAGAGCAGATGCAACTGAGGGTCTGAATTGATCAACAGTTGTGTAGTCACACCCAGCCCAGAGTCTAATTAGGTTGACCCAGGCCAGGTGTTAGTGCATATATCAGCCACACAGTAGCATTGGTCCCTTTTTATTCCACGGTTCATTTTGTTTAGAGGAAGGAAAAGTATAGCCTTCCTGGCACACCAAGACACCATGTTCTCCAGGGACGGGGACGGGCAGCAGGAGAGCTACAGCCACACACACACAGAGAGCGAGAGCAAGAGAGTACGCACGTAAGAGAGAGTGGTGGAAACTCTGCCTCTTTGTCAGTCAACAATTTATGCCACTTCTGGATGAGGTAGAGAACAGAGGAGAGAATGATAGTTTGAGTGAGAGAGGTGAAAGAGAGAAAGAGAGACAAGATTCTTTCTTTGCCTCTTTCCTCCTCTCAGGACCCCTCTTCTTTTCTCTTGCCTTCTTTCAACCTCTCCATCTGTTTACATCTCCCTCAGCCTCCTTCTTGCTTCTGTCTCTTCCCTTCTTCCCCAGTTTACTTTTTGTCCAATCCTCTCATTCTGTCTCCTTCCTTACCTTCCTGTTTCTCCATCTTACATTTGCTCTCCATGTTTCATTCTCACACCGCCCCTCCTTAGTCATTTTGATGGCCCCTTGCCCCTCCCCTCTCTCCCTAGTGGACAGTCAGGCGGCCTGGTCGGGCACAATATTGCGGTCAATCTCTCTCAGGTTCTAGTTCATTGGTTTCCAGCATGCCACTGTCCTGCCTGACAAACATTGGCTCATAAATCAAACTTCACATAGCCACTCAGTACATCGCCAGCATGTGGCCACATTCCCAGTGTGTCCAAACGCTTTCGCCAACAGACACACACATGTGCGCACGTGTGTGCACATGCACACCCTTGTGACCATATGCATGTGCACACACAGGTAGACAGATGCACCTATACACACACCCACAGAAAACACACACACACACACACACACACACACACACACACACACACACACACACACACACACACACACACACACACACACACACACACACACACACACACACACACACACACACACACACACACACACACACACACACACACTCTATTAGGAATTAGGAGACGTTATGGAAAGTAATACATATGTGGTTATTGCAGAGCATAAACCATCAAAAAAGAGATCTACAATCTCCCAAGCTCCCATCGTGCTGCGGCACAACATGATGGGAGCTTCTAGATTGGAGGGAATTTGTAGATCGGCCATTTTCGGTGCATGACACCAGCGTGCGACCAATATCCAGCTCAAGTTTGCTGGAATGACATTGGACAGACCACTACACACTCTGTTTACAACCTGTGTCCACAGACGTAAAAAATAAAATAAAACAATATCTACGTTAAATTGATTTAGGAGTAGCCATATATCAACTATGGAGGGAGAGGCAGAGGCCTAGACTGTCAGACGGCAATGTAGGAGAAGAAAATAGTGCCATTAACGCCTCTCCTCCTGCTCTACCCTTCCCTTCCATACATTTATCTATCTCTTCTTCCCATTTAGCAGACAGTGTGGTGCACCGCTGTGTGATTGAAAGCCACACAGTCAAACATTACTTTGGATTTCATGACATTACATTTGATTTCATGAAAATGGACTGGGTAAAGGGAAGTAAGAACAGAGAGAGAGACAGAGAGAGAGAGAGAGTAATAGACAAAAAGAGAGAAAGGGAAAATGGAGGAACATATGCGGTTGAGAATGGAGGGATAGCAGAATGGCATTGATTACCTTTTTACTTGTGCAGACTGCATACACAGGAATACACACACCCACAGTAATGCCACCAGGGACAATATCTCTAAGTGTCAAATGGCTCCCTTCCAGTTCATACAAATGGATAGGTAAATTATGCAGGCTTTTTTTTGGTTGATCGATGGCTTTCTGTTGTCCCCCCCCCCACCCCCCCCACACACACACACACACAGTAAAACTTGGGGTTTCATTCCCAAGCAATTCCATGTGGGCGGCATGTCTGCCAGCAAATGCTGTGCTGAATGATATGAGAGGGGATGGAGATGGCACACTGGTGCTTTCACATTAAAAGGTATTGTTCATTTATCATTTTCCTCAATGTGTAAAAATGGACCTGAAAAGAGTCCATTGTTACACATTCAGAGTTAAATGGCACTCAGCATTTTCCTGCGATGACATTTGCAGAGATCCATAGTCATCATGTTGATACTCCAGCCAAATCAAACTCTAGATTAGATATTGATTATCTAGAGTATACAGCAGTGTAATGCAAGGCCAGTTTATATGAATAGTGCTGAACAACCCATTCAAGCAACAGCTTGAGATGTAAAATTACTTCCCCATGATACCGGTTGGCAACTCATTTCTGAGTTACAACTTTGTTTACTGTGTCTAAATCATGTATCCGTTTTGCTGACAGTGGTTAAGGGAAAATCCACGAGGAAATATTAAAATTTGTCCAACGCACACGTGTGAGTGCGTGCGTGTGTGCGTGCGTGTGTGTGTGTGTGCATGCACGCGTCTTTTCACTTACTTGAAGCCAGGAGAGACCGTAGCACAGCTTCCTGATTTCAACCACATGCAGTACGGGTCCCGTGATGACAGACAGGTTCTGCAGGACAAACATACAGTCAGTAGTCAGAACAGACTGTAAGAGAACCCAGTGTGAAGAACAATGAGCCAAGGCTCAGCAGATGTACTGGTGGCAAGACCCAGTGTGTTCTAGAACACTGCCACAGGCTGTCGTTTGACTCCACATGAACTGGGGGAGTACTGTAATATGACTAGTGGGGGTGAATGATGTTTTTGTTAACTTTTCATACGTTATTACTGTATGTTGTATAGATGGTCATTCATGTGTTGAGTGAGCGTCACAATCCTTCAAACCTGTAAAAACCTGTTATTTTTGCGTCATTTCATGCCTGGGTGTTGTTACCAATCACTGTTAAAAAAAGGAAAATGATCAACAATAATATTGTATATCATGTACAGACACTGTCTGTCTACACTAGTCATGAATGGGGTATTTTGTTCTCATCCCATCTGAGGGAGGAGATAAAAACAAAACAATGAGTGAAAAAAAGGTTCTTCTGTGTTGGATTTGGGAGCATGTCAAATCAGAAAGCCTCCAGGACAAACTAAGTTTTAATAAGGGCCCCCTGTGATCCATGACAATTACACCCATCAACACAGTGCTGGCAGGCTCCATGCATGTTGCAGCACAATCTGTTGATATCAGTGGTAAAGCCCAGGGAGATCAGAGACTGTCTGTCACCATCATGGAGCAATGGACACAGTAGATATTCGCAAACTGAATATACTACAGTATAATATACTGCAGAATAGCTACTATTGTAGAATACACTACAGTATAGCTACTTTTTAATTCAGTGGAGCAATATCTACTGTGTCCAACAAACAAATTACTGGAAATATGCCCATTACTGATATCCTTCTACCCTAATAGACAGGGGGTACACAAGCACATCCGTGCTCTTTCTCCTACCAAACCACACTGTTAGCACACATCTCTCCATGCAAAATAAAATCTGCACGCTCCCAGAATCCAGCTGCACTACATAGCATCGACGCAACTGTCATATTTACTGTACAAATATTACTTTTGTCAAACACACTGTTATTGCGCAACATTTCACTGTGATGCAACTTACATCACAACTTTCTCATTCCCCGGCACCTCCCCTTTTCACTGCACACACACACATTGCTTTTAGACGGAAATAAGCAAAACAAACAATAGGGCCACTCATTTTCCTGCCTACCAGTAGGCTAGTAGGCTGCTGCTTAATTATCAAATAATTAAATACACGCTGTATGGTTTTCTTTGATTTGGGTGTCAGCTGACAAAATAACATGACCTTCAACACATTCCCAAACACATGTATGCTCTGCTTTCTACCAGTCCTCAAACGAGCATGACAGTGTAATCAAAATAATAATGGTCAGATCGCATACAGACAGATTATTTACTGCAGAGAGAACACATGTTTGACTGTTCACTCGTCACTCTCGTGGTGTTTTCCCCCCTCTCCCCGGTTCCATAAGGATATGTCCACATGTCTTCAACTATTTTGACGTGAAGGGAGGGGAGGCGGCTATCAGATCAGAACACCCGAACATTTTCTAACAGCGAATAATAATAATACCACCGTTGATCCAGAGCCATAGAGTAGAAGAGTTGTGATAAGTCAAAGATAGGAGAGATGGAAGATGGTGTACTGCAGTGACAGTATACACAACACACCAGCGTCACTGACAAGCAAACTTACGAATTACAGACTGCCGGCCAAGTAGCCTAGCATCCTACTAGCCTACATGTAGGCAGGAAGATGGCGCCCAAATAAGCCAAAATCCTACCGAACTACGCTCTCCCCTATAGTGGCTGCCTGTTCAAGTTGAAGATCAATTTAAGATTTAACTGATGACCAGAACCCATGGGCAGCCCCTTTGAAATGCCTCCTCAAACTCACTTTGCAATAAGGACCAACTGTTGTTTTCATGTTCACTGTCTTGCTCCTGCATTGTCCTCTCTTGTTCGTTTCATCTTGTTTAGGGATACACTATTAGACTCCAATAGTGAAATTTATTTCATTGTCATAAGTTATACACTTCTTCTGCTTTTATGTTGTTTTTTTTGTCTAGCTTTTGCAACATTTGTTTCAAAAAGGGGCTTATACAAAGGGATATATACAATGTCAGATTTCCATATAATGTAAGATTTAATGGACAATAAAGTTGTCTTTACCTTTTAAATACACGTCATAGTTGTCTGTCTTTTCACTGCACTGTACACTGCAATTGTGTGCTAATTTCAGGTCTGGTCAGTCTGTTGCTCTGCTTGCAGCAGCACTTCCCAGGGGCTTCTTGGAGCCAATGGTGGTCTAAGACAGAATGACACAGCTGACCTGACAGGACAGCGGGTGGTCAATCTCCACAGCAGAGCACTCCGGGAAAAGAGGTCAGTTGTGTCCACTGCGGTTTGGAAACACAGTGAGCGGAGGGTGAAGGTATTGGCTTTGTGTCCAGTGTGAGACTGACTGTACTTGCATGGTTGTGCATGCAAGTACTGTCGGCTCTGTCCCTTATGTCTCTTTAAAACGTCACACTCTCAGACTTGCCCACTGGCTTCTTGCTCACGCTCTGTCAGGCTATGATGAACATACAGTACAGGTGTGCATCCTCGCCTACGGCTATAAGGAACCTCCATTAGTTGCTGTGGGGACTGGGGAGGTGGGATCTCTGCTGCTCTCCGAGGTCTGGGCTCATAACTTTTAGTTGTCAGTTGGCTAACATCCAGGGAATACCCCCTGGTCTACAGGATATAAGATAGCCCATTCCCACAGTAAAACTCTTGCCGTCCTTTTGGGTCAATTTTACTATTAACACTGACAATTTTACAGTGCAACATTTTAAACTCAAATACTGTATTTAACATTGACATTGTATTTTTGTATTGCACAGCGGTTCTTGGGAGCCCAAGGTTCACAGTGCTCAGTCAGCACATACAATGCATGAATTATAAATAAATAATAACAGGAAAGAAAATGGGTAAAATTTCATTATGCCAGCATTTTACTCAGCAGCAGCGATAAGCACACTATTATGTTTATTCTAGACTGACTAAACTGAAAAAGAAAGAAGAAATAAATAAAGATAGGAACATAATAAAAACAGGTTATTTCCAGGACATGTACATGTCCAACTGGGCTAGAAATCTCTGTCTCTGCAGATTATCAAGGCACAATTCCTTCTGTGTCCACTGGCCAGCCACCATCATTTCATCAAAACACTAACAATCATAGAATGCCTTGCCGCTGTCCCAAAACATTGTAATTTCTGAAACCTAATATCTGCACCAGTGCCCCAAGTGAAAAATTGAAACCTGACTTACACTTTTGTGAGCAAGCAAGGCTACAGAAAAGGGGGGGGGGGGGGGGGCTGCGAGAGAGCGTGAGGGAAAGAAACAGAGAATGAGCAGCAATTGAAGAATGCAGTGAGAGCGAGAGCGAGAGAGAGAGAGAGCAAGAAAATGGAGACAGTAACTGGCAGAGATACACAGACCAAATATCATTTGGAGGTAGAACGATAGAGCGGTGAAGGAAGACACACGGCTGACACAGGACCCCTAGTTTGGCCTGATGAGCCTTGAGGGGGCCCATAATCCCTGGATGAGGTGGGCGGCTGCCACACACTCTAGAAAGGATCCAAAGATGCAGTCGACCCGTAAGCCCACTAAAGTGAGACGGACCTTATCCGCTTTTCCCCTTGCTATATTACAGTACCTCCTTCCCTCTTTCTCCCTCTTACTCAGGCTAGAGAAAACGCTGGCCACCGCTGGCTGTTGGCCAATCAGCTGGTTCCAATTTGTGCGTAAATGCTGTTGAGGATTTCTTGGGGCCCCGGCAATGAGGCGTTAGCATGCTATAGGGGTATACGCGTTCCCAGTAGGATACTGAAGAGAAATCTTTTCTCTTCATTGCGACCGGGGTGAGTGGGGGTAAACATTCCAGCACCAAAAATAGAACATGAGGCGGGGAAGCGAGTACATTAGCAAGGAGTAAAACCCTGCCTGACAAAACAAAAGTTCTCAAAGAGATCGACTAGAATATCCATAACAACCTCAGCCTCTAAACAGTCATTCAAAACCAAATGTTTAGAAACAGAATATTGTTTGTTTCACAAAAGGTCTTATAAATATTCTACAATAATAGAAGCTGCTTTTGTGCACGTGATGTTAAATTATTTGTTTGCAACAACCACCTCAACCATATTTAAGATACTATAAACTGACTTACACAAAAACCTCCTAGAATAGCATACTAAGTAAGTCAGTGAGTAAGTAAGTCAGAGAGGCTTATTGTCGGTATCAGCCAGGGTGTGGGAGTCTATCCCTGTTTCAATGCATACTATTAAATACAAATGGGCTAGACCTCCGAACCCTCCGAACAATGTTGCTCTATGGCGTAGAACATGTTGCAAAGATGCAACGAGTTATACAGTGAATAGAACCCATCAGGGTGAGTGTCATAGTGTGATATGAAACTTCAGCTTGTCTTATAAACAAAATGATTGTTTAGTCATCTTTGACTGTCTTCCATCCTATGTTCAAGGGCTTCTGGAGAAACTAAACTTTCTACAGTAAGTAGTATTAATCATAATGTGGATTTATTTATTATTATTTATTATATTATTTATTTTTAGAAATTCTAGGTTAAACACACTCTAGCTCTGGTCCATAGCTAACATAACTCCTACATTAATTGCACATGTGACAATTAATCAGACTTAAATTAAAAGTAAAAAATAAATAAAAAATAAAAGTAAATTATTCATTACTCTGGATCAGTGGTTCCCAAACTTTTTAGCTCAAGACCAGGGACCCAAACTAGTGAAAATAGCAGATCTACAAGCTCACAATGTGTCGCTTCACGCCACGTTGTGAGCTTGTATTTTCACTACTTTAATTAAATTATTTGTTTTCCAATTTATAATTAAAAACTAAATATAGGAAACAAAAAATAAAGGGAACCATACAAATGTGTGAGCGACCCACAAATGGGCTCAGGCCCAGTGTTGGGAACCAGTGCTCTGGATAATGCCTAAATTGTATAAAGGCCACTTACTTCTTGCAGTTGCCATAATGGGAACAGCGGCTGAGTGGCATGCGGATGACACAGCTGGAGAATGCCACAAACAGAGCGTGGTGGTCCCTGTCCAACTCCAGGCCAAGCACTCTCCTGTCCTCACCACGCACATTGCATCTAGTAATACAGGACAAAAGCAGCTGTTAGGACCCAGAACTCATGTTGTTTCATTTTGATAACGGAAAACTAGACGCTTTAGGCTGGTGGAGTCAGAGCAAAGAGGAAAGCTGTTCCCTGTGAATGAGGGTGCAGAATTCACAAGAGCAAGACTTGTCAAGCTGTGCACAATAAAGAACAAAAACAAGAATGCTTCCAATATATGATGCAAAGTCTGACAATAGACTAGAGAAAGGGTGGGCAGAGCATATTGAGGCAGAACAGACACAGAGAGTGACTGTTCTGAAAAAGCAAAAGGAGGAGGAGATGAAAGAGTGACAGTAGAAGGTAGGTTGAAAAAAGAACAAAGCAAATAATAAAAGAAGGACTATGGGACTGTCACAGAGATATGTTGCTACAGGATAGTTTAAAAGAACGCCTTGGAAAGCACATCAGGGATCAGGCAAACAAATGTTGTGCATATTAAACCACTAGAAAATTGTGACGGGCAGCACAAGAGAGGAGCGCATGCCAGGTGTGGCAACCATAGGGAAACTTGGGGATGACATGTTTCTAGCGAGTCTCAGCGTGACAGAAAACAAAAACCCAAACTAAAATAAGTTATATGAGTGATCTTCTGACTTGTTTGGATTGTAGACGTCGATGTCCTCTAGGAGCTGGGTGCTGAAGGAGGCGTTGGAGCCCTGAGTGCTGGCCAGGATCTTCAGCACATGGCCGTTCTCTGAACCTAGGAACACCACGGTGTGGTTCTTATATGGCCCAGCTGACGTGTCCACAGCAATTTGGGTCAATTTAAATCTGGAAAAAAAAAAAAAAAAAAAGATTCCATATTATAATATTACTCTTTCCGAGTCAGAATCACTTGAATTCGTCAAGTACACAACATGCACAAGACATTTTAATTTGACGGGATATGTTGCAGGCACAAACAGATCCAGGACAAATACACAGGGAAATCACACTGGTGCTAATGTGGAGTAAAGGAGTCGAATCGTCAAGTATGTGCTAATTGGAAACAGCAGACACATTTGTAGAAGCTTTAATATACTCCTTGAAATTGTTTTCAACCAGTATGATCAACATATAGTTGAGCTGTATGCATTAAAACAGTGGTGGGGTGACATGCAACAGAGGTCCCTAGCTGGAAACAAACCAGGGATGTTGCAACTGCGTGACAAATGCACAAACCGCGATTGTGTGGTAAATGCACAAACCGGGCAGCAACTCATGTACCCCAAGAGACATTCTTTCCCTGAAAATCTTTTTTTAGATGTAGAGGAAAAGTTTCCTTGTTAACATCAATGTAATTTCGTAAGAGTGAAAAACCAAAGCGTGCGTTTAACTGGTCATCGTGCCATATCCATTTTCCCATCCACAATTTATGTTCAACCTCTAAACAGCTTATCCTTATCATTATCTGTAGGAAACCGAACCACAGCGATATTCCTTTCTGTTCGTCAGTGATCTCTCTATGAGCCCTTTGAGTGTTTCTACACAACAATTCCTGTTTTCACATCCATTTATGTACAGTACCTATCCCTCCAATTCACCTGTCACACTACACGGATCAGGGAAACTACATTGAGAGCACTTTCACCGTTTTTCTGTGATCTCTGTGTGAGCGGTGCTACACAGGCCTATCACATTCCAATGTGTCCTTTCATAAGGACATCGGTGCAAGGTTCACTATGTGCCTCTCTTCTAACAGCCCCTCCAAGCTGGTTTTCCACCAAGGTTGGGGTGGGGGGTGTTTAAACTTGCACGGCGATGCAGTGCCTCGCCGTTATTGCGCGATGCGTGCCCTTGGCTAGATTTAATTTATTCAGCTCCTCTCCGGGGAGCGACGAAGCAGATGATGTTTTGGCGCCAGATGTGATACAGCGCACCTTCCCCAGTGTGGGAGCCACCACAGCGCCTGGTTGGCTGTCAGGCTGGCTCCGCATCAGGAGTTGTGGCAGGGAGCGGTGGGTAAAAGTGTATGTGTGTTTGTGATCAGTGTGTGTATCTGTCTGTCTGGGATGTCTGTCTGGGATGTGTGTGTGTGTGTGTGTGTGTGTGTGTGATGTGTGTGTGTGTGTGTGTCTGTGTGCGTGTCTGTGTCTGTGTGCGTGTCTGTGTGCGTGTCTGTGTATTACATGCCTTCATTCTCAAATATCACACAATATGTACAGACACATATTCCAATGACTTTCTCGCATGAGAGTTCCCTGCAGGTCAGGTCAATGCTTTAGAAAACTGATTCTCATGCTGGCGAGGTTGCTCTTTGATGACGGAGGCAATCGATCCGTTTCCACATTGTGAATAAATCTAATGGGTTTTAATGAGGGACAAGGTTGTGTGTTACACCCGACTTCACTCGTCGATAGCAATCACAGCCCCATTGTGTGAGGGGCACTGACGTTTCAGAATAGAACAGAACACATGCACAGCAGCCATACATACGCAACACAATTCATCACCCGTTTCTTTTTCTTTTGGTAATTGGTAATTTCTGCTCAGCGTATCCAGCTGAAACACGGCTGTACCTCTATGTTTAATTACTGTTATGTGTTGATTCTATTAAGGATATTTCTCCTCTATCTAAGGAGTAACAGTTTGTGATGGCTAATAATGAGTCTAACATGTGCCCCCCCCCCCCCCACCCCACCCATTGGCTAGCGTCCCTCAAGTAAGGAAAGAGGAAGCACTACCCCTACATGAATCCATCTCTCTATACCTGCTAGTTGTGCGTGTGAAGTAGGGACGGTCATTGACTGAAGGAACGGACTCATCCATTAGAGGGTACGATTTGATGAAGGTCAGGGTTTCATCTGGGAAGGTGGTGGAGGACTTGTAGGCAGCTGCTGAGCCGTCTCCAGAACAGCAGCCCGGTCTGTGAAATGACAATGCAGGAGACTGTCAGGAGGGAATCCAACTCTAGGAACACAGATGTAAAAAGCTGTTTGTTTTCAGAGGGAGTTCACTCACGCCCGCAACGCGCGTGTGTGTGTGTGTGCGTGTGTGTGTGTGTAGGGGCACATCTGCAGGTGGCTGGTGCAAAAGTGGTGTCTTGTTCAGTGATGTACAAGACAATGACAGTAGCATCTGCACCCTCCATTGCATACGAAAATGATGTTTTCTTTTTTTCTTTAATTTAATTAATATTTTATACACAAATTACATTGTTTAGAACACTACAAAGACAAGAAGACAACTTGTAAATGTTTATTGTTTATGACCTATTTCAATGATGTGACTCACCTGGGCTTGGGTACCTGTTCTTCAGGCACAGGCGTCCATGCAGACTCGCTGTTCCTCTGCTCCTTAAACTTGCCGTTGAAGGCCTTCTCGATGTCGTCCATGTAGAAGGCACACACCGCTGAGCCCGTTATACTAAGGAAAGGGAGATGTTTACTGAATTATTATTACTAGTCCTTACCCGTTCTGAATATACTGTATGAACAGCAAATGATATTCAATGCGATGTAATAGATCACATTACTGTTAGGCAGGGAATAGTTTACAGATGATCTTGGGAAGTTGGGTTATAGGCACAAAAGTATAGGCTAATATGGATGGATGGATGGATGGATAATGTTGCTGGTGGCCAACCGATAACCCTAACGGCTACCCTAACCCTAACCGATAACCCTAAAGGCTGCTGGTGAACCGAGCAAATGAAAACAAAAGCCTACGGGGCACCCGCACTCTTATAACTTCTTCCCCGTTATGAGCCTACACTCCTGAGGGGGGGAATTAAAAAACTTCAGTGCACTGTGTCTAAACATGTTGCGACCGCAGCTCGCAACATGTTTAGGCACAATGCAAGGAATAAATGCATTCGCCATGTATCCGAAGGAAGTCTGATCCAATCATTTTTAGATTTCTCCAGTTTAATCCTGCGTTTGAGGGGGGGGGGGGGGGGCAAGTGGACTGTAGGACATAATGATATAGTTGTAGATTTTCCTATGCAAGTCAATGGGAAAAATGTATTAACTAATAGATGCTGTAGTACAATCATAAATCATAAGTACACCATTGATGTGTGATGTATATTTGTTGGTAATATTCTGCATAGAAATAAAGCTATTGAATATTTTCACTTTCGGTGTTGCACTTTGTAGACGGTCCCTAACCGCTCAGCTGACCGTCTGCTGCCCATAGAGATGCATATAATCTACTGTATTAAAGTCGGAGGTTGGCTTTTTGGGCTTCAAATCAAGTTGCAGTTTTTTGTGCTTTATCTAATCAGGATAAGAATGAGACGTTTTTTGTGATTTAGGAATGTTTAGTTCCTGAGTACTCAAGTGGTGTCGACAGGGCAGCCAAACGTTAGTCATTGCATTTGTCTGTATGTATTTTATCATTGTAATTTACGGGATGTGTGTTTCCCTTCCGTCGAGTGGTGGCTTAAATTATTGATATGTTCTGATCCAACAGAGCCACCCCGATAGATAATCATTCCGTTGTGATCGTGGCCGTGCTGTTCAATGTTTCACATTAGGTGCAGGAAAGATGAGATCTGTAACTGCGTGACGCGCGTCGTCAGTGACCAGGCGTCTCACCCGCGTTTGGTTTGAAGTTATAATATGAAGTGACGTTCAAACATTGCATTGCAAAGTGGTTAAATAACCGTAGTAGGCTATGCACCGTGTGTAACCGCTGCCTGTCTGCCACAATGGTGCCTGCACTGTGTTTCCCTTCCGTCGAGTGGTGGCTTAAATTATTGATATGTTCTGATCCAACAGAGCCACCCCGATAGATAATCATTCTGTTGTGATCGTGGCCGTGCTGTTCAATGTTTCACATTAGGTGCAGGAAAGATGAGATCTGTAACTGCGCGACGCGCGCCGTCAGTGACCAGGCGTGTCACCCGCATTTGGTTTGAAGTTATAATATGATGGTTTGAAGTTATAATATGAAGTGACGTTCAAACAGTGCATTGCAAAGTGGTTAAATAACCTTAGTAGGCTATGCGCCGTGTGTAACAGCTGCCTGTCTGCCACAATGGTGCCTGCGCTGTTTTTTACCCGTGTGTGGTTTGAATCGTCAATCGCCTGTCTGTGCAAAGGGGGAGGGGCCTGAGGTGGTGTACTGTGGAGCAGATCAGCGCAACTTTGCCCGTGGGATCGTGTGGTGATGTAAAAACAATATCTGTACAGTAAATATGACAGTTGCGTCGGTAAAATGTAGCCTAGCTGGATTCTGGGAGCGTGCAGATTTTTTTTGGCATGGAGAGATGTGTGCTAATAGTGTGGCTCGGTCGGAGATAGACCACGGACAAATAAACGGGTTTTTATTCACTAATAAATTCATTATTAATCTTATTGAAAAAATGGCTTCGTTAAGACCTCCATATTATTATGGTCAATGCCTGTGTGAAAAGTGGGAGCGATTGGTGCAGGCAATGAGGATACGCCGGTGTTTCTGACATTCATTCAGACATTCATTCAGACATTGACTGAATTATAGTATGATTGTTATTATAAATTACATTTCTCAAAAACAATCTTATTGTTATTTATATTAACACGAAAAGAAAAAAAAAACATTGATGGTGACACGCTAGTTAACACACAAGGTCTATTCGTCATGGCTACTCGCTTACGCTATTGCACCGGGTATTCTGACAAAGCCCCTATGACACCGCCACTATGACTCAGACACATCAGTTGGATCGGCGGTGCAATGTAGGTATGAGGGCTGCATATGCATAACGTCCTGAACCCTCTAGTACAGTACATATACTGTGTGTGCACCTATATGTACCTACATACGTACATATAGATTAAAGAAACAACAAAACATAATATCAATGCCTCAAGAGGTTGACTATGCCTAAAGAAAAATCAATTCCCCCACACACCTCAAAAACCCACTCACACACACCACAGATCATTTGACAAGAATTCAAAGGACACAGACAAACAGGACCGGCCTCTATACAGTATCTATTTAAAAGTGTAAGGGTATTGCCCGCCTCAGTGGCCTGGCCCACCTGTTGGCCTGCGTGGTGAAGACGCCCAGC
The DNA here is from genome assembly GCF_964188405.1 of Protomyctophum parallelum. Taxonomy (NCBI): domain Eukaryota; kingdom Metazoa; phylum Chordata; class Actinopteri; order Myctophiformes; family Myctophidae; genus Protomyctophum; species Protomyctophum parallelum. The sequence continues at coordinate 42,704,939 of NC_139698.1, forward strand.
ACTGCGGGCCGGTGGTTGATCTGCAGTACGTTAGTCAGCGACTGCAGCACGTCAAAGTAGAAGAAGGAGTCGCCGGGGACGGAGCAGTTCAGCCTGGCTTTGAGGAATGACGTCCAGTAACGCTCTAGAACCCGCGGCGAACCGCCATTGTCATTCTTACACACGCGTGCCACTCTGGAGAACACCACCTGAGGGAGGGGACAGACCTGCATGTTTACCACTGCAAAAATGTATACACACAGAACACCTGACTGCAATTACAAAAGGCCTCATGGGTGTGCGTGTGTGTGTGTGTTTTTGCGCTCCATGTGATCTGGTCCGATTTCATTCCTGTGCAGGGAACAACAGTGCAGGTGTGTCACGTGGCAACATGTTTTGGTGTGTACTATAGCTGCATGGTCTTAAATAGCAAGTCTCTCACCTTTCCAAGTGTGGTGTACTCCACCGCAATCTCACTGAAGAAAAAGTACACATAGTTCCCGTACTCGATGGCATGAAGAAAATGAGGCTCTGAGGGGGACATGAGAGGAAGAATGTAATAGTGACAAAGTGACAGCGCTGCTTTGTATTCAACACAACATTGAATGCATATTAGAGGAGGAGAGGAGAGGAGGTTTGCTTGCTGGCAAACACAAACATTAATTTTGAACGATGAGTAGATATGATATACTCTTTGAAACAATTTAGAATATTATTGTAGAAAAGAGAAACTTTGTTTTCCAAGCAGAGACGTGATATGCTTACATATTATACAGTACAGACATTTAACCGATGCTCTTGTCCAGAATTTTCCAATGAGTGCAACACTAGACTAACTAAAATATCTCAATGGTACTGGAGTATTATTAACAATATACATAGTATGCTGTAGGTTTATTGCTGAGGAACGTACCCAAAATATTGAGATTAGTGTTTGTGTGTGTGAGTGTGTGTGTGTGTGTGTGTGTGTGTGTGTGTGTGTGTGTGTGTAAGCCGTAAGATGTTGATACATTATATAAAATGAAAAACAAATAAAAAACAAACAAAAAAGAAACTAGCTGCTGCATACGAGCATAAAACCTCAACAACTCAGTGCTTGGAGCTTAAGGACGTATTTAATATTCTAGAGTTATTACAACACTGGAGCCTCACCTCGCAGCCATTTGGAATCATATTTGACGGTGCGAAGAACGGGGCTGCTTTCTCCCAGACTGCGGTAAATCACTGCATCGCTCGCTAAGAAGTCTGTCATGGTGGCTGAGTAGAAATCGCCACCTGAGTGGAGAAAGAAGGGTAAAAGAAAAAAGGTGTCATAGTAGGTACATTTCCAGGGATCACAAGGAAAAACAATTTCTTTCAAGTATCTATTTTAGTCACAGTTGACTTTTATTGCCCTTTAGAGAGGGAGAGAATAAAACAGATGTAGGAGGAGCCTGTCATTCTTGATAACACTCAATATGAACTTTGCGGAAATGTCACTGGAAAATTGGCAGGATTGAATGCAGGTCTAGCTGGCTATCAGATTGCAAAGCCCCCTACTCCAGGCCCCTGGACTGACTGGTATGTCAGTTGACTTCTCCTGGATGAACTTGTCCTGTAACGTATCTGAAGGCTGACAAGGGACCAACCTGCTTTTCCATCATGCTCAGAGGTCACACGACAAATAATCACACAATAGCATGTTTGAGCCTGTGACCCGCTGCACTCACCAGCAAAGAGGCCAACGTTGGACTGCCGTGATTCAAAGGGACAGCGAGCCTGTCCTACTACCTCCTCTCCATCCTGCTCCAGTGTGGCCATCTGGGTTAGAAAGTACACAACAGCAAGGGAACACTTTATATGGCCCATTGTAGGAGTTTAATGCTAACTCGATAAATTATGTATCAGGACATAAAAGACATGGCCACCATTGTAATACATGTACCAAAACTAGTGGATTTACATTTACGCTTGTAAAGCCTGTAGCTGTTATTGTCCTTCACCTGCAAAATCTATTCACCTCAAACTCAAAGTCCTTATTGTGTTGTGTTGTATTGTGGCTAACTGCAAAGGATACGTAACAAATAAATGTGTCAATGAATGGCAGCACATGCGTCATAAAGATTACTTTCATTAGATGTATTGTATATGTGCCGACTTCATAACAGAGGCGTGTTGGTTTTAAGTCATGCCACTGTACAGAGAGCACCTACTCTATCTTGACTACAAATATTTTAGCTGCTATTTTTGGACCTGCTGTTAACAAGGTTGTAAACCTCACCCACAACAATAAAGGGTAGTCCCAGACTCCCAACTGTGTGTGTGTGTGTGTGTGTGTGTGTGTGTGTGTGTGTGTGTGTGTGTGTGTGTGTGTGTGTGTGTGTGTGAAAGAGGAAGGTGTGTGAGGGTGGGTGTGTCTCTGAGGGAAAGTCAAAGCACATTCAGCACTTGGTGGTGAAAAGGTGACAAGCGTGTGCACATGGAGAAATGCAAGCTGGTCATTAACACATGGGTTTGTGTATGATGCCATGTCACTGCTCTCTGGCTTACCGATGTTTATGGCATTTATGGCAATGATACCACTAACAGATTCCACACCGATACCAAGTAGGAATATGCCCTCAGACTGTGATATACAGTGAAAGTGATCAGATTCAAGGCCAGTTTAAGTGAGGTGAAATAATAAAGATGTGGGTATGGGTGGCCTGTGCACTGCCATGCTAGAGCAGGAACAATACAACATTCAAGATACAAAATAATCCAGTGTACACAAGAAGTGTTCAGATCAACTTTAATTTAACTCTTAGACACTTTTTGCATCATGGCTTCCCCAGGTTTGCTCTTCAGGAGAGCAAACCTGAAGAAATTAGTTGTTTGCTCCAATGTTATGAATATAAGAAAAAAGTACATTTGAACACTCCTGGTGTAGTGTTAGTGAATTACTTTTATTGCGAACGCAGTGAGCCACTTAGTATGACAGCAAGGGCTGAATGTCTGTGTGTCACGCTGTTACACCACCCGCCCGCCACCAGAGGGCGCAGCTAGACAGCAAGGGCTGACGCAGCTAGACAGCAAGGGCTGAATGTCTGTGTGTCCCGCTGTTACACCACCCGCCGCTGCTTAACAACGACACTGTCTGTAACTTGCTCGCTGTTACACCACCCGCCGCTGCTTAACAACGACACTGTCTGTAACTTGCTGTACTAGGCCCAACATAAAAATAATACTGTCACAACGACACTGTCTGTAACTAGGCTATGTGTACTAGTGTGTGCATATGGGCTAACGTTAGCTAAGCAGTCACAGTCCTGTTTACTGCTGCTCAACAACGACACACCAGAGGGCGCAGCTAGACAGCAAGGGCTGAATGTCTGTGTGTCCCGCTGTTACACCACCCGCCGCTGCTTAACAACGACACTGAATGTCTGTGTGTCCCGCTGTTACACCACCCGCCGCTGCTTAACAACGACACTGTCTGTAAAAAAAATATATATATATATATATATATATATATATTATGGGGTTAGCGGTGCTGAGCCTTCTCGTGGCGGCCCTGTTTTCACTAATTTCACAGTACCACACACTTCTCACTAATTCGTAATTTATTCTAATTGTTATTGCAATTTACGATCTGCGTTCGCTTCCCGCGTTCTCGCGTCTTACTTGTCTTAGATGTTGTATTTAAAAATACCTTCTCAAAACTGGATGAGGAACAGAAAGGTTATTTTCTAGCTGGCAACCATTTATTACCTACTTTGAGAATCTGAGAGTACTTCCGACAGACTAATTGAATCAATACTATACTTTTTTGCTGTCTCATAACGATAGAACTGTGTATAGAGGGTGATGTATGACAACGTTCCGAACACAATCTTTTCCAACATAACTTGTGACTGACTATCTTTTGAACTTGAATAACCCAACTCATAATTGTATTTATTTTGTTTTATTTTATTTTATTTTTTGTTATTTATATTGTTTATCTGTGCTTAAATTATTATTTTTGTATCCTACTGTTTATATCGTATGTCAAATATGCATGGTTGTTGTTTTTGTATGTCTGTACTCAATTATTAATGTTATTTTTTTTATATTGTTTTAATGATGACGATAACTGGGGGGAGGTTTGTTCAAACTGTACTAAATTGTTGAAACATATTACCAATAAACATATATATATATATATATATAAAAAAGAAAAAATGGATGAGGGACTTGCAGAACATCCAGAGAGTACGGTACAGATAAAGACAATAAGGCAAACACCTAAAGATGTTATGATATGAAGCCCTGAGCTAGCATGTGTGTTTTGGGCATCCATGTTTGTGTGTGTTTACTGAGTTACCTCATGAATGCTGCCCCCCTCATAGCTGCCATACTGGGCAGATGGAGACACTGATTGGGTACCTCATATCTGACCTTTAGGTTACAGCGACATGCTGATCACAACCTCAGAGTTGTATTCTGGCCCAGCTGGCTTAGCTTACTGGTCAATGATGTGGTGTCTCTGAGGCTGAACACCCATTCATGCCTTTGACCCCAACACCCCTGACCCCAACACCCCTGTCTGTCTTTGAAAAAAACAGACACCGGCGTACGTGTGCATGACAACACACGCACGGATGGGTGTATGTGTCAAACACACGACCACCCCACTATCTCAATTTCATTCCCATTCAGCTTTGTCCTCCCTCTCGGAGACAGAGCGTGATATGATTTACATTTCCTAACACTTTCTCCAGCTGTCTGCACAGTCATCGCGTGCATGTTTTTTCCAGACTGTGGTTTAAGTGTAAATCAGTGTCTCTGTACCACGGTGAGTCAATGGAGGAAGCGAGTCTTTTGTGTGGGACAATGTGGAATTACTTAGTTTCCTCTTGGCTCTACCCCACTCCTCCTGCCCTGTGATTTATATGCTGTAGGTGTCATGTTCCCCCCCCAACCAATCCCCTTTACTAAGGGCCTGCAGTGACTCATGGTCCAAACCTGTGATGTCACTCTGTAGTACAATCAAGCTTTTACTGCAGAGTTTTGTTCGACAGAGTTATCATGACTTTGGACTTATCTGTGCAGTACTGTTACAAGAGTAAACTGGAAAAACCATGCCTTTCCTTATAGAGTATGCTTTCGGCTATTCCAATCTCTCTTGCGTTATTAATCACTTGCGCTGTGAGACAACCATAGAGACATGGTAACACGAGTAATTTTATTATATGTATGCCACAATTTTACTCAGAGAATCTAAAGATTTATCCTTACGAATGCATGTTTACACTCTCAGACTTAAATGAACACTCCAAATTTTACAGTGTAGCATTGAGGCAAGTTAACTTTTTAGTGTCTTTTATCTTGCTTTTGGCAGCATTTCTCAATTGTGTGAAAAGAGTCTGTCATGATATTGCCATTATCAGCCACTATCTCTCTGTCAGCAGATTGCTCTTTCGGAGCAATATATTATACCATTAACATAGAGCTGTAGAAGTTATCTTACCATGCAAGACATTAATAAAATGTCTGGGTCTGTTATTTGACGTAATGGGCCTGCCTGGTAATTGTACTTTTGCATAAATTCTGTAGCACTCCATCATGTTTTTTGTTTGGAACAATTATTTAGTTAGCAATTAGGTAAACCAAATACCCACATTCTCATTATACAGCAATACATAACTGATGGTGACAGTAACATGATTTATTATTTGTAAAACATGTTTTTTGTAATCTCACAATGGAGGCAGAATACAGCAGTGTTACAGTCATAGTCTTACCTTGTAGTTACGGCAGGTTGGGTTGAAGGCATTGGTGCCACAGGCAAACAGCGTCTCGTCATTTCGTGGTACCAGCACTTTGATGTAGTTGTAGCATTCATCCTATCAGAAGGCAAACATCTGGTTATTACATGACCACATTGCTGAGGTCCATGGTCCATATCAGCTTGTAGTGCACCAGATGCACGATTTCAGCAGGTCTTACAAACAAAACCAGCCAGACAAAAGCTAGCTTACTTTCATGCTGGATGGTATAAGCTTGTCTGCTTTGTCCTCCTTTCAGTCAGCCAGAGCCAGGGAACTGTCATTCATTCTGAGGTCGTGTTGTATAGTTAGCCACTTCCTGTACATGGCGTCTATACTTTAAACATGCCATCATAGGCAAACCGACTTCCTACAGTATAATAAAATTGCCTTGTTGGGTGGACGGTGAGTGGACGGTGGGTTTAACAGACGTAACATGCCCACATAATGGAGACTTATTTAAATCTTGCTGATGTCGCCGATTATACAACAAAAGACAACATATACACTTTGAAGAGAGCACATGGGTCTGCAGTTAGTAAGCGGAGGATTAATCACTGTATAGGAAATGGGTAGCCATTCTAAATAGCTGGACATGTGGAGGTAACCTGTCGAGGTTGTGTTATTGGGTACAAGTATATTTGACTCATTAAAGTATTCTGTGTGAATATCATCTGTCGGGTGGAAACCTCACATCCAAAACTGTTACTCTTCAGGATTCAAATTAAAAAAAATAGCAGATCTAGATCTGCTACTTTTGTGTGACACTGTAGTATGATCAAGTAGGGGAGTCATTTACGAATAAACACAAAGTTAAAATATGGAGATGGTTTCCACCCGCCCATTTTATCCATATCACTAATCTCCACTGCAAAGAAACAATTTCCATGACATTAAATCAGAAACCGCCAAAATGAGTTCATCCAGCATTTTTCCACAATTCTCTCCAGCTTGACTTCTCATTTTTATTGGACCGGCGGGGATTTGCGCAATAGCACGCCACGCAAAAAGGTTTAACTACAGGCCGCCGACCTCTGTGTGCCTCTGCGCCTGCCCATCACCAGCTGTACTGATCTTCCTGCCTGTCACACTTCTAAACCCTTGAATCATGCTGCCAATAACAATGTAATTATCACACTCAGGTACATCGATATCAATTATATAACATAAAATTAAATAATTATAGTATACAAACATTAAATGTAATTAAAATTTAATCTAATATTAAAAACTTTGATCACTTTAATTAACTCTGGTGTCGCTATTTTGGGCATAGTCAAGAATTCTCAAAAACTAGGAAATTCTCCAAATCTTTCACTAATTTCTAGAAATGAAAAAGATTTAAAAAATAAATTGCAGATCTACAAGCTCACAACGTACCGTATACTGTAGATTGTCTATTTTTGAAGTGTATAGGGCCTAGGTTAACAGCAGACAACATACACCAATCAATCTGGGGAGGCAGAACCTCTAACCTACTGTATGTCTAGTGATGCCTATTCTGATAGCTATGCATACCATATCACAAACTTCACTCTATGACAGTCAGAGAAGAGCAAGATAGACAGAAAAAGGGTAGAATGAGAGAAGTAGAGGTGGTGAGGAAGGCAGTCATACTCACGCTGTTCTTCCCTCTCACTGTGCACTTTTCCACATCCTTTGTCTTCCAAGTCAGTTTCTGAAAAATGAACAGACAGCCAACTGTCAGCTCGGAGACAGCAGCAGCCCCCCGCAGCCCCCCCCCCCCACACACACACACACACTCTTTTGCTCCCAATCGTTCACGTGCTATTAGGAAGACAGCTGTGATGAAAATCTCATTAACTTCACTAAACTGTCAGAAAAACAAACAGACAAATACCACAGATGCCTGGGGCGGCCTTCATAGTTTGTCAGTGAGCAAGTACGTAAACATTATGGTGCCTTAATAATAATTTAAAAAATCAACGGCAGGTTAACATCATGCGATAAACCGTTAATTAATTATCTGCGCACACACACACACACACACACACACGCGCGCACTCTAGGGGGGGGGGGGGGCAATAACAGGTATATCCATCAGTGTGTTAACAAGGTAGCCTGGTTGAAGGTTTAATGCACTGCCTGGTGGCTTCAATTCAATGCCATCTCTGCAGGGTGATTTACTGACCACACAGCCCTCTGGGCTTATCAAAACCACCAAGGACTTCTGGGAAATTGCAGGGAATAAGGTACTGTACCAATCATTCTCAGCAGCAGAGTATTATGAAGGTGTCTGTTTTCTGTTTTCTGGGATTCTTAAACCCACCCCCTGCTCCCCTCTTGGGCCTGCAGTGGAGTGTCTCCAGTGAGACTTTCGCTCTTGAAGATCTGATAGGATTCTCTAGGAGTCAGCGCTATGGTAATATAAGCCCTCCCTCGTCCATGCTCGATTTGGTTTACTAATAATGACTTATGCCCACCCAGCCCCTTGGAGATCAGTGAAGGGGAGAATGCAGATGGGCATGTGGTGAAAAAGACAGGGAATTGGTTTGAAATTTAGCCAATACGCAGAAACCGATATACGATATAGGTGACAAAGATCAAGCACTATGACAGTACTTTCTGGCACAGAAAGGATGGGGAAGTCAAAATTCTCAAGTGGCATATGGCTAGTCTTCATTAATTTTATACTCAGTTCTCTTCAAATTAGGTGGGAATGGCTGAAAGATTCATGAACACTTCTCTTAAACACCGCTTAGAAAAAGATGGATTAACATTGTAGAGCTCCAACAATGTCACTTCTGCACTTTCTACCAAAACAAAAGTCAATATTCTCAAGCCAGGCAAATATTGATACAATGATCAGCGTGTTATGCAAGGGATAATTAACGGCGAGACGGACAGTGTTGGGAAATATACCTTGACAGGATGATTACTATTGATTAGATCCCGGCACGAAGCAGAGCGGTCTTTATTATCCTGACTGGCTCGCTGTCAATTATCCTACTTAATAAAGACTTTTATAAATTCACCCAAAGGTAACAAAACGAAGGATTTTCTTGCCAACGGTAATGAAAGTAGGATATTGCAATATTTTATGCCAGGTCAACGTGTGTCCTGACAAACGCTCTGCGTTGTCATGACAACCAGAACACTGTTCATGGGAATACGGAAGGTAACGTGATTATGTAACGTGACAGTCGGATGCAAACAGCCTGGATCTTTGGGAACTTTTTTAAAACTATTGAAAACAAAGAGTGAACAGTGAATCCATGTCCAAATCATGAAGTTAGTTGAATAGCCTACATTGTCAACCATTAAGAAGAGGATGTCTCAGCATGTAGGCTAAAAAAAATGTCGCAAAATCGGACAACCCCCAGTTATGAAATGCCCTCTGCACCACTGCATGTTGGATACAGCAAAATAAATCAAGAAGGAGCCTTTCATTAGACAGTGGTCTGTTATTGAGCTCAGCGTTCATTATTCAGCAATAACACACTGCTGAATTCAGTGATCAAGTGACCAATCAGAATCAAGCATCCAACGAAGCAGTGTAATATTATATATTATAGCCTATACATCTTTAGTTGGTATATATTAAAGTGACAGTACAACCACATTTTTGCACCACAACTCTACAACTATGCACTCACTGGCTTGCTCAAGGAGGCAGAAAGTGTCGTTTCCCTCAAGTGTAGGCAGCAATTACTGCCAGGCAGTGTGTCGCCCCCATGAACTCCAGGGAGTAAACGATGCCTATGAAGTTTGATTCAGGGAACCAAAAGAATTCCTGCCACCTGAATGAGATGGCACATGCCTAGTTGTGGAACTTGGGTACTTGGCCCATTGAGCTGAGCTGACTGAGAGCCGAGAGGGACTTTTAAATTAAACTTTATATGGGAAAAGAATGCATGTACAGTATAAATAATTCATACAGTGTTCATGCAAAACCCAAGAAGGAAGCGACTGCATTAATGTTTCATGAGGACTACACGTTCACTCATCTAGTAAAATTTGCAAGCGTGAAGCCTATGGGTTCAGTGGCGTAGAATCGTCGATATAGAGTCAGTGCAGGCAGTGTGATTGCACTGGGGCCTACTGTATGTGGTGGGGGCCTGTGAATAGGGCAGTCCCACTACAGTATGGTGTGTTGGGCAGAGAACTTAAATTAAACAAAAATAAGTCTCATGCTGCCATTTGCTATATATACCCTCAAAAACGCCTATCACAGTTATGGTTTCCAATTGTTTGGGTAAAATAATATGATAAAATGGCCCATTGAGCTGAGCTGACTGTCCAAATCGATTTTGCATATTAACATCCCAGGCTTCCACTTGGAAAAATACGGTATACAAACATCGGCATCGGTGACTATCGGCTAGATTGTTTTTTTAACCAAGAATTTCCACATCGGTGCACCCCTACTTAGAAAGTTTGCATCATAAAAAAGAAAAGTTTAGACAATCTTTGTTTTGAATCCAGCTCTCTTGATTTCTTTCCACCAAGGTCAAGTCAGCTTAAATACGAATCTTTGTCTTATTTAGAAGTAAACTGAGAGTGTACAGCAGGGGTTGGCAGCATTTTCCTTTTCTTCAGAGGACCATATTGACTTTGATAAAGTGAAAAAAAGGCCACACACTGGACAATTGAATGGAAACTTGAAGCATGTGCTGATTGACTGACTGGTTAAAACTGCATGAATTTGGTAGACATGATAAGATTTATTTACCAGGTCAGAATGTCTGTGTCCTTGCTTCACAACACAATCTTCTGTTATGATTTTAAAAATTCAGCTGTACAGTTTGGTGTACTCTGGGGCTATAATGAAAAGATGACTTTATACCTTACATGGGATGGAATAAACCCTCTACTCCAACACCAAATGCTACCTCACTTACCCATATACACATTTGTCATTGCTACGGGTACAGGCTTCAGTTTAGACATACTATTGGTCCGACTGTCATTAGACCGACAACCTACCTCAAACCCTAACCTAACCCAAACCATTGGTCCGACTGTCATTAGACCGACAACCAACCTCAAACCCTAACCTAACCCAAACCGCAAACACGGAAGCAGCGCATGTCCGACCGCATGTCCGACTGTTGTTTCCGCATGTCGGTCCATAGGTGTGTCTAATCTGCATGTGCATCCCGCTACATCGCACATACGCTCGAAGGACGCTTTTTTCTAGCAGCATTAATTGGAATCGAGTTAAGTCATGTATGCTTCAAAACCATTAACATAATGCTTTTATACATGATGCTTTTTACATACCTTTTATAATTGATTCAATTAAAGCAGTGGTTCTCAATCTTTTTCATGTAAAAGGACCCCCAGATTCATACGTTTTAGGCTACGGACCACCATTTGAAAGCAAATTGTGCCATGAGAAGAATCATTAGTCATTAATTCTACAATTGTCTATGCTGTAGGTGGATTGATAACAGACAGTGGCGAGAGTGAATTTGTGAAACCTTAAACATCGTCATTAGTTTAATTTCTACTCAGTGAAATAGTAGTGAAATTAAACAGTTTGATTCATTTCGCTGGAGACTCCCTGGGACCCCCAGGGACCCACTTTGAGAACCCCTGAATTAAAGTGTTAATCAAATGCTATTTTCCCTTTGTTCATTCATAAGGCAATGGGTGTGATAAAAAACGAATTATGGCCTCATTATCCAACGGTCCTCAACTATGACTCTCAGTCTCAGATACTGATTTCATTTTCCTCACTCAGTAATTTGTGGACGTGGAGAAAATCTGATCGTATTTAGAGACCAACAGAAAATTACTTTTTTCTATTCAATTAAAGAGAAGCATGCTATTTATTCAAAGATCGGAACAAATTAAGTAACAAATAAACAAATAAAAGTACCTTTACCCCAAGTGTTTTGTAGGGCATGCCACATGGTCCTTTGGCTTACCTGTTGTGGGGTGATTTGCTCAGAAGACGTGGCAAGATTGATGGCAAAGACATGGTCCCTGGAAGAGATGAAAAGTCAAGACAGCATTACAAAAGGTCCCCTTGGAGTCCAGCAGTGAGACTTTTGAACCCAACCCTCCAAAGAGCAGTGACTCAACCAAAATATCCTTTCTAATGCATTCTGTGTTGGGGTAATACTATATAGTAATATATAAAACATCATTGGTTATATTGGAACACAGTATGTCAAAGTAACACATTACTTTCAGAAACTGCAAACTAATGAGTGACAAAGCAATTTGTCTAACAGATGCTCATTTAGACTTTTCAAAAACGATACCCTGCACCAATGTGCTGCAGCTTCTGGGTAATTTGTGTTTCACCATGATAGCTAAAAGACATTTTTTATACGAATAGCATTGTGGCTTTCTTTTCAATTCCATTCAGTCTCCCCTCCTACACTTATGTCAAGTCCTTTTCCACTTCATTTGATGTTGTAACACAAGAATAATGCAAAAGTATTAACGCATTACTTGGTGATTATTTTAATGCAAAGTATGCCATATTTATAAATATTACAAATAGTACAATATTACAAAAGAAACTTACTTCCCAAACAACATAGTTCATAAAATTGTTTTGTTTTTAACATTATCAAATTGAATCAGCAAGCAGTTTGACTCACACAACCACATAACCATGACTGGTTTTCAGCAAGAGTTTAAAACTGTCCCAGAAAAAAAAAAAAAATCACGAAAAGTTTTCCTTGCATTGATGTAATATACATTAGTCTGCACAGTGAACTTAGCACTTTGCATCTGTGGAAAATATGAAGTCCACTTAGATGCATTAAGAATATCCATACCTTTTTGGACACTGTTCTTGGCTGCTAGAGTGTTGCAGTTTGGCCCAGGACCAAAATTGGAACATAATGTATTTTGCACAATGAAATGGGAAGTAGAGGTGAGACCTCAAACTTTTTAGATAATTAACCTATGGCAACGTGATTGCAAGAAGAGCTAAATGCAATCAGGCTGAGATGATATTGAAGAATGTTGTCAAGATGCTGCCAATACCGCCTTTACATCAGCAGTGTGGGTGGGAAGGGAACTGAAGGACTTGGTGCACTTGGAAATGACTCAAAGACTATTGTAAGTGAGTGCAGGTGTGATCACTGCTGCTTAGAATAGGAATAAATATAGTTGGTGGGATACCATAAATTAGTACACTGGAGAATGAATCTACGATGAGAGGTGTCCTTCATCAAACTACCGTCACCCACCCCCTAACTAGCAAGGCATGATTATACACAGGTTCTCTCCCTGGTTATAGGATAGATGGTGTACATCTGGCCTTGTTTATAGGGAACCGGTTAAGAGGATAATGGCTGGTCACTGACCTGGCAGCAATGTAGAGCATATGGTTAATCCGCAGCATCCTCTGGAAATCCAAGCCTAGGCGGACCGTGTCATTGTCTGACATTAGTCCCTGGAAACCGGGATAAAGGTAGGAGTCTGTGCAGGAGGGAAGATGGGCAGAAGTAAAGAAAGCTTTTAAGACACACTTGGGATATTAGAAACGTCTGACTAATGACCCTCTGCTAACAACCTTTGACATATTGGCTCAACGGGGCACATGCATACGCTTAGTCCTTTTCATCGACTGCAAAAAGGTTCAACTATGAGCTAATGCTGCCACCTAGCATGGCAATAAAAGTTAAAATCAGCTTTGTCCTTTTTTTCTTCTTCCATCATTCTTGTATCTGTATTCTGTAACATAATTTTCAACACGCCTCAAACTGCAAATGCAAACGGGAGGACAGACGGTAAGCATTTTCAGCAAACATGACCCACATGCTCCATTTAGGTCTGCTGCTCCAATCAGTATCAAATCAGCATTCTCATTACCAACATGGAGCTACTGTACATCAGTGTGCTCTCCCACACTCTCCCTTTGTTCCAGGCCATATTACGCTCAGGTTCAGGCTACTTAAGCCTGAATGGCTGGTATAACTACCCTCCAGCCTCTCATCTCACTTAGGCTACCACTGCTGAATTTGCAAACTCAGCAAAAGTATGTCTTGGTGTGAAATTACTATTTCTGAAGGGGCCTTAATTTTCTCTAACCACTCTCCTTTAATCGACTGTTTAAACATTTAAAGAGCTAATGGCGGAGCAATGGACCTCACTGTGGTGGGAGGATCCACCTGCCTATTGGCCCCGCCCGACTATCATTCCCTCTGAAAACAAGGACTTTTAATTAATTCTCAGCTCTTATTACACTTCCTTCAAATCCAGCAACAACTTTCTCTCCGGTACAATGTGCATCCTATGGTTTGTAGCCGCGGATAAGCAATAAGTGTCGTAATGAGAGACTGCCCTGGGAGCCTGCATCCTCTCAGAAAAGGGTGCAAAGGGGAGAAAGGAGGCATGGTAGCTGAGGCTTTGGGCTCGTTTGCAATATATTACTGCATTAACATACGTAATGGACGTCTTCCAGAGTTGTGAGGGCCTTCTGACACGCCGTCACCCGCTCTAACCCGGAATGACAAATGGTTCTCATTACACCTGGGATGGAGCTCCACATATAGGACTATTAGCGTGGCTATTTCTGCTAATGGCTGTGTTACTCTCTTCCAGATAGATCAATTACAGTGTGCAGGTCTTGGTCTTAGCCATCTCTTAAATCAATTATGGAAAAGCACATTTACCAGCCACAACCTGCTCTGCAGACGGTTCCATTGATGGGCTCCTTGGGTGGTCCAATGAAATGGTGCGATGAGGTCAATAAACCTACCCAGTCAAAACATTTGCATTTAAACTTTGCACTAGACTTTGAACCTGGTAATATTTCACCCAGCCATCTACAATGACAGCATGCCCCCTTGGAGGGAAATAATTCATGCTCTGTCGCACAGCGGTGTCACGCACCGTGCAAATAGCAGACCTACAAGCTTGCGGATGCAAAGCATTTTGAGCTTGTAGGTCTGCTATTCTCTGCGTGTGACGTACTGTAGTACTATGAAATCGGGTTTAACCTTTACTTCACATCAGCTACTTCTGCATGAGGGATAACCATGGCAACGCAACAGAGCAGGGACTTACGCTCTCTTCCCACGACGCTGATTGGCTCCAGGTCCTGTGGAAAGGGAGTGGCTCCTGAGGACAGATGTGGCAAGATGGCAGCGAGGGTGACAGCCAGGAGCGCTGGCAGCAGGGGACGTGGCGACCCGAGGACCAGCCTCATGTTGACATCTGACAGGACCTCACCAGAAACACATGGCCGACAGCAGATACACCTCCGCCTAGAGGACATGAGACACACAGCAAACCAATAAATTAACATAGTCCTTGCATTGCTATGAATTAATACCATTGTCTAGCAGCCACCGCTCCCCCCAGCAGCATTTTAACATTAGGCTGAAACGTGAATACGCCATTTAATCACAGAGAGAAATTTACATATAATAATTAGGTGACTGAGTTATGGCTGCAGCAACTTTAAGGCTGGCAGCTAAGCTCTTATTAGCATGCAACACCTTATGCCATTGCGGTGGTTTTGATTGAGTTAGCTGAACCGGCTAGATGGGAGACTGTAGACAGACATACATATATATATATATATATATGACATACACACGTGTGTATACGTATATAATGTATACAGTGTGTGTGCACTCGCACGCACACACACAGACACACACACACACACACACACACACACACACACACATATATATTGATACAGTAAATGAGATTTAGAGAGAGAAGTAAAATATCAGAAGAGATAGGCAGAGAGGGAGAGCAAGACTGTGTGAGAGATCGATGTCTAAGTGAGAAATGATACAGCGTGCGTATGTATTTGAGCATGTGAGCGTACGTGTATGTTAGGGGAAGATGGGGGCTGGTAACAACAGAGAAGAGGCAACCCACAAGTGTCCTGGCCACCAGGACAACAACTGGCTCATGTCCTACAGCCTCTAGTCATTCACAGGTGACTTAGCACAATTAAACTGTTGCCTCTGAGGGGAACACCATGACATCTGGCCCTACACCATTCTCCAGTGACTTGTGTTAACAGAAAGTCAACTAACTAACGGTCTGTTGGCTGCTGCTGCACACACACACACACACACACACACACACACACACACACACACACACACACACACACACACACACACACACACACACACACACACACACACACACACACACACACCATTTATAGAGCACATGCTTTAGAGGAAAAATACACAAATAAGAGCGCAAGAAACAAACCACACACACACCTTACTATCATTACTTTATTGCCGTTTTTACGATTAGTGAATAATGGGATGAAACAATAAAAATATTGAATCTCAAGATAAGTCTTAATTATGTCATTGAAACTCATGGCGAGCGTTGTGTCTGAAATTGTCTAGATAACGTATGCTAATGTTCACATCTGCTGGGTATCTGAGGAAAGAGACAGGAACAGATGGATGGCACAGCGATTTGTTAAAGCCAACTCTAAAAACACGCTGACCTGTGACCACGACGCCAACTCAGTAAGAGCAGTAAGTCCTCAGAGGCATTCTTACAAGCCACATCGAATTTATGTAGCCTACTGTGTCACCTGGCAATGGGACTTGGGCCACATGGTTTTAAGTGGGAGCAGAAAACAAAGTCAACAGAGATATGAACCGTCATCAATATTGATAACAGTTTGCCTCATTTAGATTCAGGAGAGACGAGTGCATTTAGCGATGAGGTCAGGCGATGATCACAGTGCCATAAATCGAGGGGAGTGGATGATGTCTGCTTGTGTTTACTTCATGAATTACAACCGCCAGTGTGTAATTCTGGCAATATAGGGCAATATACGAGGACAATATTGGGTACCCAATGGATTAGGTCATTAGGCTAAATTGTTTTTTTTACACAAAGGTGGTCTGTCTTCGTGGCTTTCTTCCAAACAGCAGATTTGCCAATAACTACTCCTGCCTACACTTGGATTAACTCAATTTATATTATGATGAATCTTTGATAAAACTCTGAGGGCTGTCAAAGCACTCAAGGAAAGAGCAAGGGCCAAATCATCTCCTAATTTAGATTATACCTTACCAATCAGATTATGCAAACTAAAACAAAATGACATTGTCTCAATGATCATGCACAACTAGCACTATTCCAAAGATATTATACAATACACATACTGTACAGTACATACGAAAACAAGTCACTTTACACTCAAACACGCCATGGGCCCCAGCCACTGGCGTAGTGGTCCGGGCACCTAAGCTGCAAATGCAGGGTTCAACATTTTCTGCGCGTCACTCCCCATCTCAGACTACAGTCGTATCAATCAAAGGCATAAATGTGCGTTCAGACTTGGATGGTTAGAGCGGCACGATTACATACAAAGCATGTGCAAAGACGAGAAGTTCTGAGACCTGGCGCGGCACAAATGGGGCGAACCGAGCGAATATACAGTATATATTCATTAAAAAAAACAAATGTATAAAAATAAAAAGAACGCCACACACAGTGTAACTAACATGGAGGATTTTGCTGTGTAGAAGCTAGGATTACTCTGAATTGTGTGAAAGAAAACAGAGATCATTGACATGCACAGGGTATAACTATGTAGCCAAAGGAATGTGGCCAGGAGAATGTTGGGATGACTCATGCCCAACAATACAACCATAATATGAAGAACAGCTTATGCAAGATTTGCCATATGCACTGAAATACCAGCCTATATTTCCACAACAAGCAAAAGCACTGGGTGCATGACACCTTCTTGACATGATTATCTGTACACTGAGCTTCTTTGTTGTGCACTTACAATAGCAGATCTACAAGCTCACAACACGTCATGCTGCAACACATTATGAGTTTGTAGATCGCCAATTTTCCACACATGACACTGGTGCACAACTAAATATAAATCAAGCCTCTCAGCATGAGACGACTATGCTATGAACTGCACAATGTAATCCAGTTGGGTGGAAGCTGCAGTAATATTATGTAAACTAGCATATCCTTCTTGGACTGATTCATACAGAACATGCCGTTATGGATTTGGCAGTAAGATGAGTGGCTGAGATGGTGATCTATGTATTTGGCCAAATGTTGTATCAAAACATTTAGGAATGTAAAACTATTGTCAAAGCGGTAAAACACTGTTATGAAAATACTAGCATACCCTGAAAACAAAGGCATTTAGAGGCATATTTGATTTGATACAAATAATGCAGAAGGATGAAAACAATGTTGAATCTAAAAAGAGCATGAAATCTGAATAGTGCAGCTATTCAGAAAAGTGATGAATACCTTAAAATCCAATCCCTTTGGACAGCGAGCTGCCTATAGTAGAGCTGTCTAGACAGAGGAAAGCCGCCTAGAAGAGTATATTTGTATGTACCGTCTGTCTGTCTGTGTCTGTCTCCCAGGTTGTTTTGCGTCTGTCCATGGCCAACATAAAAAACCACTACAACAAACATCACTACGATATATCGTGATATTGATTAGCTAGTACTAGTAGGCTACCCAATGTACCCATTGTTGTGGACAAGCTGCAAAGTTGATCATTATCGAGGGCCCAATATCGCCACATATCTTATTGTGAGGTACCCATATCATCCCACCCCTATTGTGCATGCTATGAGTAGGCAAAGAAGCAAGAATGTTTCACATTTTGTGAATATTTCTTCATTTTTCTATACAATATGAGGTCCACCGCCCGGCCGATCCACCAAACCCATGATCATCCTTTTCACAAATTCGTCATTTATTTTTGTGTCAATTTGATGCATGCATACCTAAACCTTGCTATCCACAGGAGTTACTGCAGTGCACAGGCCATCCCGTTATTAGACACACACCATCTTTTTTTTATCCAAACTCTCAGGAGGTCTTTGCCCTTGCCAGGCCATAACTGTAAATAAGAATTTGTTTTTAATTGGTAAAATGAAGGACGACGACGACGAAGAAAATAGTGGGTGTAAAGGGAATTCACAGGTATACTGCCCTCTAGGTAGACCGGCATACTGTATGTGTTTGTTATTACAGTAAAATAATAATAATAAAATAAAACTGGATGGTATGAGTCCAGGAGACATTCATACAGTACATGGTACAGTAGTTGATTAAATCTACAAAATATATAATTATTGACTGATTAAATACAGATAATTGGAACATAAATTGTATCTCTCATCCACTCTTTTAACCCAGTTTCCTGATGTTCGAGAAAAAGGTTGTACAATGTATTTTTTCTTATATTTATGGTAATATCTCTATGAATTCCTACAAAACAAACTTCACATCTCAAAGACATGTTAGAACAGAGTTAAAACAGCAGATCTCTTATAGACATTACTAACACAAACATTGGTCAACTTCTAAGCAAGATATATTTTGTATCTATTTATTATTATTTATAAAAAAAATTGCTCCATGTTTCTTGTCTCTGCATCAGGGAAGAGTGTGTGGACGGGTGGGAAATGTGGGGTATCTATGTATTATCCTTGTACACAAATGTATACATATGAACCCCACACGGGAGGGAAAAAAACAAAAACAAATACAATAAACAGTGTTAAAACAGCACAATATAGAAGGTCCTGGCTTCGATTCCCGCTCGGGACGCTGTGGGTGCTGGCGGCGTGTTTCCTCCTCCGCGTCATCAGTGCCCATACCCGAAGGCAGGGTTGGCGAAAGGGCCTTTCTGTGTGGAGTTTGCATGTTCTCCCCGTGTCCCCTAGGGTAGGTACCCTCACAAAAAACATGCAGTAATCCTGGTCACTAAACTGCCTCCCCCTGGCCAGCCGGGGCGCCTGATGGAGGGGAAAGGAACTGGTTGGAATAACGTGTTCCTTCCACGCGCTACGTCCAACCAGGGAAACTTCCCCCCTGTCAGGTGTAAAGGAGCAACTTGGACATTCAGGCATGAAGGAAGCATGAGTTCAAGTCCGTTGCTCTCCCCTTGTCCCCCATATATGGGGACTAGGTTGGTGGAGGGTGTGTAGAGCCCAGGATCACATTAGATGATTGACACAGGGGTGAAAAATGGGTTACAAAATCGTGGGATAAAAAATATATTATAAAGAAAAACAGCACAATATACTTTTTGCATAAACATGCCAGTGGGGCTATACACAAAATATATATTTTTTAAATTGTTTATCCATTAAACATGTACCAGATGTCATTTTCTTACCATTGTATCTTCTTTTTCTTTATACACACACGCGCGCGCACACACCTCACTCACAGTGCTCTCAGCACTTGTCTCATTTGCTCCACTTTAGAATTGTTTGCCAGAGTTGTCATGGAGTTACATTTTTCTGGTTTCTCCAGTGTTAGTTTGCAAACAAATCTCAAGTGCACAGTTTTTTTCTGTGTGCCAGTTTAGTCGTTATGCCAATTCCCGAATCTCTCTCTCTGTCACACACACGCACGCACGCAGAGTGCAGAGTGCAGACAACAGCCTATTCCTCACAGTTCAACACCCAACAGTGACCTGGCTCTCACTGCCTGGCTTCCCTCCCGTGAACACAGCCAATTGTGCTCGTATAGACGCTCAGCCAGGCCGGAGATGCCAGAGAATTCAAACCCCAGTCTTCATGGTGGTGGGCAGGAACTTTGCACCTGCGCCAACCAAGTTTTGATTGACAAATCTGAGTGACTGGACAATGTATCGACAGAAAGGCTGCGTCACAGACCTAGTGGTATGATGATTATGCAGATTGTCTTTTTGAGGGGCGCTAGCCCCTCCTATGCCCAGCTTTGTGTGTCCCCCATAGCGATGATTTATTTAATTGACTGAGCAATGTGTGTACCCCACTACCCCATAGCGATGACTTGATTGGTTGAGCACGGAATGTGATGTATGATGATCATAAAGCCAGCTTTCTGGGTGTATCACGGTTTTGAGGTTAAAAAGTGAGGACGCCAAATTGATTGGGCGGAATGTGATGATGTATGATAATGTATGATGATAAGAGCACTCCTCACTTCACACAAGTATGATTTGTAATGTATATTTGGACAGGCTGACGGACTGACAACCAGCAATAGGGAATACGCCACCGTTTATCCCTTTGCAGGCTCTAGTTTTGAGTTTTAGGTTTTATCATTTTGTTTTTAATGAACTGGACTTGTTAAGCCATCTGGGAGGTGCTGGCAGTTGGACGTCTTTGGAGAGCAACGGATTCTAGCCCCTGGGGTAGTCAATTGATTATCCGACATTCACTTGGATTAGCCAACAGTGCCGGCTCTGTGGTTTGATAAGACAACCCCAACCCACCCCCCCCCCCCCTCCACCATGTTCATCTCTCTCACACACACACACACACACACACACACACACACACACACACACACACACACACACACACGCACACACACACGCACACACACACACACACACGCACACACACACCCTGAAGGCCTTTCACAGAGCTATGTAAAAAGGAGAATGATGAGAAAATCATGGACTTTATAAAGTGGCGTGGATAAGACGAACAGGGTATCATCTTTAAAAAGCATTATACATTTTAATTCAAAAATGAACTCTCCCTAGTCAAATGTATGTCCTACTCATCCATTTGGCCAAGCACAGTTCTATTAAAAGACAAGTTACAATTCAAATACTAAATGCCAATTTTATCCTTAAAGGGGAATTTCTCCCTAAACCTTTTATTACAAAAGTAAGTTGATAACTATGTATATTGACCAAAAAAAAAAAAAATGATATAGGGGAGCTGGGGCTGGAGAGGGGGCTGGGGCTGGGGGGGTCTAACGCTAGAACTCCAATTCAATCGCGCAATTGTTTTTTGTTCACATCTGTTCTAGATGATGTGACAGCAACACTCCATGCATTGTTGACACTGCACTCTTCCTGGTCTACGTGAGCTGATGTTAGACCCCCACAGCCCCAGCCCCCTCTCCAGCCCCAGCTCCCCTATATCTTTATTATTTTTGGTCAATATACATAATTATACTTACTTTTGTAAAAAAAGGTTTAGGGAGAAATTCCCCTTTAATGAACTGCTTCACACTGTATGTACCTGTCCACCCTGGGGAGATCTGTTACACACAACTACACAGAAGTATTATTGTCCTAATGCTGAATGATATTCTCCGACCTCACCCAGTGCTTCAAGGTACATGAGTTCCGTCAAAACAGACACCTATACATTGCCTTTCTCAATCTCAAGGCAGCCTTTGACACCATGGACCACGACTCCCTCTGGAAGATCCTCACTATCCTTGGAGCCCCACTCTCCTTCAAAAGCTCTACAGTGATGCTGAAAGCTGCGTGCGTGTAGACGGCAAGAACTCCACCTGGTTGAGTGAGACAGGGGTGCGTAGCTGCCCCAGACCTCTTTAACTTCATCATCGACCATCTGATGGAACAGATCTGTGCACGTGTCCCCTCACAGATCTGGAATATGCAGATGACACCACACTATTCTGCTCCACCTCAGATCAGTTAAAGGAAGCCTTGGAAATATACCAAGAGGAAGCCAACAAACTTGGTCTAAAGGTCAGCTGGCCAAAAACTCGGAGGCGTTGTCCCCACTCCGTTGCAGATCAGTGGAGAGGAAGTTGAGTTTGTGACTTCCTAACCTACCTAGGATCCATCAACAATGGCAATATAATAACCGAAATAAACCGGAGACGTGCCCTGGCAGCCAGCACCATGAAAACACTCTGGAAGCCACTGTGGAGACACCACCCCATATCTAGAGATACCAAACTAAGGATTTACAACACCTCAGTCCTCTCCATCCTTCTCTATGGAGCAGAAACCTGGACTCTCGATAAGACCCTGGCTGCCAGAATTGATGGCTTTGACAGTAGAGCTTTGCGAACAATAGAGGGGATAAAAAGGCTCCAACAGCACACTGCGGGAACGCACCCAACAGCCCCCTGCGTCCCAACTGGCAGCACAGCGACGGATGCGCTGGTATGGCCATGCCAAAAGACTCCCCCCTGAACACCCCACTCACGCTATCCTCCACTTTGATCCAAAATCTGCTGGCTGGAAACGCCCTCGTGGAGCACCCCGCACCCGATGGATTGATGCCTTCACCCGGGACTTACACCAACTGGGGTTGTCGCCGACTGAAGCTGAGCCCCTAGCACTGGACCCACCCAAATGGAGAAGATTGGTGAAACTGATTGGCTCTAGTCTACGCATGGCGCCGCCTCTGCCGCCGAGCAAGAGACCTGATGATGACCCAGTGCTTCACTTCTACTCATTGTTTCTCCTAGCTAGGGAATATACAGTACTATGCCATGGCTCGCTCCCATGAACCACTCAAAACTGTCCTACAACTACGTAGTTGTTTTTATAGCTTGCCTTGCTTTTATAGGATTATTGTGTTCAGCACTTATGTTCAGCACATTGTAGGTTTACTCCTTGTTTTGAAACATGCTATAGAAAGTATTGTAACAACTGGGAAGCAGAAATACAACTGCCTAGGAAAATATCAAACATATTATGAAGGCAGCTCAAATTGCATTAGCTTAACATCATACATTAATTCCTGATAGTTCTGTTTCACCACACGTTCAAGGAGTTCGGGAATATTATGCAAGTGCTGAGGACTTCTCGTACCAACCCCCCACACAAATCTAGATCTATTCATTGTTGATGGGAAACAACCCCATAATGCTTTACAAAGAGTCCTACTGTATTTTTGAGGCTGGTCTATATCACACCTGACCTCAGACTTTTTTGATTGATTGATTGGAATATTACCTTGTTACACTGGGTTTTTAGGTTGCACAGTTTGATTTGGAGATCACTGTCGAAGCGCTTGCGCTTGGCTAGCTTGGACTTGCATTTAAGAATATACCAATATCTGATTGCTGTCCCAAGCAGTAGTCCCATGAGAAGGCTCACGTGGCTTATAATTAGCTACACGAGAGTTTTACCTTGTTTTCCTGTCATTCCCAACTCTCCTCTCTCTCACAACCTACTCTGCTTGAGGCATTAGACACTGTCCAGTCAGAGATGATATGGGTAAAGAGATTGTACCCAACTCACTGAGATGTCAACAGTTCTTCCTCAAGATGACATCCGTTAAGACATGCCTCTGCAACAATGTTCTCTTTTGCCCAGCAGCAATTTCAACTCTCCACTCCACCCTCTCAGACAGGGGGAAGCTTCTCTAATTAGATTTTCAACGGCTAACTATGCAGATGCCGTCCAGGCAAATTGGAATTGGGATCAAGGAGCATTCGCCAATAACAGCCCCTGCAGGGCTACACGCAGGCAGTTTCCATGGGGAACTTTTCAGACGAATGTTACATGTGGTGCAAACAAGTTCATGCTATTGTAGTTAATGCCTAGTAGCAATTAAGAATGTCTTTGAAAGAACCTACACGAAAATCACCATTGTTCATTGAGGGCAGCAGATCTCAGGCTTTTTGGTTTGACTTTTGTAACTTAGTCTAGAACACTTTGAAGTAACACACAATTGTAGCCAGCATTTCAGCATGTTCTTGAGGTGAAGCTTTGCTTTGATACTGGCTTTTGCTTATTTGCATAACATGAAAGAATATTGAAAAGGATTTGGGTGTTATGTTGTGCATACTGAATCCGTCAAAGGTAAAAGGTTCAACTGAGCAAAAATAAAAGGGTGACATCACTACGGGTAACCAGGCAGCCAATATTGCTGCACAGATGCTCGTGTCAATTTTGGCCAGCAAAATGGCATTTATTAAGTCAGAAATTTGTTTTAGATGAGATTGAATGGCTGCTGAACACAAACATGTCAGAGACACAAATACAAAAGGTTATCTGGGGAGCAGTGGCATAAACAGAGCATTTCCAAAGGGACAACATTTAATTTATTTTTAAAAAGTCCATTAGCATCCAGGGTCGAAGAGGAGTGATGGCTCACTTCTTGCCTTTTTACCAGGAATAGAAAATCAATGGTCCCAGCAGCCCCTAAGTTCTGAGATTAGTGTGTCAAATGGCTAGTGTCAGTTAAAATGCTCTCATTCGTATAGTATCTATGCAGTGAAATTGGGACGATGGTATCGATGGTATGAGAAGTGTCTGTCAGGGGAGGTCAGGACCCTCCCTGCCACTACTGCCACTCAGTGAGCTCCCAGAGGGACACTGCTTTAACCTCAGACGTCAGACAAACTGATGGGCCGTCACACACATCAGAATACGCTGCTCAATTAAGTCTTGTTTATTTCACAAGTCTCACCTGCTCATCTTCACAGGATAGTTTTCAGGGTAAAGCTAATCTGACAGGCAGAGAGAAAACAAAACTTCAGCAAAGTGCTTCAGTTCAGTGCCGATTGCAAACTCAGAAGTAGGATGTAAACGTTTACAATTACATTTGAAACCTGATAATCTACAGTTTTTGTGTACTATAAGCCTTAAGGACCAAAAAACTATAGCTTTGTAGTCAAGATTTCCTGCCACAGTGAGTGAGTTGGCCAGACTTCACATCTATGATAATAGACACTGAGACTGTTGTCCCATCGATCTGGAACACCGCTGAGAGCATCATCCATCGCTTTCACGTCTACTTGGAAAAAGAAAACAAAAACAGCCCAGAAGGCTGTCTGTGGAAGAGAATCAGCCACGCACTAATGGTTTTCTCTTCATTTGTCTGTCTGATGTGAATAATTTAGTTTCATCTTCAGAGAAGCATATAATTCACTGACCATATCGTGGACCCTGTCACCAAATCAGCATACGTCTTCAATCTTACCGGTTCCTCGTCCCGGGGTCACCTAATCATATGGAATGGTTTGAAATATGCAAGAGGGCATCTGGGCTGACCACCGCCTTTCCTCTGGCCCTTTTCCGCTCATACATAAAAGTGAATGTTAACTACGCCGTCTTCTCCCAATCTCCCTATCATCAATAATTCAAAGTGTTATTGAGAAACACTACCTGAACCCCGTATTGACAGAAATTCAAGCACTGTCCAAGGACGTCATAATTGGATACCCCCATTACCCCCCGAGGCTACTGATGTGAAATACAGGGCGAGGAGGGAAAGACTTGTGAGTGTTGTTGTTATAAGATCGTGTGCGAGTTTATTTTAGGCGTGTGTGTTTCTATTTTTACAACTCTATTCTTCAAATCTAGAAGCCTCCAGAACCAAAAGCAGAAGTCATCCAATGTGCAAACTTTACTGACTTGAGAACATTCCTCTGGGTACAGTATGTTTATAGGTGGGCGGGAGAGTGCTTGGATATCCAACCTTGGAGAAATAGGCTGTAAAAAGAATATCAAGCAGACTCTAGAGCATTAGATGGGTTAAAATGATACACACACACACACACACACACACACACACACACACACACACACACACACACACACACACACACACACACACACACACACACACACACACACACACACACACACACACACACACACACACACACACACACACACACACACACACAGTATATAAACAAAGTACTACAATTAATAATCTGACACATGACCCTACCTTAAAACATCAATATTATTATTATTAATAATTAGGGATGCACGATTATGGAATTATGAACGATATCCGATCTACGATTATTTGCAGGGTCATATCTGCCGGTACAGATTGACAGATTCCGATATTATATAGAGGACCACAATGGAAACAAGCCCTATAGGGACTTGTCCCAAAGTGTTAATAAAGTATTCAATAAATTGTACTCTTTTTCCTGAATGAGATAAGCACACAAATTAAATGTAGAATGTAGCCATTGACAGCCACATTATTATTGTGTCATAAGTATCTGTGAAAATAATCTGGATAATATTTAGACCAATCAGATACCTATATGGTATTTTTATGGCAGATTCCTGTTACACTTATTATATTGTGCATCTCTATTAATAGTAATAATAATAATAATCTAATAATACTCTTGTGACCACCTTGCTGGGGAAATACTGTACTTAAGCATGTATAGTATTATAAAATGCACAATGAAACCAGGAGTATACATCAAGGTGTTTCCCTGACATGGTCATGCTGCAGCTTAACCTCAAAATAGCATATCAGTGTTCTCACTGTAGTCTGAGCTAACATGAACACCACAAAGTTAGCTGCAGTTACAGTACACTAAATGTCTGTATGCAGAGGCTGGAATACAATACCCAACTCTGATAGTGTACACCGTCCTCTGCTCTGACAGCAAAACAATGAAGTTGTGAAGGCGAATGAAGGAGAGAGAAATTCTCCTGTCCCACACACTTTGTACTGCAGACTACGGTACTGCCAGAGGCTGTCATCAATCTCACATAACTGCTGAATCCCGACAAGGATGTGAGGAGTGCTGCAAAGCTAGCTAGATGAAGATGATATTCCCCACATTCTTGTTGGAATACATTTTACATGTCTGGATCATATATTTCTAAATTCCGAAGGACCGACTTGTCCCAGAAACTAGATCAATTCAGTTGTGCCGTTACATACTGTGTGAAAAATACCATATTTGTGGTCAGAGTTAAGTGCAGAAGGAAGGGAGAAGAGCAGACAGCGTTGTCAGCGGCTATCATGTAAAAGATGATCACCAGAGGGTGGTTTATATCACCAGGAGGGACTACAGACCTCCTCATCCTCCTATGAGGTAATAGTCCTCTGGTGGGTGATTTGTCTGCCTTCCATTTATGAGATGGGGTGTGTTCGTGTCCGTGTGTGTACAAAAGATGCCCACTAGGGCTTGTGCACATACTGTAGGCCTACTTGCTTGCTGCTGATCTATCTAATCACATAACTCTGATTAGGCACTCAAGATGGGTTTCTGGGGAATTGGCTTGGTTAGCTGCCAATGCCCAAGGCAGCAGCAGGCACCCAAAATAAACCCTGGGCACAGCTAGGAGCACAGTGCCTGGCTGCCTGAAAGCGACACATTAATTAAAGTTCTACACAGCAAAAATGTTACTATTATGTAAAGGACCACACATTGCCACAGTAACAAAATGTCAATTTGAAGTCAATATTATGCTAATAATGCTGTACAAACTCTAAGCCAGTAGTTCTAAACTTTTTTGGATTCTTTACTCCATTTCCCGGATTTCTTAATCCAAGTACCCCTTTACCCCACTACATCATTTTGTTTAGGAAACGGCAATCGAAAAGCACATGTGTTATAAACTACGTTTTTCAGTGATTTGTCATTAAACAACACTACAAATATTTTTCACTTTTTCTCACGTATCTCTGCCCCTAGACCTAGAGGTACACATAACCCCATTTGAGAAATGCTGCTCAAGCTAATAACACAGAAAAGGATTCTGATAATAATTGAAATGCTAATAGCCATTAAACTGATGCTAATAATAATAATAGTTCAAGTTCTCTTGAGAACTTCACGCCACTTCACTTACACCTACAGTACAGTACACGTCACAGCAAGAGACCCACAGTGGCATGGCCAAAATAAGTGACCTTTTCACCTTTGAACAGACATACTGTCTGTTTCTTTTGCAAAAAAAAATATTGATTTGATTGATTTGTTATAATGACCAAAACAAATAAAACTCACTCACTCACAGTCACCAATATAGCGGTAGCCTGGCTAATAAGCCAGACAGAATCAGCCGTTGTGTGATATTAGTCTGGCTTATTAGCCAGGCTAATATAGCGGCACAATAAAGGAGTGAGACCTTTCTATTAACAGAGGCGCTATATGATCTCCATCTCGCCTTTCCTTTCCAGTAAATCGAGAATCGAATCCAGTGGCATGCATTAGCTTGATGTACTGTACTCTTTGCTTTGTATCCTCTTTATGCATCAATTTTGAAGTGGAGACTCCCTCAGTGATATACAGTACTGGAGTACCAGAACTTTGACTTCCTCTTGATGAGAAGACGACAGTGAGTGATGGATCTCAAATTTTACAGTTGTACAACTGCAGGGAGCTTAGAAGTCTTAACTCAAGTCTTAACTTAAGACATCAGACACTCTCCATGATCCCCGCTACTTCGGGCCCACTGACAATCCTTTGTTCATTGATCTAATGGACAGGCACTCCCGTTAGTTGGGTCGTCTTCTCAACAAAAGAGGAGCTTGCAATTCAAACTGTGCCAACAGAGTGCTCCAACGCAAGAGATGAAACACAGGGAGACGGAGTAGCTGAAAACTGATCAAAGGAAGATAAATAGCAGTGAAGATCATTCCACTTGCCTTTTATCCTACGTAAGCAGAGGCAATCAAATACCTGTCACCTAGCAGATCAATCCATGTCACGTTATCCCAACGAGTTTATACAGAACAGAAGGAACACGAAGTCACTGGGGGAACGTGTGTGACAAAATTACATTTGGTGCATCCTCAGTAAAGGCACACACCAAAACCGCAAACTTTGCTTTTATAAATGAATGATTTTTGCAATCTGAGCAGTTGATGCTGATTAAGGGAAATATAAATCAGGGCAAACAGCGAGGCATCTCTCTGGGAGAGTGCCTGGCAGAGATAATGGCATGATCATGCCTATGTGGTTCACTGTTCCTTGGCAGATTAAACGCTTCATCATTGTCTTTCAGGACAAACAGTCACTGCTCGCATAGCATTCATCCAATTATGAAACTGTCCGTGTTCAAACGCGCCATCCATGTGTTAGTGGCATCAGCACACAGTCACACACCGCAGATCTCAGGAGAATAGATGAAAGAGGGAGCAGTGTTATCAGGACGCTCTTTCCCGCAGTAGCCCACAGCAGCGGCTGACCTCGCCGTCATTAGCACCGTCTCATACTGATGACATCATTGAGACATATGTCAAAAGGCCCAAAGGCTTTCAGGCTCCATTTATTTCATATTATAACTAGCTCTCCCTCAGCCAAGGAAAGTCAGTGGCCACGGGCAGGTCATAGAGTAGGAGGCATTATGTTGTTGTTCTTATAAGCTTATGGCTATATCATGTCAGTCTGAAGTAGTATCAAATGCTTGCTGTCTTGTAATTGGCCTTGGGACACGGAACAGAGGCTGGGGGCTAGCCAGTCACCCTTACTGAGAAAGGGGAGGAGGAACGGCGACGTCTCACAGCCCACTGGTCTGGAATCAGCCAGACAATCAATTCCACCACTCAGTTTCAGGCCAGCAGGTTCAACAACTATACACTGATGATCAGAGTGGCAACATCAGATTATCATCACTGTCTGTAATGAGACACACTAGTTTTGTTTATACTGTAACAATAACATTCTGGGACCTATATTCTATAACCTTGTTTGCAATACTTCAATATGGGAGGGGGTTGGTGTGGGGTGGTAGGAGGGTTTGTCACACCAACTAACCCAATAGCTCCAACTCGAATTCTGAGCTCATCACAGCATTGATTCAAGTCTATTTATCCTTCAGACATGCATCTCATCTCAGCAGTAGTAATGCATAGCAATGTCTGAGTGCTGGGTGTGCTTTGTGTGTGTCTAATGTGTTTTGAGCTGTTAATGCATGGCCCAGATCCTGGTGTAGATACTATAGATCCTGAAGCACTTAAGGAGGATAAGCTGTTATCACAGGCTAAATTCTCAACTGTCATTAGGGGCACCAAAGCCTGCTTAGAAGGCCATCTAATTATGGGGGCTCCGGTCATCTTCTCCTAATGTGGTCTTCACATAAAGAACACAGATGATCAAAACATTGCATGAAGGATTTCACACTGTTCAAGCAGCAAATTATAAAAGTACCAGAGGAAGACACACATTTGCCATTGCTTATACGATGGGTTTTCAACCGGTGAGGTATTGCAGGTGGTCATGGAATTCAACATAATATTTAAAAGAAATCAGACCCGTCTGAACTGAGTGGTGCTGTGTGTGTGTGTGTGTGTGTGTGTGTGTGTGTGTGTGTGTGTGTGTGTGTTAGACTGCAGTGACACTTGGTGGTGAAAAAACGCTATTTCTGTGCTCAGACGGATCCAGCCAGCTGTCAGGGACACACATTGCTGGCCAATGGCTGCACCACTCAAAGAAATAAATAAATAATTAGTAAGGTCATCACGAGGTGTGTATTATGGTCAAAAGCTCATACATCTTCCCACACGGTGAAAACAAAACTTTTCATGGGCAGGTCAAAGTGCACATGTACCATTTTCTGTCAATTTCCTGACTCTTACAGTGTTAATTAATATGCTCTGCTTTTCAAGTTCAAGTCTCTGAGCCAGTGGTACATCACCGGCCCACTGCAGATGCAAAGACAATAATGTAGTAGAAGCCAGACCAATCCTCATGAGGGGAGCAAAAATAAAAAATGGATGCCAAGAAAGAAGGAGCAGCTTTGTTGCCTCCAGACTCATCACCACTGGCTTAGATCCTCTTGTTCTCCTCCGCCTACTCTGTTTCATTTGAGCAAGTGGCCATAATAATGAACAACAAAAGGACAAACAGGCCCATCTGTAACAGGGCTAGATTGGCCATAATAATGAACAACAAAAGGACAAACAGGCCCATCTGTAACAGGGCTAGATGGGCCATAATAATGAACAACAAAAGGACAAACAGGCCCATCTGTAACAGGGCTAGATGGGCCATAATAATGAACAACAAAAGGACAAACAGGCCCATCTGTAACAGGGCTAGATTGGCCATAATAATGAACAACAAAAGGACAAACAGGCCCATCTGTAACAGGGCTAGATTGGCCATAATAATGAACAACACAAGGACAAACAGGCCCATCTGTAACAGGGCTAGATGGGGGTGCGAGTGCACTGTTGAGTCCAAGCAGTGCTGTGCCATTAAGTGTGAGTGTGTGATAAATGCACTCTGCTTGTCTGTTTTGAGATTCTCATTAGTCTGTGTTCAGAAAGAGACCAGGAGCCATTACTCTTTTGGCTGCGATGACATGAAGCTGAGTGTGTATCTGTGCATTAGAACAGAGGGAGTGTGTGTGTGTGTGTGTGTGTGTGTGTGTCATTATGCAGCAACATGTCATGTAATATAAGGACTGTGTGTGAGGATATCTCAGTATGACAGAGAGACAGAGAGAGAGAGCATGTGAGATGTACATAGTAATGTGAAGACTGCGTGTGTGGGAATGTCTTGGTATGTCTGTTGCTTCATATTGATACCACGGCACAAGCAAAAATGTGTGACAGACAAAGAGGGGGTGTGTGTGTGTACACTGTACAGTGTGTGTGTGTGTGTGTGTGTGTGTGTGTGTGTGTGTGTGTGTGTGTGTGTGTGTGTGTGTGTGTGTGTGTGTGTGTGTACACTGTACAGTGTGTGTGTGTGTGTGTGTGTGTGTGTGTGTGTGTGTGTGTGTGTGTGTCCAGCAGTTATTTCTGCATTCGTTTGCTTTGTGTCAGCATGCAATTCAAAAATGATCCCTTCAAGTAGTAGAGCCAGAGATATAGAGAGAACGATAGAAAACAGAGGGAGAGAGGGAGGGGAGAGGGCGAGAGAGAGTGAAATTGAGAGAGAGAGAGAAAGAGCCAGAACAAGTGAGAGATAGAGAGACAGAGACAATGAAATAGAGAGCCAGAAGGGAGAGAGAGCCAGAGGACAGAGAGACTGTCGACCAACCAGCCGTGTCAGTAGCTATAACAGTCGTCTGGATGTCTAGCCCAATCAATACTCTGAGGCAAGCGTTTGCAGAGGTCTTCTCCTGTTACTGTAGGCCTCTCCACCTAGCCGTCTCCTTCAGATAGTCTTTCGTTAGACTTAAAATACTTAATACAAATACACGTACAAATGCAACAGGGGAACTGAACAGAAAAAAGGAAAAAAAGATTCCACTCCTCAATGTTATCATTTAGTTATCATACAATAACAGATCATTTTTGTACAGTTTACAGATCAGATGGTATTATTTTTTATTTCCCAGCTACAGTAGGTACACATTAATAACATTTCCATCTATGTTCCCCTTCTGATGGCTTGCATTAAAGGACAACTTTGTTTTGTTTTTTCAAGCAAGGTTCATGTTTTATTAGAGAAAGTAAAAGATGAGTATTCAAATAAGTTTTTCATTTGCTGCTTTCTTTTTTAGCGTTTTGAGCTATTTTTTACAGGGGACGGGGCAATCGAACAAGTGGCTTATATATACATATATATATATTTTTTTTTCCTACTAGACCCCAGTAAATTACATCTGGCCACAGTAGTTGTTTTCCATGTGTCTGAACAAATAACTGACTACTAGGGGGATGCCATACTGTATTTCGTAGGCTCAATCATCACCTCCCCCTTCACATTCATAGATCCCATTATCTTTTGTGGCCAGATGTAATTTCCTATAGTAAATAATAAAGAAATCGCAATAAAAAAGCCCCCCTTTCAAAAATTGCTAAAATTGCTAAAACGAAAGAAAGCAGCAAAAAAAAGAAAAAAAAACTCACCTTTTAATTTCTCTAATAACCTAAAATATGAACCTTGGTTGAAAAAACCCAAAGTTGTCCTTTAAGCAATTACAAACTTTGGAAATTATTATTTGGTTGTGGAAATGAGATGACATGACAGAAATGACATGATGGAAATGATGTGATGGAAATAATGTTTTGGAAATTATGTCAGATTTCCATTGGTACTTTGCATTTTCCATTCCTAATAACAATAGCAGTGTTTTTCAAGCATGCAGACACCTGTCACCTACTGTAGCATATCAGCTATGCTAATTAAATAAAACTAAACTAATATCGTTAGTTACTTTAACATTTGGATTTTGTATCACTGTACTTATTGCAGTCCTGTTCAGTGGCTATCCTTTTGAAAATACAAGAATTCTAAGCGCTAAAAAAATGCCTTGACATTTTTAACGAGTCTAACTCAGCACCCAGCACGACATTGCTATGCATTGCTACTGCTGAGATGAGAAAGGTCTTGCATGTCTGAAGGATAAATTTTACTTTAATCAATGCTGTGATGGACTCAAAATATCTGAAATATGAGAATAACTATAGAATCCTAGATGGTGCCCGTTTCTCAATGTATTTCAGTGAACAGGGGATTGTTTTAAAATAAATTGCTTTGGGGAAAAGTATATTGTCCTCATATTTAATCTTTTTACTTTTTTTTTTTTCGTGAATGGATAATACTTAACACAATCCCCTCCCGTTAGCATGCTAGTGTCGAGTGTGACACTGGACTGCGCCATCTTAAAGATGGAGTGCCACAATCTTTGTATTTGTCCAGTTTTGCATGTGTCGGGTGACAGTAATTCATTAGACACCCTGGAATCGTTTTTATGTGCAATAGTGTAATAACTTTGTATTTAGAGTTTCTTCCTGGAGGCTGAACACTTGACAGTCAAATGGGACAATGATATAAACACTGATAGTGTGACGTATTACTGTTGCACGCACACACGCACCTCCCCCTCTATATATATTTTTAAATACGACAACCTCTGTGGGCGGAGCTGCCTGCCACATACACACGTGTGAACTGAATGGCGCAGCCAGTTTGCTGCCTAACTGTGTGGCAGAATTTCAAACAGTCATTTCACACATTACCAGTTCACAGCAGAGCAGACTGTTTTTCGTTATATTGGAAGCAAGTAAATGTTCAAGTCGGGTCCTCAGGATTAATCAAGGAAACCACAACAAACCAGCCTTATAGCCTACAGTACTTGCTCTGCTGTAGTTGCTCTTGCTGTTCTCAAGGAGTAGGTTGTTTCTTTTATAATCACAGTGGTCGGGCTTTGATACAGAGTGTAGTGTCACAGTGTGCATTCTTGTTGGCTGTGCCTGTTGTAGTCAATATGTAGGTCCTAATACTTATACAAGGCTGTAAAGTCAAGAATTAGAAGTATCTGTTGTGTCACGCTGGAAGTCATGTTGACATGTCTGGCTATTACAAGCGACTTGGGCTTGTTTTCATATAAGTAACTTTCAGGGGAGATGTGGTTGACTTGTGTGAAGGACCCTCAGATTAATATGTTGTTAAAAGGATTGGTGTTGAAACGTTTTCATAAATATTCAAGGCAATTTCTGTGACTTAATTTCATGGACCTGGCCGCTTGTTTCTTTAAATCTGGGACTTTTGCTGAAACTCAATGCAGTCAGAAGGAACATTCATGTTGTAAATTGAGTTTGATCAGAGCAATAGAAGAGTGACAATGCCAGGGTGCTTAGCTGGAGGAAATCAATAGCCTACAATATATTGGCAAATTATTCATGCGAAATGATCTATCAAACTAATTGTTTCTGCTGTTAAACTATGATTTAATTGGATGATGAGCTGAGCTGATTGTGACAATAGGGTCAAAATAAGTGGAGGAAATAAATAAATGATTAAAAAGAAATCAGAAAAAACAGATCTGATATGGTATGGTGCTTATCTGATATCTCAGAAATATGTGAAGTGTTCACTTCTAACATTCACAAAAACATGAGTTTTTGTTACATTACAGAGACTAATTTGTCATTTTGTAAACAAAAGGGCAGAGCCATGGGCTGTCCTTTTATAAGGAGGGGGAGGGACTAGGACAAGTGGGTGGTCTTAAAGGAGGAGGCGGAGGGACTGGATTAGGTGGGTGGTGCTAAGGTTAAACTCACGCATACCTAATGAACTGGTGGGTGTGTCCACATAAAACCATCATTTTAACAAATACTGTACACTTTTTTGAAAAAAGTATACCTCCTTATATAACAATAACGCCTGATGATCATGTTTAAGGGTGGAAAAAAATCACAGCACTCCATCTTTAAGGCGAGACACTAAAGGTGAAATCATGATTTTTCTT
Organism: Protomyctophum parallelum; assembly: GCF_964188405.1. Lineage (NCBI taxonomy): Eukaryota > Metazoa > Chordata > Actinopteri > Myctophiformes > Myctophidae > Protomyctophum > Protomyctophum parallelum. The sequence continues at coordinate 42,740,252 of NC_139698.1, forward strand.
TTTTTGCTATTTTGCTTCCTAAACATGTTTTCTTTCAAACTAAAGCAAAATACATTATTTATTTATTTATTTTGATAGTTTATTTTAGCCAATGACAGCTTGTTATTCTGGGTGAAAATCCACCATCTCTATTTTCATGATTGGTTGTTGGTACAAAGGAAGTGACCATTATTTTAGTTGCCAAGGTTTGGATGAGATATTTTGTCTCAAAATAGTGTCTTCAAATAAAACATTTTGGATACAAATCTTTAAAGGCCGTTTTCTCAAAATGAGTTTTCCTCATACCTGGGACAAATAATCTCCACTTCAGTTGAACTCACATACACCAAACGTTCCAGTCTTATTCATAACTATATTCCGCAGACATTTACAGATGGATTTGTTGATATATCATTCACAGCCTGATTTACATCACATTTTATACCTAAAAACATGCCGAAAATTGGGTTTTTTATGCCTGTTGACACCATTTTCTGATTTGTGGAGTGATAATTAGAGATATCAAAAATCCCATCTGTAATTGTCTTTGTCTCTAATGTGTCAACAAAATGAAATGATAATTTTGAACCTGGCTTTATCCGATCTTCAGATTTATCGTCCCAAAATGTATGCAAATAAGCGCATATAATGCCTAATTTGCATATATTTTAATATAAGTAATAAACTGGAGAAGTTTCATTGTGATAGCTATTATTTAACTTTTTTTCCCTATTCACCTGGGGCAGGGGTGCCCAAAAGGTAGATCGCGATCTACCAGTAGATCACAAAGGCTGTGCAGGTAGATGCCCCTAAAGAATATTATTTTAAATCTTTTTGGCATCTGCCACTTGAATTAAGTTGACTTGATTGATTGACTGACATAACAAATGTCCTGTCAGCTCAAACCCATAATGCAATACTTTGTTTTCAAGAGTGCTGCTGCGCACAAATGTCGGTAGATTACAAATAAAAATAAAAAAAAACCCATTCCATGTGCATTTGTCTTAAATGTAATGCCAGCGCCGCTATTCCAAAGCCATTTTCAGCAATGGTATTATAATGTTTTCGGTGGATAGATCTTGTTGAGCTGGTAATTTTGAAAGTAGCTCTCAGGTCAAAAAAGAGTGGGCACTGGGCACCCCTGACCTGGGGTGTCTCGCCTTAAGTTGCGCATGCATCTACGTGCGTTCTATGTGCTGCTTTCAATGGCCTTTATCTCCAAAGCGGCGCCATGAATGGCGTTTCTGGTCAAAACAAGGTTTTTCAACGGCCGACAGCCGGCACTGTGACACTCAAAGTCAGGTTTTTTCTGCACCCAGTGAGAGAACAACAACCGGTCAAGACACCACACACACACCATTACGTCATCGTAACATCCAGTTATGGATTATTTGGCTCTTCAAAATAAGGGTTGAAAGGGGAAAGACCTCGGCAATGCACGATAAATACATTAATCCCAGCGAGGATTGTGTTAACGCATGACAGTGTCAAACAAAAGTAGCGAAAATAGCCGATCAACATGCTCACAACCTGCGTCACTAGATAGAGGAAGCACCAGCACTTGGCTCAATAGGTAGAGCAGCTGTTGCCCGTTTGATCCCTGCTCTTCTTGCCTTGTCAAAGTGTCCTTGAGCAACACAGAGAAACCCTCAACATACTGTAAATGTGTGTGAATCTAATGCATACATTGGAAAGTTATTCTGGGAAAGGTGCTATATAAATGCAGACTGTACTGCAGATTAATGAAAAGTACTGGCTTGGTGGAACCACTTATTTTATATTAGGAGGAATAATTAGGCTTTGTATGTTTGACAAAGGACTGCAGTATGAACCCATGACCTATAAACACGTACTCTGTTAAATGTATAGAAATGTATTCATGACTCTGGCTTCTTTTTGTGCACTCAATTTAACTCTTTTTTTGGTCCACTGTCTACTTTGTCCAAAACAAATCCTTTTTGTAGGATATTCTTTGGCTCTTTTCTCTGAAACTACGAGCGCTGTATGCGGCGATGATCATCCATCCAAGGTTCTGATCTGATTTGTGATTGTTCATCGCGTCACAATCGAAACATTAATGTTTCTGGTGAAAGATAAACATACGCCGTTTCTTACAATGGCCTGTGAGCAGGGAAAGTGTACACCAAATAAAAAGACTGGCAGCAGTGGCTATATTATACTGTATTGTAGAATATGTAAACAATAAAAATTAGCTACAAGCAATCAGGCATGTTTGCACAAAGACAGAGACTTTAATCTCAACAATTTAATTTCCTTGATTCCTGGGATTGGCACTGCACATGTCTTCTTATTCTGGATGTAAGCTCTTTGCCGCCCTCAATGTGACACAGTTTTTAATCACTGCTCTCAGTGACAGAGCACATTCTGTCCTTTAAGCCCAGAGACTTGAGGCTCGCTTGAGCCGATACAGCTCTTTTCTCCGTGAGCCTTTTGGTTGCAGCCAGGCCTGGGGCCTGTATAGCTGTTTTTTGAAGAAGAAAATGGGAAAAACTGAAACGTTCACTGTATGGTTTTCTAATATATTTCAGCTGAAGGGCTCCTACAAGATAATACTGAAAATACAGACAATACAAGACAGTATTGTCCATATTGACAGTAACTTTGTTACATAGATATGAAAACACCCACGCTGGATTAAAAGAAAAGTATTTTGCCATTTCTCAAGGACGCTAATGGCAAGGTGGATGTACAGTAAATGCTCAAGGCAAGCTCCAGGATAGCCCGGTCCACTAAAAAAAAAGACAGACAGACACTCTTGGCTACTACATACATACAAGATATAAATGTCAACATGACAACTGTAAACAATAAATAATATACCCGGTAAAATATTTTTTGTTTAATATATGTATCTCCACTACGATCGCACCCTCGACCGTTGGTAATCGAAAAAAAGAAGAGATCCTTTGTTATTGTCTGTCGAAAATGCAATGCTGGTGGACGAGGAAGTAGAACAACACAGAGCGGAGATAGAGGCTTTTTAGAAAATCCTCTAACATGGGAGTGGATGGGAGCTGTGTTTTTGCGACCACGTGATTTCCTGCTTTCGGTAAGACTCAAACGGTGAATCATAGGTTAGTGAACAGCGCAATCTAGTGTAAAAACTAAAAACAGGAAAAACATTGTCAAAAGTAGTCTTTGGTGGTTGGCAGTGAATGAGTTAACTCATTCACTGCCAGTAATTTAATTAATTTGGTTTGCCCTCAAAGTAAGCATTATTCATTAGCAAAGAAAATTATCATAAATTAGCCTATTTTTTATTGCACACAAGATGAAAAGTAGAGCTGAGCAGATGCAATATTCTGTGACCTTCGTCTGTTGTTTAGGACAAAAATAAATTCTACCGTTGACCGTTCCCTAATTTGCATTGCAATTATGAGCAGCCTTAGGACAGTCTGATTAGTCTTATTCACTTTCACATAAGCTTCCAAGTGATCTATGCCTCATTATCTGAAATAGCTTAACAGTTTAAACTCAAGTGCTCATACAGATTCACCCCAGGGTGGTGTAAACAATCCCAACACTAGTCCCTCTCCCTGATGTCTTTGTCTTGGCAGTTGAATGAGCAGAGCCTCATAGTGGGAGAAGAGCAGAGTAGAGGTGAGGCTGGCTGTAAATAACTAGGCAGTCTTGGTAGGGCTGGGCGATATGACCTTAAATTTGTCAAGATTCTTTCAAACTTTTGTCTCAATTCCCAATAAATGAGATTGTTTTAATAGTGAAAATAGCTGATGTACAAGTTCTCAACGGATGCATAGTGAGCTTATAGATTAAACTATGTTCCAAATCTTTGTACAACAAAGTATAATATAGGGTCCATTGGTTATAATCAGACTAATCCACGTAGTTAATTATATTAGAATATTGTTGTGTCGATTCATTGATGTACAAGGATTATATTTCCTTCATTCCTGGTGACATACTACAGTTAGTATGTTGCCATGTACACATTGATATGCAGTTTTAGAGGTGTCTAATTTCTTTTCATGAAAGTGTGCATCACAGTCTGCACTGTACTGTAGGTTCTGAAAGTTTTGTCTATGAATATGGCTAATGAAAAACACAGTAACTAGTTAAGTGAGGCCTGCAAATGGTTTGTGCTGACAGAGGATGAGCCGTTATCACAAGGGGAGTGCTTTTTCTCCTCACAGCTTGCCAACTCTGTTGTGTGTGTGTGTGTGTGTGTGTGTGTGTGTGTGTGTGTGTGTGTGTATTTGTGTTCATGAAACAGCCTTGAACCAGTCCAATATTTTGAGTGTCTAATAGTGTGTGGACACATTATAAAAGATTTCCTGCTGTGAGGTTTGTACTTTATTTCTGTGTTGGACGTTTAAACAGCCCCAACACGCTTTCCCATGTGAGGTGCAATAGTCTTTGAAAAAAAACATGAAACCTAGCAAAAAGTTCCTGTGAACTGAAGTACAAACATTAAGCTGAGAAGTAAGTTTGAGAGGAAAAGTCAATACTGCTTATCTAAGTTACAAAGCTCGTCTTGCCACTGCTGAATAAGAATGAAAACTACAATCAATATCACAAGATCATTGACTTATATATTCTTGAGAGGAAAAGCTGAGAGTTCAACCCATCCAGCTTGTGTATTCTCCTCTCCCAGTAACTCCACTGGTCTCTAGTGGTCTGAGCTGTTCCCACTCAGTTGAGTGCACCGATACTGGGTTACTGATGGGGAGGTCCAGGGGGATGCATCACATCTGCTGATCGATATCCGGAGGAGCTTAGTGCCTGTGTGTGTTGACTGAATATTAAGGCAGTGTGGGAAAGATATCCCATCACGTTCCAGGTAAGTAGAGCTAAAGCTGGCAATTATCCCATCCTCCCGCCCACAATGTTCACACACAAAGAAAATCTCATCAATTAACACTGAAAAAAGATTCAAAGGCCACTTGTTGGTAATGTGAGAACATGCTAATGTGTTAACCAAACACTTCACCCCTGTATGATCGTGAATATGTTTACATCTAAAGGATAAGGTCTAATCAGCAGCAGCACAACTGATAGGCAAACTACCATCTCACCAGGCATCACAACTAAATGTAAAGCACCCTGGGGGATTTCAGCCAAGCATGAAGAGCACCATGGGTAAACATGCCAAACAGCAAACTGTGCAAATAGAAAGTCTTGGTTCCCGATCATGTATAGCACTGCGTGGAGTGTACGACCACAGTGTGTTACCCTCCCACAAGGCAAATGGAGCATGTGTGACTGCTCCGCGTGGTGAGTTCAATTCATGTCACCATGGCAAGCGGTGTGACAACCAGCCTCCTCCCCATCACCATCTGTGCCAATTTGTCACGGCACATTCAAGTGTAGCCATGGTCTCATTTAACAATGAGGAAGAGGATGCCACCAGGAAAAAGGTAGGTAGGGACAAGTGAAGGTAATGGGAAAGTGAGGACAAAAATCTTCATCTCTGGCAATGAAGAGGGAATGAAAATGTACAAATAAAATGATTGAAATCATCTCACGATCCACATCATAATGGCGTGGCACCAATATGGCCAGCCTGTGACGTCGGGCATCTATGACGTCAGTCATAGATATGATTTCTGTATCAATGAGGTATGATACCAGTAAGACACCCGGAGGGCGAGAAGCGCTGAAACTACAGGTCTGGGAATTTATTATTGACGTTTTGGGGCTGGGTAGGGCGAAACATGTGTGCTAATTAGTATGGCCAGCCCAGTTAGGGCCGGGCCTTCAATTTCAGGCCTGTTGAGAACTCTAGTTTTCAGAGTATAACGAAATAATTCACAGATCATTACAATTATGTTCATGTGCTGTCAGGTTTTGCACAATCAATTTGAATAAAATGACTATTGGCAAATGATTCATATTGTGGTTTATGTTTATAACTATGAAAAGTTTTGAATACAAATAATTCCAATGGCATCTAAATGTACAAGTACACGTGTGGTTGGTTGTAAGTATATGCTTATCGGTGTTGCGAGGATGAGAGGAGGATTGGGGGGGGGGGGGGATTGCTGAATTCTGATGTGTATGAACCCCTGTTAGTGGAGAGGAAAATAATAATATACTGTATATATACATATATACATACATACATACATACACACACAGAGGGAGCTGTGCGGCTTTAAGAAAGGTAGGCGGGCTCAAACCGGTCAAACGACGTGGAGCGTAAGCAGGAAGCGATACACAAGTTATTCTCCATGGAAAGAAAACAATTTGACCCGCCGTGCAGGTAAACCGCTGAGGAACGCTCAGCATGGAGGGTTGTTTCTTCCCGCTAATTTTCCAGTGATCCATGGATTATCGTCATCATATTACGGTAAAGCAGACATTGACGTTACAAGTGAAAGTCAGACATTGGAGGGGCTAGCCGAGCGCCTGTCAAAAATACGTATGAAAGAAATTAATGAAGAGATTCTTCCTCAGTCTACTGGCAGAACGCAAGACATTTTTTGTCAGTCCAGCAGTTTGCAAGATTTGTCCCAGACAACTGCACAGACAGACTTAGTCAGACCCTCTTCTAGATGGCTAGTTTCTACAGAGCCAAATCGTAAAAATAGATGTCTGAAGTCGCCATTGTTGGTTATTATTATTATTGTTCATTGTTCAAGGAATAGTCTTCTATACAACAGTTTTTCAGTAAGGCATTCAAGTTATGAATAGAATCTCACACATTTAAGTTGGTGCCTCACTCTTGGTGGGAGGGAGACAGTGCCTATATTGTCCAGAGAGCTTCTGAGAAGATACCAAAGCGATGCCAGAGAAAGTCTCTCTCTCTCATGCTCACTCACAGTTTTGGCACTTAAGCTCCTCTATTTAGTTCGGTCTAATAATGATTCACATTTCACACCTACTGCGTCCACTTTTGACTACAGTTTCCACATACACACCCTCACTTCCTCCCCTTGATACATTTTTGTGAAAATGGCTGCCCACATCAGTGCCCAGCCACAAGCCATCATGCCACCACTGGGCCAATTCCCACACATCACCCCTATATAACCTTTCCAAACACCCCTCACTCCGAGCTCTGTGCTCGTGAACAGCAATGCAATTGGCTGCCTTGCATTCACTTTGACTGCTGCACAATGGTCCCGTGTTGCATGTATACGGCCAGCCAAAGGAGGGATAACAGTACAATGACAGTGCTTTGAAAAGAGCATGAAAGGAAGGGTGTTCCAACGTGAACCTTACACAGTCATATCACAGTCAAAAGAGAGCGCCTGTGTAGGAAAAAAACCTCTTTCAGACTACAAAAAAAACAATGCTACATAAAGCATTCCATGATGCAAGTGTTCCTGGGTGGGTTAGGTGTAGCTTTGATTGAAAGCTCTGAAGATCTTTTTCTCCACATCAGAATAGCACTCAATAATCATGACCAGTGGAGGCTTATACAATCAGCCATGATGTGAATACTGAAAGCCATTAGGAGACAATCAGCTTGCTTGCCACGTTAATCCATTATAGTGGCTAATTTGAGTTTTGCAACTTGAAATTATAGTACACCAATATAATGTCATTCAGCGTTATCTTCTTTTTGTCTCTTTCTTTTTAAGCATTTGTACTGAATGCTTTATTTGAATGCAGAGAGAGAGAGGAGAGACACGCAAAGGCAAGAAGGGGGTTGGATTCAAACCCGGGTCTGAATGCTCCCAAGAAGCATACGGTATAGGGTCTGCGTGCAGACTCTGCACCCACTGGCTATGCCACCAGGCACCCATTCAGTGTTTTCTAAATTCAAAGTCGTAACGAGTGGTATAACATAATGGCAAGTCTATGACTGGATCGCTTGGTTTAAGAGAGAAGACAAAAGCAAGTCCATTTTTTTGTATTTACATACAGATATGGCTCATCTTCAAATGAAATAAATGAAATAAATCATCGGACAGTGTGGAAGGACATTACAGTTGTGAAAGTTTAAGTACGGTTGCTGAAGAACATACAACAGATACAAGAAGTTTAAAGATAAAGCTTACCGTCTGTTTTTGGGTGGTGTTTTTATTCTCTCAATGGATGGATAGAGCTTCTGAGGATCCAGCTACTCTTCAGTTCATCCCACTGATCACCAGAGATGACCGTGGTGTCATGGAGGGGAGTGGCGTGGCAGAATACTAGTTTTGAAGATGACCAAAAAGGGGTGAGAACCCCCCTTTGCGTTATTTTCCTTCAAAAAGTTCTGCAATCCTCAGCAAACTTCCTGTAAGAACAAACAAAGAAAACATAAGCGTTCTACAGCAGTGCTGACCCAGTGTGTAAAACAACGGGAGACGCACAGCTGCGCTGCAAACACATTGCCTAATAACCATCCCCCCGCCAACCCACGCGGCCATGGCAGCATAGTCAAACGGGACCGTTGACCCGTGGAAGAGGAAGACATGGAGGGGGGGAGCAGCATGTCCTCTTAGTATAATCTCTTCAGTCACTCTGCTGTCATAACATCACAGCTAACACAAGCAGAGAAGCTGTAAATAGAGCCAGATGTTTAGCGGCTGGTCTGGGTCAGAGGCATGAGATGGTGAGGACGGGAGAAGAGCCAAGGAACTATCAGACTGCTGGAAAATGAAGGAAAGAGCCTAGTACGACTAGGTTTTTAGCAATTAATATTGTTTGTTATGGAGGACAAAAATATGTGTAAATATAATTCAATACATTGAAGTAATTTTAAAATATGTCAAACAACATTTAACCTTTGTGCACGTGTGTGTGTGTATGTGTGTGTGTGTGTGTGTGTGTGTGTGTGTGTGTGTGTGTGTGTGTGTTTTTACTGTCTCAAAACAGAGAAGAGACCCGGCCAAGTCACTATTTACCCAGCTCTCATAACCAGACCTCGAACCACAAACCCAAAATGTTAGCATACTGTATTGCCTTTGGGCATTCAATTTAAGTACGGTAGAACAAATACTGTATACTAAATAGCCTCTATCTCCATCAGCCTAAGACTCCATCATTTATGCCAAATAGAGCATGCATTTATTATTCAAAATTATAGGCGGACATTCTTTGCCTGAGGATGTCCAATGCAAATCAACACAAAACACTGCCTTTTGTTTTTTTAGGAACTTTTCCCAAATCTTTTCTGACTTTCAGAACTTTTCCAAAGCTTCTTTCCCAGAAATTTGCCTTTGCTCTCCAGAGGCTGATTCATGTAGAGCATCTGGGGTTTAAACCACAGCCACTCCATCACCAGTTTGCCTCACCAACTGTATTGTCATCATTTAACCACCCTCCCCAAAGAAAGTCCGCCTTCATCCTGATGAAAATGCATGACAGATGAACTTCCCAACAATCCATTCTTGCAAGGTCAGCACTTTTCTTCCCCCACTGGTTGTCTATAATGACTGGTGTTGACTAATGGCAAGTGGTCAATGGATTTTTTTGTCATGACTCTTGTTCCTTCTTCTACACATGCATGCACATGCATGCATGCACACGCACACAGACAAATTCACACACTGTTCCAACAACACACTGGAACGGTGGAACGGCAACAGGCTCCAGGGGGTCATGTACAAAAAGCCATTCCTCACATCCTTAGCCATGGATAAAGTATGTCTGCTCACTGACTCAAGCTCAGCAGATGAGTTTGGATAGCTTTCCAAATCCCTGCTGAATGAGGCAGCTGACTGCAGCTGCTGGGAGCTCAACAGAGTTCCATCGTGGTCTCGCAAAACCAATGAAGGGTTATAAACCCACGACCACAGTGGTATTCTAGATATTACTAATTAACGCAGTGTGGGTGCACTGCTTTGGCATGGTGGTGACTAAACCTGTGTAGAGCAGGGGTTCCAAAACATTTCCATGCTATGGACACCCAATTAGCTACAGATTCTGGCTACGGCCTAATAGGAAATGGCCAAAAAAACTAAAACGTTTGGAACATTTAGACAATAATGGCATGCCCAAAATGAATTGAATTTAACTTTATTTATATACTGTATGTATGTACTGTATGTATGTATGAATAATCTTGTTTATTATTTATCCCCCCCTCCCCCAGTTGATAGAGGTGTATCTTTACTATTGAACGAGGGGCATTAGTTCAAATGTTTTAGGCCACCAAATAACATTGGGTCTCAGTCATGGGAAATTACTTTCGCCTTTATTTTATATTGTTTTATGGAGGGACAGACAGTAGGCTGACAGGAAATGGGGAGAGAGATGGGGGGGGAAGACATGCAGTAAGAGCCATTAAGGACACATTAAAGAATGCTAGGCTCGATTACACTGACTCTCATGTTACCGTAATCAAAATTCAGCGGTTGCATAATGGCACACCGCAGCAGTCTTTTAGTTGAAAACAATCACCCATCACAAAGCTCCTGACATGTTCTCAAAAACAACAACATGGACGCCTGAACTAATTAGCAGCACCTGGTACAGAGGTGGGATGAACTGGAGTCAGTTGATTGAGTTAAAGAACACACAATGCAGTCTATGTCCAGCAGATGTAGAGGCAGGAGGAGTTTTGTTGATTTGCTCAGTTGTTCTCTCACCCTGCACAATGTAGCTGCAATGTCAATTCTCCAAAATGAGATCAGCCGCTGTTTTAAAACAATATATCACGAAGTTCTGTAACTTCTACTGTTGGAGTTATAGTACTGGTTTGGGTAGTCATATACTGTATCACACTGGAAAAGAAGGATAATGTAGCCGTGATAGTTTCATGGCAACATGGCCATCATTGTACCCCTGTTTAAGTGGCGACCTATAATTTCTAATCTAATTTGCTGCCTGGAATAGTCCCACGGAGAGGCCCCTTTATCCTGCCATAATAGTTTTGAGGTGAGCGCCATTAACCAAATGAGCTTTTCGGAGCACAACATTCCCATTAACACCGCACACAATCCCTCATATGCCTGAGCCACCTCCTTTAACTTCCCTGCAGACCCCTGTACACCCCAAACTCAAAACCTCATTTCCACAGTTATGCCTCCACTGAACCTCCCAAGAGCGAATTTGGTGTAATCCTTCCTTGCCCAAAAATTGCCCTCAAGTCTCCTAAACAGATTCATTGCACATCCACTCCCACACTCCGGGCTCCACTCTCCATCTCTTACATGGTTTCCCCCTCTAGATATTTCCCAGTAGGCCTTGCAGTGTTCACTGGGTTGTGGTGGTGATCAATGGCCCTTGGCTGCGGGTGTCGGTGGGGCCCCAGGCTCCTGGAATGGAGGTATTAATAATGCAGGGCCCGGGCCTGTCATATCCTCCATTAGCTCAGAGGAGGTGGGGGGCCAATGGCTGATTGATTACTAATTAGATTAATTGCAGTCTTTTAGAAAGTAATAGACTAGGGGCCTGACAACTACTAAACCAGAGGAGCCTGGCATCCTGAAAAATGTGTGATTAAAGAGGGCTGTTGCAAAAAGAGATTTATACATTGCATTTAGAGTAGCTTACATTATGCTTCTTTAATAAGCATATAATGTATATATTCATACACATATTATAACTTGATTGCCTGAAGAATTTAAAGTGTGTAAGAAATGCATCCAGTCCTTCCTGTATGACATATCGGAGAATACTAGACAAAACCATGTCAAACCACCGTAAGACCAGGAGGTCTGATGACAAAGACAAGCTGATGTTTTGTGCTGCTCTCATTCGAAACAATTTCCTCCTCCCATTTCAGAGGATGAATCTTGTTAGCTAGTCCTATCTGGGAAACGCGACATGATAAGAACAATCTCCCGATTTTGTGTAATGTGTGTAATGATAGTGTTGTTGAACAGAGGCAGTTGCTATGGGGAGCAGAGGTGCGTGAAGATTGAGTTCCACTTAATCTCCTTGCCTTCCGTTGAAGATAAAACTAATAAACCACATCAAAGCCGTAGCATACTGAGATTTGAAAAGGCTCTGCTAAATGAACAGGGTAAAGGAACATTTGTCAATGCCTTTTCTTACCCAGTGCTTTCCTGTTGACCTTTGAATGTTTGATGTAGCCTTGCACCATGCAGAGAAATGCGTTGTAATCACTGCTTTGATGTAAAAAGCATTTGACATGTGCTGCATGCATGCGTATGTGTTTAGGTTCAGTAGGTGTGTGAGAAGATGAGTGTGTGTCCATGCATATTATGAGCAGGAATGTAGACATGTATGAGTACATGTCTAATTGCTGTGTGGCAGGCTTGTTTGGCTACACTCATTACACACGCCCACTCTCAACATAAATAGCCTCACACTTCTGAGGGGATAATACCCTCCAACCAGGGACCTGAATGCATTTCTCTCTAGCGCTCGCTAACCCACACTCTGTGCCAATAGACCATGGCGAGTCATATCCTGCAAAAAAAAAAATAGGGGGGGGGGGGGGCTTTTAGTGTTTTGTATCAATCTCGGGGGGAGAGCAGTGCAACGGTATACACAAACGGTTAGTGAATTATTTGTGCTAACGATAATTTACAAAAACATAAATACATCTGTTTCAGTAAAGACTATAGATCATACACACAATTCAGTCAATCTGCAAAATTAAAAAGACAGGTCATTATTCCGCAATGCAGTCCGTTCTCCATAGCCATCTTCCAGTTCTGACATAATGATGCCACTTGTAATGGGAGTTTAGCTGCTGACAAAGAGCTCTGCAGAGGGTCTTCCCTTTCTGGCACAATCCCTGCTTATTTGGTGATCTATATTAAGGACATGAATCAATTGAAGACAGCCCCTTATCAGTATTTTTTGACAGAGTGAAGGGTCATTAAGCTTTCTTGTCACAAATGAGCTCTTTGTGGGTTGTCGGGATGAAGTGGGATATTACACCTATTAATTACTGTGCTGTGTCACTTTGCTCCAAGGCAGTCCTGATTCTGTCCATCTCTCATCTATCTAAGAAGAGTATACTACTGTATATTGACTTTTTGTTCTGCTGGCATTAGGGCTGGAAAAATACATGGATTTCTGATGCATATACAGTACATGATGGTGTTCATATACGATCATTCCCACAGTAATATTTTATACATTTTCTTTGCTGGTCAAAGTTACAGGAATGCATTTGCAGGAGGGTTTGATATGAAATCTAACCTCACCATGAACAATCTAGTTATTATTGACCCTCTTCCATGACTCTCCTCTTCTGTGTACAAGGGCTTCTGGAGAAACACTACTTTTCAGCTGCTCGTCACATCAGCTTGTGCGTTTATTTCAGACTGTACGTGGGCAAGGGGCTTTAGTTTCCAAACTAACTGTTATCGTTGCCTACTTACATTTTGGCTGGTGGTCAGATTTGATCACAACCTGCTAGAGTGCGACACATCTACAATATATTGCTTTATCGGGAAGTTGTCAACTCAAGGCACTCCCACAAATAAAATAAATCATTACGGCAATGTCCCGCTTGTCTGTGTTTGTGTTTACACACTGGAAAAAGGCTGACCTAATAAGAAAATAGACTGTGAGAAGAAGGGGTTTAGTTATAGTTTATATATATATATATATATATATATATATATATATATAGTTTCTTTAGCAATTTGCACCCTTCTCTTCCTTCTCTATTTCTGTTTCCCGTTTGCTATACTTCCTGCTCGGTTCTACATATGTTATGTTAAGGTGAACTTAGTTCAGCAGCTGTTCCTGTTGGCTCTCGTTAGTTATTGTTTAGTTTTTTTACTGTTAAAACATGCCCTTACTTTCTCCTTCCTTCACTTTCTCCACCCTCTTATTTTCTCCTCCATTCCTTTACTTTCTCCTCTCTCTGCCCTCTCTCATTTTCTTATCCCATGGCTGTGCCCTGCCACCTCCTTTCAGCCCCTGAGGCTTACCGCAGCGATGGCACGCTGCGTTAATTGAAAGCGACCCTGACTCGTCCTTTTTAAAGAGCCACTCCGGCTGATGCCCTTTTGTTTTTTCCTCTCCATTGGCAGTTGACAACTGGCCTTTCAGCCCTGGCACACTATAGTGTGACCTTTAACCCTACCGTGCTGCGTTGTCGCTCCTCTCCCACCGTCAAACACGGGACCATTTCCATACCCGCTCAGAAACTGCAGATTTGCACAGCTCTGAGGTACAGCTGAGTTGAACTAAATTATTCCAGGGGCGCAGTTATGGGTAGGCCACTGGGCCAGAGTGAGCCGCGGACCACGCAATCGCATATATCATCGATTTTGCCGTTGTGTCTTTTACTTGGTCTCCCGGATGTTCATGTCATTGATGTCAAACATAAGAGGTTGTTCAACTTATTAACGTTTGCTGCTAGGAAAATTATTATTTTGTTTTGGATCAAGGATGTTGCTCCATCAAATAAATCATGGCATAACATTATAATGGGCTGTATTCCTTGTGAATACATTACATGCATGTTGCATTCTAAATTGGACACCTTCTACAAAATTTGGGACCCTTATTTGAATCATATTGGAACCACACTGTCTGCCACGATACTTGGAGGTTTTCCATACCAACCTTAGATATCTTATATGCCAGCATTCTTCCCTAGTGGGTGCTCTGCTTTGGGGCGGGGGCTTGTCTGCCCTTTGGGTATGGGGGGGTGGTCGCCCGGGCAGGGGTCTCGATCGGGGCCGCTTCTTGGGGCGGTGGCCCTGCCGCCTGGAGGGGTGGCGGTTGCCGCCTTTGAGTGGAGCATGCATGGGTCTGCTCTTGTTGTAATGATTTGGTGCCTATGATAACTGTTGTCTGCCTTTTTAATATATGTATTAATGTACTGTATGGATGTATTCCCTGATTGGGAGTCTATGAAAATTCAAAAGTCACTTGTCATTATAGTTCATTGTCCTTGTCATGTCTTTGTATATTCAATCTTTTTATTTATAATAGTGTTGTGCCTGAGCCGTTTTTCTTTTCTTTTCTTTAGTTTGTTCTTGTTGTGTAATGTCTGTGTCTTTAAAAACCAATAAATATACTTTATAAAAAAAATATATATCATCGATTTTGCAACAAAAACATTTCGTTTAATAAATACACCAGTAAGACGCCTTAAAGCCAAGGTGATAAGCGTCTGAAGCAAAGGCTGCGCAAAGCACACGAAAATATACACTTAACATAGTATAGACCACTTGGAATTATACAAATCGTTTGAGGATTGGCAGACTCTGGCACGAGTGAAATCTCAACTTTTTGTGTGTGTGTCGGAATGACCTGAAACATTGTGTGTCATGATGTGTCGAATACAAAAAAAGCAGTGCACCACCCTGTGGCCCCAACCGACATTGCATACCGACTGTTACAGTGTGTGTGTGTGTGTGAGAGAGAGAGAGAGAGAGAGACACGGTATTTGAAGCGTTCCAGCGGGTCTGTCCGTTAAAGCTGCTATAAGCAATAATGTCAACATTTTAATGACTTTGTTTTTTATTTATTTTTTGGTATTCAGACACAGCCAGCAATGAGTAAAACGCTCCCAAAAAATGTTTTGTCTCTGACACATCTACGGGCCATAATCTGTATTCAAAGATGTCGAAATAACTAACCAATCAGGTAGTAGACAGGCAAATCGACCTTTGAATGCACATTGTGGCCCCTAGATGTGTCACAGAGACTACATTTTTTTGGGAGCGTTTTACCCATTTCTTAGCCTGAGCTAACGTGTTAGGTTTCTGGTCTAGAGGGGCGGGTCGCGGCTGAGATTTGCGCACGCCCTGATTGGATCTCATCGATCTGTCCGTCACCCCCGGCCCCTCCTCTCCCCCCTAGTGCAGCGCTACGTCACATCATTTGGAGCGACGCCCACCCGGAAGGGTTGACTCCCACTTTTAGACCAGAGCGGCCAATGCGTTCCTCCAGGCTTTAAATTTTTGCACCAACAAAAATGAAAGCCTGGTACCGAGGCTACCCATTTCTGGATTTCTGAATACCAAAAAAAAAGTCATTAAAACTTTGACATATTATTGCTTATAGCAGCTTTAACTAAAGGTAAAAATAAGAACTGCCTGGCTGTCACTCTGGAGGCAATATAACCCGAAAATACGGCTAATGAAACCGATTTTTACCCTATTTATTCTGCCCATTGTGACGGCCCAGCTAGCCGTTGCCAGGCCCATCTTGGGCTGCATTTCTGGCTGCGCCACTGAATTGTTCAAGTGAGATTTGCTTCAGAATAGATGCATACTAATGCCATACTAAAAGAGAAAAAAAGCTGCCTTTCTTCAGGGTACCTCATGTACTGTACTCATAAAAGAAATATGTGTTGTTTTTCATCTTTACATAGAAAACAGAGTAGTTGCTCAATCTCAGATTCATTGTAGATGCAAGGAATTCAAAGCCTCTTAAATACCTTAAACATACACCCCCAAACTCGTAAACGGTAAGAGCACAAATGCTAACCAAACAGACAAGCTACAGTACAGCTACACAAGTGATGAAATTATTCTCATTTAATTTTTATCAAAAAGCAATACTATTCCCTCAAAATGAAACACATGTACCTGTAGTGCTTCCAATAATGGTGGGCCAGTCTTATCACCAGTAGAGAACGAGACTAGAGACCATAATGTAATAGCTTTACAGTGCACTCATAAATCACTGGAGAGGCTGCATGCCACATGCACTGACACTCCCAATATGGTTCCCTGTGTCTTTATTAAAGACCACATTATACTGTAAAGAGTCTTCCCTCCCACAGTCCCTTTCCTCCAAACTCTTCAAATTGAGCATTTATGCACTCACAGGAACATGCTGTGCATGTATCCTGCATTATTTATCCAACAGTGGGGTTTGTAATTGTATTAGTCTCCGTCCAGTCCCTTTGAAAACTTAATTGAAAACATGTCAAATGTAAACGTCATAGAAGCTGACAGAAATGTAATATACGCTGAAAAATAAATATTAGAGATTTTAAGGTGGTTAAAAATTGTAACTTACAGCACAACGACAACACAAAGAAAACACCCATCTTTTACATCAGAGAGGGATAAACATTCTCTAAATCAAATATGCATTTATACTACCCTGCCTTGAGCAAGGCGTACACGGCTCAGTGGCCAACAGCAGAAGATTGTAATCTCCCAGAGGTACAAATGTGTCAATGTGGTTTGCTGATAGTGTTTATAATAACAAACAAAAAACTGCCACACCTGAATGCAAATTACAAAAGTTTCGCACATGCTCAAGAGATTGAGCCAAGGTCACTTCTGTAGGATAATGTCTGCAGTCAAATGTGATGTACACTAGGGGGAACAAATCTTTGTAAAGTAATGAACTATTTAATTTGGGCTGAAATTATTTCCTTTCTCTTGGATTTATATGCAGTATGCATGCAAGTAAGTGTACGAGCACACAACAGGCACCACTCTGTATACAGTATGCCTGGCAGAACACATCCTCCAAAGTAGGCATCTCACAACTCAATCTGCAAAGAATTGTTAAACTGCGTGAAAGGAGCCCCCCACAGTCTATCTATCTATCTATCTATCTATGGTATTGATAGTTTGACCAATTCAAATATGCTTTCATCTTAAAATAACAATAATAATCTAATATTACTGTAGGGCTTGACTGTTTGTTGAGGATCTGCAGGGAGTCGGGGACCCTGCCTTACCATGCAGCTACTAGGGCTTTATGCAACTAGTCGACCTTGTTGGTACTAGTTGACTAATTGATAAGATGTTTTCCCCCGTTTTTGTAGGCCTCAAGATCAGCTACATTATAGTTATATAGTCACCAATGTACACTTTTTTTTTTAAATATATATTATAAAAAAAATAAAAATAAAAAAGGGTTGCCTTAATACTTGGTTGTACACCGTGTCGTGCACTGCCACTGTTATATAAACAATAATTAACAATTCCTTCGGGATCAATAAAGTATCTAATATCTACCTACATAGAAAGGCAAGAGAAAGACATGCTGGACTCTATGGCATCCAAATGACCAACCAGTGGGTGACTGGTTAGATCAGATGTACGCATGCCTTTGCCATGCCTGTTGCACAAATGTTATAACCCGACATCCCAGATTGCCGGGTCATTGTCGTTATCTCGTCTCATGTGGCACACGTAACCCTCAGATGCACATACCGCTATGCCTAAAGAGGACCAAACTGACAGGTAATCCTGATTACAGCCCAGATGTGTCATTTCCATGGATGCGTTTTCCTCATGCTACCGTCTCTGCTGAAACACGGGAGTGTCCCCTCAATCCTAACTACCGGCACCCATCAATGGACGACCGTGAACTAGCATAGATGGCCAAGTAATGAGCTCCTGTTGCCTTGTCAACACCATCCGTTGTTTTGTTCCCGACAGATACACCACCCCCTAATCTCCTTCTCTTGGTGCACAAGGCATTTCAGTAAACACGGCATCTATACGTTCCATGGAATTTCATATCGTCTGAAAATACCTTGGATAGTCTGCTATACATGGATGGCCTGTTCACAACTTGTTCAGCCTGTCTGTTTTCTAGGGGGGTAATTTTAGGTTATATCAAGACATGATTACATTTTAAATTCATAGACGATTGTGAAAGTGATAAGATAAAATGATAAAATGTTCAAAGGCCACAGTTCGGGCTGCAGATCTGGAAGCAGTTGGATCGTAGTAATGAAAAATGATGACAGATAAAGCATTTTTATTTCAGCACACATACTGTAGCCCCATGGGCCAACTCATCTAAAGACAGCATATAAATTGTCTTGCAGCACACTAGGTTGATTCATGGAAGTCATTTCACATCAGAAAGGTTATTACAATGACTTTGGTTGAACATTAACACTTTTGACCACACCTTCCAACACATGAGCAGTCAATCTCCAATATAATAGCGGTAAAACCAGGAAACTTAATCACTTGTGCTTTAGATTATATATATTATGTTATATTAATGCAGGTTTTATTTTAAGTAAGAACTTTTTGGAGTCATTGACAATTACAGAAAAAAGACATGTTGCTGATGGAACTTTTACTTTTATAAACCACAGCAGGGGTGCCCAAAAGGTAGATCGTGATCTACCAGTAGATCAGTAGATAAAGACCAGTAGATAAAGGCTGTGCAGGTAGATCACATGACATGGCCCTCAAAAAGGTATAATTAAAATAGGCCTATAAAAAGCATATATTAATAATCAAAATTCACAAAACGCCTCTTTTTGGCATCTGTCATTAATAGGTGACTTGATTGATTGACAACAGGGCCTGCATCAAGGTCAAATGCTTTGTGTTCAAGAGTCAGTAGAATTACAAAAAAAAAAAAAACTCACACAGAATGGGATGAAGACTTTCCCCAGACTATTTCCCATTGTTTGTCTTATACATTGTTGCTATTACAAAGCCCCCTCATGTACATTTTTGGGGTTGTGGGTAGATCATGTTGAGCTTGCCATTTTTAAAGTAGTTCTCAAGTCAAAAAAGTGTGGGCACCCCTCCTGATGTACAGTATATATTGGCTTAAAATTCTCTCTTGCCCTTCTGGTTTTACCTTCAAGCACTTATCAGACAGTATACGTCAGAGGGAAGAGCAGGGCCACATTCCTCAGGCAGGTAGTGAATGCATACGATGACATTTCCTGTGGAGTGACATTCTCCTTTCTAGCCACTGCCAGTGTAGCATCAAGTCAACCACGAGGATGTGAAATTCCAAAACACAGACAACTACATTTACAGTTTTACACTGTAAAAAGTTTTAATGTAACCCGGAGCATACAAATGAACCCGTCAATCTGGTTACATTTGTACACTGAAGATTGTGCTGTGTATTAAAGTTCTCGATACACTTGTGTCGTGTGACAAACAGGTGTGTGCTGTCATGATGAAACGAAATACCCTGGCCTTTAACAAGACAGGTCTGACACTTTAGTTGCATGCATTGTGTTGATTACCCTGCTATAATTATACATGACTCTTTGGAAAACTCTGTAATCTCCTAGTTTTTGCAAAGCATCACAACATTATATCATGGGGGGGGGGGGGGGGGGGAGTTCCACCTATGGTCAGGATAACAAACCGTATGCACATAAATATTCCCTAGTAGCAAATCTATATAATATTATATTGCAAACTGGAAAATATGAAGTTATTTTACAGTAACTGTGGCAGTGACCGACAGTGACCGATTTCTAGAGTTTTGGTATTGGGTTTAGAAAAGCTAAGGTTTCCCACTCCCTTTGTCTTCTTGCTCGCCTCATCCCATTACTGAGTCTTATTTCTGTTGGAACTGGAAAACAATATTTCCCTCTGCGACTTGACCCAGAAGCACATCAATTGTTGATGTCTAGAATAACATATTTTTACTTCTAAGAAGCCCAGTTAACTTAAGTAGGTGAACCAACGTCTCACCTACAGACTTTGCAAACAAAGCTCAAGGAATGGCTTTGAATAGAAATACGTAGCTGTAAAAAATAAATAAACTCCAAATCAAATCACCAGAACTTGGTGCAGCTAGGGAGCAAATATAAAAGATACACAGCGTATGCCGGGCTGAGGTTCTGAGAGGATTGCATCCAACACGTCATGTTCCACAATCTCTTCTAAACGTTTTGTAATGATTCCAAAGTGAACCATTACATAATTAATTATTGACAATGCTCTTGCGCACACTGGGTCAGAAATACATAACACCAAAAGCACATGTTTTTTTTTTTACTCGTATGGAGCTCTTAGCAAACATAATTCATGAACGCCAGTGTTCATATTCCATTGGAGGTTTGCTCTTTAATGACTGGGGTGAGGTCTTACGTCATCATCATGTTGGTTGAATGAGTGGTTGCAATGAGGGATATAGGTTGGGCTGGGATGGTGATGCTCTTATCCTAGCATGATCTCATGAGTAAGTAGTAAAGTACTCCTGGAAACCAACAGGTTGTTTAGGCCCACTCCTGCTCTGATCCTGCAATTTGCCTGGAAATTTGGGGTTGCCACTTTCGTCCACATCATTAACGATTATTGCTCCACTGTCAAAGGCAAGGTACACTGCACTTCTTAAAATGTTCACAGATGGTGAATACAAGCACAAAAACACTAAGGCTTTCCTTTCACTGGCAAATATAAAGTGAAGTGAGCAGTACAACAAGAAGGATGTTTCCTGTTGGCAAACACATTTTGTACATGGTGTAAAAGTATCAGATATGACTAAGAACCACAGAAAGCAAGATGATCTGTTGAGATTCCTATTCCTTGAATGTATTCAATAGTCTATGAAAGCAAGTCTCTCTGCTCTCTCTGTTTTCCATCTCCCTCAAGCAGATGGCATCAACAGGAAACACTGAACCTTGCATGGAGAGAGAGAGAGTGACAGAGTGAGGTAGTGTGAAAGTGCAGCAGTGATTGAATGTTGGAAAGTCTGGTGCAACCGTGCAACAAACCCAAAGGAAGGAAAAAGTGTAGAGGAATAAATAACCAAGAAAACACCAAAAAACAGCAGAGCAGGACTCACACTGTCAGTCTTTTACTGAGAAGTTGAACCGACCCAGAACAGAACGGCCAATAGGTGAAAGGAACAGCTAAAGGAGGTAGCTGAGCCCCAGGTGAGCCCTGTGGATGGCCATTTCACACCACTGACTAACACTGACAGGTCAGCTGGAAGACCCACTGAACGGGCTCAACAGAAAGAATGGGCTGTAACTGAACACGCACGCAAACACACATTTCCTTTTCAATCTGCCTCACAATAACTAGGCCATTGTTTATTGACCTTTTGCAAGGCACTTTTCACCAAGCAATCGCTTCTTTAACTCTGGGTACGGAAATATTACTCTGGCCCCCAGTGTGCTGTAAATTCACCAGCTTCCACCTGGCTGGAAACACTTCACACCATTCCATCAAGACTGTATCAGGGAGGAAGCACAAAACCAACTGAACCTCAAAAGACAAAGCTGAAATTCCATGATTAGTGGCAACAGCAAATCAATTAAAGCCAAAAACTGGAGCCTTGTGCACACAACAGCGCTTCAGAACCACAATCTGATCCAGTTTTTACCAACAGCGGTGTGTGGTCACATCCCTTCTTGAGCTGGATGTGACCCGGTGCAGCCCAATATTCCTCCGAGGGTTTTCGCAGCACTACGGTTTAACTTTAAAAGGACATTTTTGGATCCTCTCCATGATTCTCTCATGGATGAGAAATGGAGGTGGCGAAGCGGTCATGGTGGCTCGGTTGCAACGGCAGCCTAGCGACGCCGACTGAATAACGGTGACAGTGCGAGTCCTGTTCTGCTGACAAGCAGCAGGGATGCAGGCGGGCAGGCTAAGGCTTATCTGCCAAAACAGCTGGGGCGCACCACACCTCTCACCACCGCCACGTCTCAACGACTACATGCTGAGAGAATTAGAGGGAGAGAGAGGAGCACAAGGGGTGGTAGAACATAGGTGTAGACACGTAGGTACAGGGATGTGATCGGTAAAAAAATACAGACGATCTACAATAATAAATGAAGGAGGGGAGAAATGTTGCATAATAATAAAAGAAAGGCGAGATGAGAAGTTGGGGGGTGACAGAGACAGAGAGGAAAGCAAAAGAGCAGAACATTAGAAGAGAAAAATCCGACTTTCCTTTCTCTCTCGCTCGCTCTGTCGCATGGAGATTACACTTGCCGCTTTCCACTGACGCTCTCACGCTGGGTGCCTCCTCCACCTCCTGCACTCACTAAGAGTAGACCCACTCCTGATGTAACACATCCGTAAGCAGCAGCAAAAGAACTAGCATTCCATTAGGGATGTTCCACGGTTCCAACCTCATCTCCCACAACACGTCAAGTGTCAATTAAGCAGGGCCGGGCTGCTGTAGTGGAGCGCTGCGACGCTACACCAGGCCAGGCCCTTGTGGGCACAGTGTGTGTGAATGAGAGATCCCAAGCGTCCTTTTAAATGGAGACGTTGATAACGGTGGCGTTTGCTTGAGCCTTGAAAGGATACAATAAATTATAGGGTTTAGGGTAAGGTAACTTTACACCCATGTGTGAACAGCCCATTACATAATAGGGATAAGCTTGAGGAAGCTCTCAACATACAAAAGGCCATCATTGCCCTAAAGGCCTAAACATTTAATAAAAGGACATTTCTACGGCGGTGAACAAGTCTCAAAACAGCATTGAAAGGAGAAAACAACAGTGTCTTGAGTCCGTGTGCTGCACTTTCTGTATTGTAATGGAATTACAGCAGTCCCCATCTGATGGATGAAAGTGCCATGTCTGCAAATGCCTATTTTACATAGCAGAGAGCCTCTCCTGCAGACCACATTCATCATCTGACAGTTCGATGGTTCTATTCATCTTAATGCATGCCAGGCCTAAAGCGTAGGTCCAGGTTGCATGCTACTGCCATGAACCCCACTGTCTGACTAATAACGGGGAGCTGTAAAGGCACCAAATTGCCTTTGTAAAACCAAGGTCAACCAAGGTCAACATTAAAGGAGCATTCAATGATTTGGGTGATTTTCACCCCGGTAACAAGAAGCACTATGCAGTGTGGGGGACACGCAACACCAAGGCCCGCCCCCGCTCGATCGTGATTAGCGGAAAGCCCCTCTCTATTCTGATTGGATGAAGGCTGGGCCACCTATCCAAAATGAAACCTACGTTTTTTTTTGACCCCAGGGGTTAACTGGGGACAGGGAGGAACTCCTTATATGGTCAGCACACTCTATAGTAGGGAGGATTATAAGAAAGTGATATTTGAATTAAGTGAAATCCCTGAATATACCTTTAATGCATAAACTATAGGCTACCGACAGCATCATCACATACAATAATCTGGTACTATCATGTACTGCCTATGTTTATTAAGAGATAACCAACTTTAGCTCACATTAGCTAAAAGATCACGAGCACTCATGAAATGTCCATGGATAATAATGTCCATGTACATTTCATGTAATTGCATGAGTACTGGTGATATTTTTGCTTATATTAAGATAATTACTGACTCAAAGGAATACATGTTGTCAGGAAAAGTGAACAAACTTTAATAATACTTTAATATTTCTCGATTAAGTATTTGTTTTGCATGTAGGTGCATGTGGAAGAGAAGCTCAATAAATAGATAATAGCAAAATAAATATACAGCCCAACACCTCATAACTGAAAAGATATGTAAACATATTGACCCATCAATCAAGTAACTCATGCACAAAGTAGTGCAATTTAATGAATACAGAGATATTTCATAGAATACTGCTTAGTGGGAGTGTTCTTGTGACCTACAGCATTGAATAACAACGATGCTTAAGTAATCTGTTTGCCTCAGCAAGTAAGCAAACAGTTCTTTATTTTCTTGCTTTTTCACTCTTCTTGGCAAGTCTGCAGGGATAATTGGCATGCATGTCCTGGCAGGGCACTCTACGAGTCAGGTCTCAAGTTTGGGCACAAAGCACAAAGGCTCTGCTATGCCCACAAAATTTGTTTAATGGTATGATTCAGCTACAGGCTGAGTCCTGTAGAGCTCGGCTGATCCCATCAATCACTGTAAATCCATTTCTCTGGGAAAACACTGAGCCACACAGCCCCCCCAACAACTACCACACAAAGTCCTCCACCCTTAACCTTGCAGGGAATCGAAAGTAGGGGCAATGCTAAAGAGGCAAGGGGGAGAGGGACAGGCATGGAGGTGGGGGCCTACCAGCAATAATCTTTATCCCAATGGATAATAGCCAAGATGGTGAGAGGCGCAAGACGGTGGCAGGGATTAGGGGATGGGGAAGTCAGGGAATTGAGGAAGGGAGATGGGAGGGGTGGATGTGGTACGATCGAATCTTCTCATTAACTTTGTTCAGGCCTGAGGAGAGCTGGAGGGTGAGGAGGAGATGGAGGGCGAGGAGGTGGTGGAGGGGAGGATTGGTTTAATGAAGACTCCTGCCGCGAGGGTTCGTCTTTCCAACTGCGCGACTCTGTGAGTAAGCCTGGCAGACAGATGGGCCGGAGGAATTGATTAGTGGAGACAGTCCACGGAGGCCAGTGCCGACTGAGAGGATAGTTTTCAGTTAAGGTTGAGCACACAGTCATGGTTATCAAAGACAATCAAATGTCACAGGAATTGATTATGAATGTGGATACTCTCCAAAGACGCCTGCTGTAAAGATGGAAATACACATCAACAGAAGGTTTAAGCCCACCACACACCGGCTGTGTCCCCCGCGCGTCGCCGCGCGGCGGACACAGCCGCCTCCATTATTTTCAATGAACCTATCGCACACCGGCTGCGTCCGACGCGCGCTGGCGCGCGGTCACGCCTCGCCTGCCGCGCCGATGCACCGCTGTTCTATTTTCCAGGCGTTGCCTTGTGTTCTGCAGCAGGTTCTGGAGGATCCCTGAGCTAAATGATTAATAGATAGGTACAAAATAGACCCTTAAAGGAGAATTCCATGCTAGAAGGCTTTCTTATCTTTCTTTGTAGTCGTTACGTTCCCACCAAAGAGGTCCAGGTGTTTTTTTGTGCAAACGCTCCTTATTGGCTATTTCCCCTACCATAAGCGCTCAATGAATTGCATTGCATGGAATGGGAATTAAATGGGGCTATGGGGTGTTGTGCTAATTCGCTTATTTCCATCGAAATAAGTAGTAAACTGTGCCGCTTGGGATATTATTTACATTATGAAGAGCCGATATATACAAAAAATATATAATTTTGAGCGATGGAAATAAGCGAATTAGCCCAACACCCCATAGCCCCATTCAATTCAATGCAATTCATTTAGGGCTTATGGTAAGGGAAATAGCCAATAAGGAGCTTTTGCACAAAATAACACCTGGATCTATTTGGTGGGGAGTGGGGACGTAACGACTAAAAATAAAGGTAAGAAAGCCTTCTAGCATGGAATTCTCCTTTAACGTGTCAGAGGATTTTAGTATAGATTGAGGTCCCAGAGATGAAAATGAATAATAAAAATACATAATCATAATTATTAAATGTGGATCCATGGCCTTTTGCATATCAAACTTAGGTTCAGAATCACTGGCCTAACTAGCAGATTATATATATACTGTAACAATCATCAAGTGTGAGTGCTGCAAGTCGATGTGAGAGCAATCCTTGAACATATTTGCTCTGCTCATGTCACCAATTCTAATGGTGCAGACAACTAGAAATAGAGGCTAGCCGGTATCCTGGGCCTGGCCATGCCTCACTCTGTTGTCCTTCAGAGAGCTGTCCCACTTATTCAGCCTGGTCTCTGTGTGACATCCATCTTTCACACGACTGACAGCTACCCCCACCACTCTTTACCATTCATGTTTACTCTCTATTGTTCAAGGTTCTGAGTTGATGCCCAGGCATATATGATTCGGTCATCTCCACTGGCTAAAAAAATAAATGAATGGAATTTTTGTAGTGCTCAAAGCACTTACAATGGTTCATTCATTCATACATTGGGAGGTGAAGCAGCAAACAGTTGATGGTGGCAAGCTCACACCGACTGACTCATTGGAGGCAATGTAGGGTTCAGTGTCTTGCCCAAGGACACTTCAACATGTAGACCACACACACACACACACACACACACACACACACACACACACACACACACACACACACACACACACACACACACACACACACACACACACACACACACACACACACACACACACACACACACACACACACACACACACACACACACACACACACACACACACACACACACACACACACACACACACACACACACACACACACACACACACACACACACACACGCTGAACCGGCACTGCAAACGACCTCCCTTAAGGTAGATCATGGTCTGGATAAATATTCCATTAAAAATGTTTAACACAGCTTGTCGTGGATTACCCTACAAATACATATTATGAAAATATTTAAAGACCCTGTAAGGAGAATTCAATGATTTGTTTATAAGCACATTATACAAATATACAGTATACATGTTAGTCATGGCAGTGTTGGAGTAAGACCACTAGAACTTTTTGTTATCATGTCCAAGTTATGATTTTATGGGCAGGGTTAAAATCCACCCATGGACTAGCGGTTAAGGCGCATACCACATGTAGGCTCTAATGCTTCGGATTCGATTCCCGAGCCAGATTAACTTTGCTGCACATTTGCTCCCTGTCCCTCTCTCCCCGTTTCCTTTCTATCGCAACTGTACTATCCAATCCAATGCATAACCACCCAAATATTTAAAATCATCACTTGATGATGCACTGAGGTGATAATGTAATATGTAATGATACTTTCATACTGAAATCATAAGTATGTCATCAGGTGGTGATGTACTGTAAGCTCTGCCCAATCAATACACAGAACGCAAGTTACATGGCAGCAGCCATCTTTGTTTATACAGCATTACGACAAATTCCTGTCAAGTTCTTTCAGCTCGGTTTTGTGCTCCATCATACAAGGGGGGGAAAATCACACTTATGTGAAGTGAGGGGTGCCTCACTTATTTTAACTAATATTGTACTACCGGTATGTTTGTTTAAAGTGCTCTGAACAAACATTAGAAAGTCCATAGACTTGCTGCCATAATTTCCGAAAGCTAGCCGTTGGAGAGGCTAGCGCCCCTCAAAAAGGTTCTCTAAAAGTCGTTGCACATGGACTGCAATTCCAATTCTTGTAGTAAGATCCATGGTACCCTGGAGACCATGTCACATCTAGAAATGTAGGCCTGCCACTATCACCATGGTTACTGCCGCCAAACACCACTGGCAATGGCAAATAGACTGACCACATCCGAACATTTGACAGTATATTGGCAGAGACCGTGCGCATCATCAGACAATAAAGACTGTGGGGCATGAGGACACAGTCAGTGAGAGCCAGTTACATTTAGAGGAAGTAGTGTGCTTGTGTAGGAATAAATAGACAGACAGAGCTCCTGAGCCAGAACTAGCACGGAGGGCATCTGTAGTTCACATAATGTGGAATGTTAATTAGCCCTGGAAAAACAGAACACCTCTCTCTTAAATGTCACATCCTCATGAGGAGGGCAGGGATGGCAGTGGGCTCCATTGACTTGTGTGGACCGATGGGTGCCAGGGTTTGTCATTCCAATTGTATTTTGTTCTCTTACCCGAACCCTTCTTTCTTTCAAAATGATCCTGCTCCTTCTCTTAGCCTTTCTGTGCCGCCGTTTACTCTGTGATGAATGGCTTCATTTCAAGTCGGGCTTTCTTTGCTAGAATGAGATTACAATCTGTGCAATTGTGTGGAAACAAGATTGATCTAGCTAACAAAAACGAGGTTGCAGTAGAGGAAGGAAAATAGAAAATGGACAGTAACACAGAACTTCACTGTAACTGTTTTTTGGTACATCCTCTCCGATAGAACCTTTGCTCTTCTTACAAAACACATCCGACAGATTTGAAGCTTACAGAAAAAGGTCTCGATAAGGGACCAGGGAAGCCAAATACAACATAAATCACGGGTCATGGATTAGTATTACAAGATTAGTGTAAATAAGTATCAGAATTGTTTGAAATGAGACATGACACTGACAATGCAGTGGCCTTTTGAATGGCAGGGCTTGTTATCAGAATGGTTTCACAGCCTAAGAAGGGCAGGGATGGTGATAAGGATGCATCGTTAGAGTGATTGGATTGATTGGATAATTCGTACAACCATAGGAATTGAAAATCGTAGGGCAAAAATTATGATGCGTGTAGTTCACACTGCCTATATAAATCATACAAGTTTCATCATGAGCAATGGTTTTCTTAATCAAGTTTCTGGCCGAGCTTTTTGTACCCTTACCACTTTTCATGATTTATAGTTAATATAGTAGCTAAAAAATGGCTTGGGGTTATCACTGAATATTAAGCAATACCTAAAATTACTTGAAATAATAATTGCCTCCCTTACAATTCACCGCAAATTAATCACACACGGATTGGAAAATGAATCACTCCTCTGCTAAGGTACAAAAAAAGGATTGGCTTCATTGGGATATAGAGCAAATTTACTGGCATGAGTCGATATATAAAATTGAAGGGGGATATTTTTTAATCCTCTTTCAAATAGTATACAGTATTTATCCCAGGGCTAATGACAAAGATTGCATGTGTGAGCCATTCGCGGAACAGCTACCGAACTGAAACGGGGGTACGGCACAAGTGAGGGTGGTGGTGAGTGATGGCACAGCAAGGCATTGATTCAGGAGTTCTCCACCCTGGGGAAAGTTCTCCACCCTGGGGAAAGTTCTCCACCCTGGGGAAAGTTATCCACCCTGGGGAAAGTGAAAACGTATGCTGTTCTGTTTACCAGCTGAATGCCAGGGGAGAATGTAGAGAGAGTAAGGAGAACGAGAGTTAAGGAACAGACAAAAGCCTGTCCAAGGAATTGGTAGTTTAATGGCTTACACACTGACTGCCAGACACTAAGACGAAACGTCTTAGTGTCACAATATGTTTTCGGAAGAGACACAAAAAAAAGAGTGGGCTCCCAAAATCCCAACCAGCAGTTGCTAAACGTCACTCACAATCTTTCAGTCACCAGGGACTCGGGGAGCGAGGAAGAGGGGACAAAGTAACAAACAGAAGAGAGAGAGAGAGAGGAGCAAGAAGGAAAGCAAAACAAAGACTGAGGGGGCAAGTGAGAACTTAAGAACCTATTCATTCTGATCCAGGTCTCCTGTAGGGGAACTACAGTCAAAAAAATATCGAATCCGGGGGAATACATCTGATGGATGTTCCGGACCAACACTTCCGGCTATGCACTCTCGCAGATGAGTAAGCCTGGGACCGAGGCTACCAGAGAGTTGACCAAATCTTTACTTCACTGGTCAGACTATCAATTTATTTACTTAACATGAATTTAACATATTCAACTTTGAATGGTAATATCATGATGTGTGTATGATGTTGTGCTGTGTGTGTGTGTGTGTGTGTGTGTGTGTGTGTGTGTGAGTGTGTGCATGTGCACACGCACACACTGCACAGTGTTTATGCTCACACGGACATATGCTCACAGACATATCCCTGAGAGGGAAACAATTGGCAGTGTTGTCTTGTATCTGTTTTCATAGATCCATGTTGTGCTGCTGTACCAAAAGAAGCAACTCCAAATCAGATTGATTTGGTCTTGAGCCATGCCTAGTGCCTACTCTCATCTTGCTTCCGCCAGAAACGGAGAGCGTGGGAACTGCTTCTGGAGCATTGAAAGGAGGCGGAAGAGTGACCCTGACTTATCGACCAGGGCTCCCACCACACATCTGCATGACTGCCATGGAGCGCTGCCAAAAACAATGCCTGGATAAAAACAGCCTAGCAGCTGAATAAACAAACAAATAAAATCAACTATTAGTATTTTTAGAGAGAGATTAGTTGCCGTTTCTATTGCAATATTTGGAATTTTTAGCTTATTTTGTAAAAGAAATAAACGGGACATTATCACATACTGGGAGACTAAGGAAGACCTTTGGTCTTGAAACATTCCTGTACTGTAATAATGTGCTTTATAAATTGAAGCTATACTAGATGGTGGATCATTTTGTGGCAAATCACACACACACACACACACACACACACACACACACACACACACACACACACACACACACACACACACACACACACACACACACACACACACACACACACACACACACACACACACACACACACACACACACACACACACACACACACACACACACACACACACACACACACACAATTTTAAACCAAAGGACAACATTTCGTAACGTTCTTTAATTTACACCTGGCTTGGAGTCATGGGTCATAGATTATTGACATTGTAGATTGGCCACATTAAGTCCGAGATCCAAATTGGGATTGTTTTTTTGTGTCTTGTTTGTCCACAAATGTTTTGCCAGGTGGCCTACCACTACTACCTCTAGTAGTGACCATAGTAGACATTTTTTCATGGGTAAGTCTTCAATAGGAGACTTACCCATAAACCCATTGTCTGAACGGCATAAACTCTGAACGTCGCAACGTGAAGCCGTGAGCTGAGGCAGAGGCTGCAGCACACAAACTGATTATAGATGTTAATAAACGAGAGCTTTCTGCACCTGCCAGTTATGACTCGTCATTCTTGTTTAATGATATATACCGCATTTTGTAATAAGACTAAACAATAAATAATATTAAGATACATCAATAATACAGAGGCAGTGGCAAATTCATTAATAGAAACTAACCCTAAGCCTTGGTGGTAGTAGTACATAGGTGAGCACAATCAATATCGATTTATTATTTACCGTTGCAATATTTGTAACAGTAACAAGACAGTGAAGAAGCCCCTTTCACTGAGCTGACATGACTGATTTGAATATCAAAACATGATGTAAAGCGGTGATTAAATGCCAATTACAGCTTGTGCCAGTGAAAAGTCAATTCGCATTTCAGAGGCTGAGAACGGGCAGATGCAAAGGTGAAAAGGAGGAGAGTGGAAGAAGGAGAGCTAAACACAGGCTGTAGAGAATAAGGAAACGATATTGGAGAGAGTGTGAACAAACATCATGAGTCGGATCCTGAGGGGGGGAGACTGCCAGACCCGAAAGAACATGACATTCAGCAGTCTGAGCACATGCACTATCTACTGTAGAAATAGGATTTCTGCCATTCCTGTCACCGTACGTCCATAAATTATGGACAATTTGCATTGGGCAGCATTCAATTAAGAAAAGGATTCAAAGGAGGACAGTGGAAGGCTGTCTGACAAAACCCTTTAAAAACAAAGGCTCCTTATTCAAACGTCTCCATTATGCAGCCCTAGAGCCTCCCTCCGGGGCAAGATTCTTCTGATTGATCTTGCATTACTTATTTATGCACCCATAATGAATGCTGAATATAAGAAATGTGGGTATTGGAGAGAGAATGCAATGGCAAAGAAGAAAAGATTCAGTTCGGGCATGGTGTTGCTGCAGGGATTTTGATCGTCCGTCTGGACCCCTTGGGGAAGCCGTGTTTGCCATGCTGAAATACAGCAGCTGTGACATAGCGCCGCAGCGCTCTGGGACAACAGAGTGTGGTTAAGCAGCATATGCAGGCACATGCACTGCCATGGCTTTTTATGACGAACCAGCTCACACAGCAAAGAATCCTGGTGTCAATTTTACTCAGGTTAGAGTGAAATATTGGACCCCCAAGTGTTAAATTGAGACCCAGGATTTTGCAGTGCAGGTCCCGACTCCCAATGGACGCCTCCACAGTCCACACACACTCATACAAAATAAATAGCTAAGAGACAAACTTAAGTTTAATTATTGGAAAAATAGGCTGAAATTAGCATGACCAAAAGTGTTGGTAGAGGGTAATGAAGTGGTATATGGGAGGGGACTTTAGTGAGGTGGCAACCTACGGCAGATCTGCTCAGAGATAATCTATAGCAATACCTGACAGCTCTTCTTAACATTGTGGTGGCATTGTGATTGTAAATACAATACATTGTAAATTGAGTGCTCTCTCTTCTTCGGAGTAACGTGCTGGGGGTTGGGGGTGAACAACAGAGCGGGTGACACTCACAACCTAAACAGGCTTGTGAGAAAGGCAAGCTCCGTTGTGGGGTCACGCCTGGTGGCAGTGGAGGAGGTGGCTAGGGTGAGAACAGCAAGGAAGCTGGATGCCATCCTGAATGTTTGTTTTTTAAGGGACCAAGAAGTCACGAAGTGACTTTGGTCACTTATTGTTTTTGTGTTTATTTATCTTCTTCTCCTTCTCCTTCCGGCAAAAACAGCTGTTCTGGCTGAACCATGCAGTCGGTTTTTTGCGAAACTTGTCAACATGGTAGAGGGCCATGGCAAACGGTGACTATGCGAAGCCCATGACGATTGGCCAAATGGTGCCGCTATAGCACTCAATTGAAAATGCAAACTTTGAACGTGCATATCTCATGAACCGTTTGACTGTTGGCAATGACACTTTGATACACATATGTGTCTCCTCATGCCGAACAACTTTCGTGTTCTAACTTTTGACCTCTGACCTTTAAATCACCCGCCATTTTGAATGATTGCTGGTTTGTGAAAATCTCTCGTTTTTCAGTCCATCTGATTTTATATCTTTTTATAAATCTACAGTACCACATTCTCTATATGCGCATAGCCGCACACACACACACACACACACACACACACACACACACACACACACACACACACACACTCTTTATCTTAATGCTGCGGCATTCATTTATTTCCATTTGAAAGCCATTTGTAAAAAAGAAAAGCTAAATCTAACCCTTTCTACTCTTGGTACTTAATTGGTCTTGATACATAAGTCTGCACATGTGGTATTTGGAGAAATATCACAGAAAACCCAGCCATGTGTACTGATCTCCTTCCTCTTCCCTGTAAACTTTTCTAATTTTGGTTATCTTCCCTTGTTTTTAGTTGTGCTGTGATGTGTATATAGTATACTCTGAGATCTACCAAACATTGGAGTGTGCACAGTAAAATACAACTTGTCAGGGGTCCTATGTGTGCACTGCACTCTCAGACTTAAATTAACACTCAGGATTTTACTATGCATGCAAATGAGGGATTCCTCCGTTTCACTGGTTCACTTGTGATTACATATGCCTTGTTTATACAAACCTAATGCCTTATAGGACCACTCTTGCTGGCTTAGCTAGTGACTGACAAATGACTGTTCTCTGTCCTGGCTTGAGCAAGCCTTATATGCCGCTCAACAGGCACATTTCACCTACTTCATTGTGTCAGTTTGGACAGCATTCAAGTGTAACATGCAGAAGTCAGACATGCATCAGCAAGTATCAACAGTGCTTAAGCTAGTAGTATATAGAACCTAGATGGCGAGTGGTGGTGGTGGGGGGGCACTGAGAGGGCAGAGAGCATTGTGTGTTTTGTTTCAATATACCCAACAACAATAATGTGGTAAACAGCTGGGGCATGACAGAAATGTTCCCCAACAGGAACAACAGATTCTCTGCACATGCTGAGCAAATCTTAAAAAAATGATAAAGATTCTTACACATCAATAAACTTTCTCTTCTGAGACAGTTCAGTTCTTGCCGAGGAGCTGAAGCATGGTTCAGTTCTATTACCATTTGAAAAGAAAAAACGGATGTACAGGGCTTCAGAAAGGAAGGCTTAAGGACAGAGGAATGGAGGGAGAGCGAGGAAAAAGTGGCTGACTTGTTGAACCTGACACATGGATGAACTTTACTTCAGTATCAACTATCAATACATTGCCATTCTTCTTGTTACAAGTAAGACGCGCAAACGCGTGAAGCGAACGCAGCTCGTGTGTGTGTGGTTGTGTGTGTGTGTGTGTGTGTGTGTGTGTGTGTGTGCTACAGCTGCGCCCTCTGGTGGCGGGCGGGTGGTGTAACAGCGTGACACACACACACACACACAGACATTTAGCCCTTGCTGTCATAGTAAGTGGCTCACTGCGTTCGCAAACATTTTGTCTTCTACCGTATCCATGTCTGAGTGGAAACTAACAGGCAATCTGGCAATGATCCACGTGCTGTGGTATACCCGTGGGGGAAGAAAATCATACAGAAATCCTGCTTGCAACGAGCAGTTACAAATTAAAAAAATAATATAAATTACTATCAAATAGATTTTGAGCACTCCATTAGTGCATCCATTGCTGGACCCCCTCGAAAACAAGATACATCTCAAGGGGATATCCTTTTCTCAATAAAGGTTCATACATTGGCATTTACTGTAGTTGTCTCCACCAGGCCGAAGGCATGTGGGGAGAGTATGTTTTGCACTCCGTCCGTCCGCGTGTCCGTCCGTCCGTTTGTGTGTCCGTTTGTGTGTCCGTTTGTGTGTCCGTGTGTGTGTCCGTGAACAGCTAATCTCGGCCACCGTTAACCCGGTCGATGCCATATTTTGCACACACACTCCCTGGATGCCAACCATGAACCTCTGCCCCAAACTTTCCAGAACGGCCTGTTATAGCGCCACCAGGAGGCCGCTTTGTGCAAAACAAGTTTTTGCACAGTACACCTACAGATTTTGTCCAAACATCACGCAAATTGGTACACAGTCTCTCTAGAGCCATTCAACGAAACGGGTCTTTCAGATTTATCAGACTCCATCCTGATTGGTTAAGATTGGCTTCCAAAGTTCACAGGAGTGCTCAGTTTCAAACAAAATGCTGCAAATCATGAACACATCGCGTGATTTCCGTGAAATTGTGCACCCACATTCCCACTAGGCCGAGGACGAAATGCCACATGAACAATTTCAACTCAGCCTCAAGGTGGCGCTATAACTGGCCGAAAAGTGTTTTTACCTCTAACTGCACGGATCTGTGGATAACCTGGTGGAGACCTGTGCCCGGAAGGGCACTTTTTCTAGTTATGCATCTGAAATTAAAAGTGTAATTTATGAGTAAGTAAACCAGTGGTGGAAAGTCCCAAAAGCCTCTGAAACTGCAGTGTCTACGGTAGTTATGTGTGAATACTGTGTGTATGTATAACATGCATATTGTAAATGTGGTACAGCACAGCAAACTGGGTTACAGTGTCAGTGTGTCATGCTGTCTACCATGCATGACTGAAGCCTACTGTAATTTATACTAAGTTGCGTGCTGTGGTAACCATGTCATGTGCCGAAAATATGTAGCTGATCTACAAGCGCACAAGCACTTCTGAGGTTGTAGATCTGCCATTTTTAATCGCACAACATATTCGGCACACAACCAAGTATAAATTAAGCATAAGAGGATTGGGGAAATTAATTTACTGAGTAACAGTTTCTAAATGAAATGCTCAGACTACTTGTTTCAGTGCCAAGAGTTCAGACAAGCAATGAAGTGTTACATTTCCAAATAGATTGTTGCATCGTTGGGAAAGCTAAAATGGTTTGAAACCAGGATTGAAAACAGTCAGACGTACTGAGATGCAAGTGATATGCATTCCCTTGTGTTAGCGTGTGAATGTTTCCCTGAGAATCAGTCTGACTTCACCTCAGGGTAGCTGCCTGCGGCCACACAGGTGGGTAGTGGCACTTGTTTCCACCTGCTGTGTTTTGGGTTCTCTCTGCCAGCAATTACTCCCAAATCCTTTATTAGCACATTCCCACGCCCGTTTGGTGCTATACAAGCCTGCTTGGGAGCATGTACATTTTGTGGTGTGGTATGAAGTGAATAAACCATTTCTGGTTCAGCAAAGGAAACCTCACAACCTTATGGAGGAAAAACGACCATGACATTTTTGAATCTCCAAAAGTGTTGACAACTTGATCCGAGGGGAAAAAACTATCCAGGGTTCTCCAGCGCTCTGCGCTGACCTAAGGCCGAGAGCCAAGTACTGAACAACACCTCTGCAAAAGTGCGCTTGACAGGGCAATCGGAGCGTAATGGAATTGAAGTTCTCCACTTTGGATCCAGAGAACACGGATTGCCATGGAAACCTATATAGGCTGGCAATTTTGCAGATTTGAGCATTTTCCCCAAACACTTTATTCTGTTGTGTTAAAGGTTATTGCCTGTGGCATGGCTTCCGCCAGGCCTGTGAAAATCTCTCGTCATTTCCACGTTTTGATCACTTTTGAAAAGGTTATACATTATAATAGTGTCTTGGCCACGACAGATAAAGGCTGGAGATTATCAGAAATGATGGGTCCAAAGCAGTCGTTTCAGCAGTAATTATGTCAGAGGAAAGGAACACGGTGGCTGTGGCTCTGTACAGCTTACCAAGGCTTTCGTTTGTGACGTCAAGTCAACTTTATTTGCACAGTAGGCAAGTCAGTCGGTTGAGAAAAAGGCGACTTAACAAGACGTGAGAAACAAAGCTGTAAAAAGCAGAGCTTGTGTGGAAAGAGGGCAGATGGGGAGAGAAAGACGGGGCTCCATGAGTATGAATGGGGATGAGATTGGTTCACTCATGGTCCGTGTCCTCCAATCACAGGCATATTGAAGACGGCTCCAAGAGTGAGGCGATGAGACATGAGAAAAGGGAACGCAAGAGAGAGGGAAGATGGGAATAAATAATAGAGAGAGGGTGAGAGTTGGAGGCGCCGGGGGAAAGGGAAGGGGGTGATTGAAAATAACTGCAAGTGGGATGAGCAGACTGATGGCGTGCACTCACGTGTGTGGCACGTGTGCATTATCTTTGAAAAGGTTTCTCCACTCCACCTTCTCAAAAGAGGAGGGAATCTATCATCTCACTCGTCTCTCCCACCCTCTGTAATCTTCTCATCCAATAACCTCTTAACCCCCCGGTTCCATGAGACGCACAGGTGCTTACGAGGAGGGTGCTTACTACCCCCATGGATCAACCCCACCTGAATGTGTGAGCTAAGTATGCAGGGAGAGAGACTCAAGATGGGACAGAAAGTGGGGCTGCAGACTGCTCTGCTTTTTCATTTCACAATAGCACAAAATTGAAGGTTGGATACAGGGAATAGGAGGAGGATGAATGGAAATTAACTAATTTCACCTCCCCACTTGTACTCTATAGCAGGAGGTGGTCGATAGTGAGAATGGGGGAGTGAAGGGATAGGGGTAGATTTAGTGGCTGTGTCCAACTGTGTCGGCAACCATAGAGCAGTCATCTATCATTGGTTAGATGCCCAAGGCGGAGGTCAAGGCTAGATCGTCATGATGAAGCTCTTTCTTAAAGCAGATAGATTTAGGAAAGCGCTTTATCATAAAGCAAAGAAAGACAACATTAACTGAATTCATGTAATGTGCAGAAACTAAGTTGAAATAATTTATATGGTTCTTAATTTATTGTCATCATACGTTTGATTGGGAAAACCAACGGTCAAAAAGGAGGGTGTGCATTTTAGGTTTGTCCGAAAAAGCGACTGGTCTCTCTGTAAACAAACCAAAGCAGAGGGCATTTGCATTCCAGCAAACAGTTTGCAATTACCCATTTAAAAGGCATACGTTGGCAATTAATACTGCAATCTCACTTAATGCCCTACCTAGGGAATTTGTAAACATCAATTATATGAAACAGGAGAGCCACCAAGATAAAATTCCCAGTGCCTTGCCACAGTCACAGCATGATGTTCACAATAAAACCTGGAAACAATTCTGTACTCCTCAAATATTATTACCTCAACCATATAATTAGCCTATCGCAAGCCCCTCCCCCCAAGCGCCAGCTCCGCCCCGACCTACGACAGAATCTCTACTTCCCCCCTCAGCTTAGCGTTGCAGTGAATGGAGGACCTACGACACACAAGGTATTATATTACATTATTTTAGCCAGTTTCATTGTTTTCGTTGAAACTGTTCTTTGTATGGGTACTGTAGTTGTTATGGGAGAGGCTACATATATTTTTTTGTTTATGGATCCCTTTTTTGAAGCAGAAATAAACTTTAAAGTTACGGACCTGCAGGTGTCCATCCCCCACCTCCTCCAGCAGCAGCAACAACAACACGGTGTGCCGATGGAACCTGGCTGCAACTCGACACGTACTGTCCAGAAAAATGCAGGCAGTGGCTCAAACAAATAATGTGGGAGACCCCACCACAATAAACAAACATACGTCTGCTCCAAGCTAGGCATAACTGTAAAGGGAGCTGCTAATGTTATGATCACAAAACGGTAGGCTATTAAAATGTGTTGTCATTACTCCTATCCTATTTACCATCAGGCTACCTAACGTTAGTCACTGTAAAGTACACATACAAAATACTACAGCCTTACAGGTATATGCATTGGTTGACCACCAGTTGTGGTCAGTGCTGGAGGCTTCAGACAATGTCTATCAATCACGTTTCTTTGAACATTATCATATTGCATGTTTCTATACAACGTTATTAGTTATTACTATATCACCCTTGTATTTTATAACTTTTATTACTATAGGAGTCTGTCGTGGTAATATTCATTAACATTCACATGTTTTGTAGTGATATGCAAGCATATATTCTCTTAAAGTTAGTGGGGGTAGACCTTTCAACAAACCACAAGTTATTTTTGAGTTTTGTTGTATACTAGTTAAAACTGTGATGTGAATAAAGATGATTCTGATTCTAGTGTTGTGTTAAAGTTTTATTGAATCTTATCTTGTAAGGAAAGTGTCAGTATATGGTGTAAATCTGCATGGCGTTTTCATTCAGAACTGTGTACACATTTGTGGGTCACTGATGAAGTCCACCAAGGTAGGTAGGCTACTCCAGTAACAAGGGAAAGCTGTATTAGAAAAGACAAGAATATACATTACATATTTAATGTCTCTTTCCAGAGAGTTTTGAGCTTTCATGAGAGGGGAACTTGGTAACAAATGATTATTTGATGGTTTTATTGGTCGTGTGTGTATATATAGGCTATATATTTTTTTTTGTGGGTAATGTTTTTAATGGTCAAACATTTTCACCGGCCGCCCCAGCCACGCCCACCACGACAAGATCAGCACAGCAGAGATGCTTGCTGACAGATTTTAAAACATTACCCGTCGCTGTTTCAGAAGGTTGTGTGGGGACATTCAGTACAGTCAGGTATGGGTATAGTACCTGATTGTACCTCGTCTGATAATGTATTTTCCATCAATATATAAAAGGTTAAAATGTACACCAGTGAATATATGCAAGAATATACATCTATCCCATATGAATGAATAGCAAAGTGTACAGTGTACTACTAGATGTCTGTCAACAGTGAATGATATACGGTTTTGGATGTTATCAGGCGATTGTTATGACCGTCAGTGACAGCTGGCCTACAAGTTAACACTGGTTAAATGCATAATAGCAAAGTAGTCAGTATGTAGGAAAGGACTAATAACAATAACAATCGCCTGATATCCAAAACCGTACATCGATCATAGCCTATATATACACACACGACCAATAAAACCATCAAATAATCATTTGTTACCAAGTTCCCCTCTTATGAAAGCTCAAAACTCTCTGGAAAGAGACATTAAATATGTAATGTATATTCTTGTCTTTTCTAATACAGCTTTCCCTTGTTACTGGAGTAGCCTACCTACCTTGGTGGACTTCATCAGTGACCCACAAATGTGTACACAGTTCTGAATGAAAACGCCATGCAGATTTACACCATATGACACTTTCCTTACAAGATAAGATTCAATAAAACTTTAACACAACACTAGAATCAGAATCATCTTTATTGTCACATCACAGTTTTAACTAGTATACAACAAAACTCAAAAATAACTTGTGGTTTGTTGAAAGGTCTACCCCCACTAACTTTAAGAGAATATATGCTTGCATATCACTACAAAACATGTGAATGTTAATGAATATTACCACGACAGACTCCTATAGTAATAAAAGTTATAAAATACAAGGGTGATATAGTAATAACTAATAACGTTGTATAGAAACATGCAATATGATAATGTTCAAAGAAACGTGATTGATAGACATTGTCTGAAGCCTCCAGCACTGACCACAACTGGTGGTCAACCAATGCATATACCTGCTGTAGTATTTTGTATGGCTAAACATTACAGTGACTAACGTTAGGTAGCCTGATGGTAAATAGGATAGGAGTAATGGAGTAACACATTTTAATAGCCTACCATTTTGTGATCATAACATTAGCAGCTCCCTTTACAGTTATGCCTAGCTTGGAGCAGACGTATGTTTGTTTATTGTGGTGGGGTCTCCCACATTATTTGTTTGAGCCACTGCCTGCAATTTTCTGGACAGTACGTGTCGAGTTGCAGCCAGGTTCCATCGGCACACCGTGTTGTTGTTGCTGCTGCTGGAGGAGGTGGGGGATGGACACCTGCATGTTCGTCTTCTATCAGAAGAATGTTCTGAAATAATGACAGTAATTTTAGTCTAAATGTACCCACTGCCAAAGCTTGATTATAAATCACATAAAAGTTAACGTGCTGGCTAGAAGCTCTCGAGCTTACCATGTTGGCTTGCTACGTTAGCTTAACTATGGTTACATTATATTAACCAGCTAACATCTGCTAGTAAAAACACAACATGACCATCGTAATGTAACATTAGCAAAAGTAATGTCTTTAACAAGTTTTGAGAGCAGGACGGGTGGCGATGAACTTTAACAAAAGGTAGCTCTCCTCCAGGCTATGGACCAGAGCTACAGGACGAGGTCCGTAACTTTAAAGTTTATTTCTGCTTCAAAAAAGGGATCCATAAACAAAAAAATATATGTAGCCTCTCCCATAACAACTACAGTACCCATACAAAGAACAGTTTCAACGAAAACAATGAAACTGGCTAAAATAATGTAATATAATACCTTGTGTGTCGTAGGTCCTCCATTCACTGCAACGCTAAGCTGAGGGGGGAAGTAGATAGCCTGGCTAATAAGCCAGACTCAAATCACACTGTCGTGTGGTATTTGAGTCTGGAGAGGCTGTGTATGGATCTTGTTTCCCGGGGGGCGGGTTCAAACATTTTCTCTTTGACGCAGTCAAAGGTCTCAAGCATTGAAAGTCACTGTACCAAAGCCCGCCCATATTGCATACCGTGTCCCGATTGGCCGCCCCATTTCTCTGGTGTAGGAAATGGGCGTACAATTGAGCCTCTCCAGACCGTAATCCGCCAGCAGGCTTTTTTTTTTTTGCCAACGGCTGATTCGGACTGGTTTATTAACCAGGCTAGGAAGTAGAGATTCTGTCGTAGGGGGCGGCGCGACGGGGCTTGTGGGAGGGGCTTGCGATTGGTGAATTCCTAAGCAAAATGAATAATGAGAATAAACCATGAGTCCTCTCTCAGAAATAAATGTGTCTGTATTTGACAGACAGTTGAGAGAAAAAAGCACAACCTTTTAAGTATATCAACAGCCATTTTCTCAGAAATAAATCAAGTCCCTAGTATAATGTCCGGGTAATGTCTAGATCAGTGGTCCTCAAACCTTTTAATGTCACAGACTCACAATTTGTATGTATTACTATTAAGCTCCAGACCCCCACTGAGTGTGTAAAATTGGTCCATTTGTATACTAAAATATAAGACAGACTAAATCTGTCATTTAGCTGCAGACACCTTGGAACACCCTCAAGGACCCCTGGGGCTCCCCAAAGTCTGCCCACATCTAACGGTCTCCCTGCCTCGAGACACCTACACTGCCATGCACTCCTGTAAACCAGTGGACTGTGGTCTGTGGACTGACACCTACACTACCATGCACTCCTGTAAACCAGTGGACTGTGGTCCTCAAAACCTTTCACGTCAAAGGACCTCCAAATTGATATGTACAGTATTTGGCCGTGGACAACCCATCTGGAAAAAAAAAGCTTGTAGATGTGCTATTTTTGAATAGCCAACATATAAATGAAGGAAGTGGTTGAAATGATTGTGATGCTATAAATTTAACCAAAGCACTTTACATAGATTTGTCATTACATTCACACACACATTCATACACCGATGGCGGAGGAAATCATGCATGCAAGGCACCAACCTGCTCATCGGGAGCAATTAGGGGTTCAGCGTCTTGCTCAAGGACACTTCAACACTAACTCTGGGGGAGCCCGGGATCGAACTGGGAACCTTCCGGTTGCCATGCGGCCACTCTACCCCAGAGGCACTGCCGGCCCATATTAACCACTTTTGACCCCCTGGAACCCCCTGAAACCTTCAGGTCAGGTGGAAATAGGCGTGACTATTTGGGGAGTTCAGCAATAATCCAAGGGGAGAGTAATTTTGATTGTAAGACCTACGGTTCAAGCTAGCCGCAATTTGCAGCTCTAGATTTTTTTAAATAATGGGATGAATCTAGAGTTGCAATACCCTCCATTGACTCTCCACTCATCCAAATTGCTTTTGCGATCTGCTTGTATTAAATGACTTTAAACTCACCAGCATTGCAGCTGTAGGGAACGCTTTAATTAGCCTCTTTCAATC
Organism: Protomyctophum parallelum; assembly: GCF_964188405.1. Lineage (NCBI taxonomy): Eukaryota > Metazoa > Chordata > Actinopteri > Myctophiformes > Myctophidae > Protomyctophum > Protomyctophum parallelum. The sequence continues at coordinate 42,782,833 of NC_139698.1, forward strand.
TGCTAAACTTTTGTTTCATAAAAATCCACCGTAGACATGTTATGAGCAAGCACTCGTCGAAGTCACTGAACGGCACTGCGTACCACCCGTTTCAAATTTGCACATAATGCAGGAGGCAGCAGCACGACCCGTTAATAAAAACGAGTGATTCCAAACTCCAACACTTGGAAAAAGAATCACCTGCACATATTTTCTTGACAGAAAGTAGCTCATAACATGTCTACGGTAGATTTTTATGAAACAAACGCTTTGCAGATTGAAAGAGGATAATTCAAGCTTTCACTACAGCTGCAATGTTGGTGAGTTTAACGTCGTTTAGTACAAGCAGATCGCAAAAGCAATTTGGATGAGTGGGGAATCAATGGAGGGTATTGCAACTCTAGATATTATTGTGCTTATGCTTATTATTGTTATTATGCTTTGTAATGTGAAGCACTTTGGTTCGACCTTGGTCGATGTAAATGTGCTATATAAATAAAGTTTGATTTGATTTGATAGATTCATCCCATTATAAAAAAATCTAGAGTTGCAAATTGCGGCTAGGTTCAAGCTATAGGTCAAAGCGTGAATCTGCCCGTTATTGCACCACCATGAGGATGATTAAAAAAATGTAGGCATTAATTTTCTTCATTGGCATAGTGGGAATGTCCATGCTAAGTTTTACAGCAAGCAGATTTGAGCCATTTTGTTTAAAACGAGCCACTCCTGCAAACTTTGGAAAAATCCTTTGCCATCCACGGAGTGTGCGTGCAAAGTTCCACACTGATCGGAGATTAGCTGCACACAGACAATTACGGACGGACAGGGACACAGACGGACGGATGGACAGGGGCAAGAACATAGTCGGACACGCCTTCAGCCTGGCGGAGACAATAATGTGATTTAGGAATAACCTAGATACAAGTAACAGAGACCTTCATTTAACTAAGTCACAAGCCTTTAATTTAAAAAAATAAATTACTTTCCAGTTACAGACCAAATAATCAGTACAGTATCGTAAGTAGTCATTCTCTGAGATGGAAGGCATAAATACATCTACTTGAGTTAGAAAAAGCTTAGCATCAAATTCATCAATACGTTGACTTACCCATCCTTTTTAAAATCTTGAATTGAGGGTCGAACTTGACATTTAACTAATATACTTGTTCCCATTGTTTGACAATACAGCTGGGTTATATAATTTACGTGCACTCCACCAAAAGTGTGGTTAATATGTTTTTAATTAACACATTAACAGATTAACTATGAAAAACCTGGTGTTTTTTGTACTGCACATTAACCCATTTAGACCTTATGACGTGTGGGAACGTCATAACTAATCCAACCGACGGGTTGGACGTGTACACACGTATATTTTCAAAAATATTCTCTGAATTCTCTTTTTTTTGTTGGCCTCTCCTTCTGCACCATACTCCTTGCTCTTTCGCGCATGCGCATTGTCGTTCACTTCCCTGTTTACCGTTCACAAAAGAAAGGCTCTGTGCGCGTAATCTAAGGAGCTTTCCGTGGTTTTGACCAGATGGATATACTAAGCTATTCATTTCTGACTTCAACATGCCTCTCGTTCAAAATATGAAGCGAGCGATCATCAGCGACTTATATCGTAATCTTAGCGAGGTAAGTAAGCAAAAATATGTCTCCCCAGTATCCATTTTGAAAGAAATCCCGGTGCGGATTGTGGATTTTAACCACTAAAATCTGGCTCTCAGATGTCCACTTCCTTATTTCATGTGGTGTGACGTCACGCAGCAAACGCCAACCAGAGCCTCACTAAACACAGCATTATTCAACAACGAAGTATGCAGGGACAAACAAGCGATCCCCCGTAGCCCGACACCACTGCGTCGCAGCAACGAGAAGTGCCTTGTTGTTTTGGTCATGGGGTGTTTGGTATGCATTCTCTTGCATTGCCCTTTGTTCTGGAACATCAAGCTCTTGCATAATACATAGAAAGTGGAATACTAAATGAGGATTGAGGACAGATAAAGCAAAGAAAAAAATGATGTAAATTAATTTAAGACTTAGGTCGGGATCAGAGGAGACTGCACAATATTTTCGTCTTTCACAATGGTCATCCTCTCAGTTAGCGAGGTTTTTTAGCGAATTAGGTTTTGCCATAATCATGTATTTTGCATGACAGCATTGGTAGGAAAAAATGATATAGAATATTAATCATATTCGGCTATTCGGTTTTCGGCCAACTGTTTCCTATATTTGGTATTCGGTTTTGGCCAAGAATTTCCCTTTCGGTGCATCCCTCAAATGTTCCATATGGACATGGGGCTTAACAACTTTTAACGTTAGCTTCCATGCTAGGCTTGCTAGTTGCTTTAAGTCACTGGAGGCTTAGTGCTGCGGTGATTCATTAGCATATCACCACACGATGCGACACATGCAGCCAGCGTGGAAATCAACGGCAGTCTCGTGCCCCATGGTAGCTCTCCCTCCGATACAGAGCTACATTATAACAGCGTGAGAGGTTCCAAATGGGGCTAATGTCAGTTGGACTTGGACCCACGTCGGTCCAACCCACAGTCCACACACCTGCCCAGATAAAACGGTTATGGCACATTAAATAATGTGTTGGTATTGTTGGTATCCTCTGAAGCAACAGATGTTTTCTAATGGTCAGGTTGTTCTGGAATTGCTGCCCCAACCCTGTGGAATGCACACCCCAAAACGCTCTCATTCCACCGTTTTTATTGATTTTATTCCTTCGTCTAGTGTTCCCCCTAATAACATTTTTTTTGTTTGTTTTCTCATGCCACCCATGTAAAGCACATTTGAGTATTCATATAGACTACCTGCAGTGCTGCACTTGTTTTAAACGAGATGTTTTAAACAAAAAAACTTGTTTTAAACGAGATGTTTTAAACAAGTTGTTTATCTGTTAAGTAGCCTACCACTAACCTTTTATAAGCTTATGTAGTCACTATTCATTGATTCACTGGTATACCAAAATCCATTTGAAAATAAATACTGTTCTCAGGTCGAATATTGATATGCGATTAAAATTGTATTAATTAATTAAAACGCCTATAATTAATTTGATTAACAAAATATTTTTAATCTAGTCCCAGCCCTATTTTTCATCTGGGAGCATGACCAAATCAGTGCATTTTCTCTACAGAACATGAAACAAAACAAATTATGTAAAGTGTATTACAATAGGAATACAGTTATTAATTTCACAATCTGAGTGGTGCTACTTTTGTATTATATATTATGTACTTTTCCCCCCCGGGACTATATACATTTACTTTGGGGTGGTTAAAAGTGTATTTTGGGACGGTTCCGGGACGTTGGTGAAAAAGGTTAGTCTGGAGCCCTGAAAAGAAGTTGTGATTTTAAACATTAAATTCACTTTGTCACTCGATTTGCCACTCGATCTGCCATTCACTATATGCATGCGCATACCCTCTATTACACAGCAACAACACCTCTCCTCATCCTGTCGTCCCTTCACAATAAAGTGAGAGACACAGGGCGAGAGAGAGGGGGCCTCGGTGAGCTAATATGACGAGCTTTTAGGGAGCGCTTGATGCCGGCTACTGACTGATGGTCAGTTGGAGCTGAGGCCCCCTAGCGGGTGGAGGCCTGTTTCAATTGAAACGGATAAAACATAGGAAAGGCCGCCTATGGTCCCGACTCACTGTTTGGGAAACAGTGTTTTAGAGCCACAAAGTGGTACCCTTAAAGGTACATTTGCCAGTGTGACATGGGGGAAAGGTAACACTCCCGGAGCAGAGTTTTCATGCAAAGCAGACCTCATTTTCTCCCCCATCATCTCAAGCCCCTATATCCCTGTGACTTTGAAGTTTGGCCAGAAGGGCTTTGAAAAAGCCTCCAATCTCCCCACCCTGACCAGAGAACAGGATTATCCAATCCTTCCAGGATTGTGGAGGGGGATGCCGGAAAGGGTCTCGAAGAGGAATGGGGTTGTCTCTCAAGGGGTCATGTATGTACACAAAGTCGCAAACATTTCCACCCTCCAGCCAGAGCTGGGGAGATTAACAAGGTACCAGCGAGGTGGAGAACACAGAGGCCTCCAGCCTGTTTCTTCAGAAGCCAAATTGCAGCAAAGAACAAAGGGGGGAATTAATTTCTTCCATGACCATGTCCCACTGTGGCTTCAGCAAAATGTTCTGTTATATTGCTAACAGTTAAATTTTATTGCAAACAAGTCAATTTACAAGCTGCTATGAAAGTACATTGAGTATAATCAGAAATGTGCTGTCACTCAGCATTACGTTTAAGATTCTTTCAGTCAGTGCCACCAACATATAATTTGGTTGCACCAATCTTTTGTATGGTACCATGCAATGGTAATTACATGGTAATGGTAATTTGTGTGACCTGATCTTATATACTTAATTGTACCTACATTTGTAATCATATGTTCAGAAAACATGTTTGTAATTGTACTGTAAAAATAAAACGTAATTTGAGTACAAACTACAAAGCAATAAGAGGTTAAGCTGCTTATATGCTCCACGTGACCTATGGAAGCATGAGGTTGCACTGCAAATTGCAACGCATTGGCAATCTAGCCAGTAGTTTGATATGTCACCTGGGACCAAAGTGTTGGATGGAGTTGTGTCAATCCCTTCATTAGATTGATATTGTGTGCATGTGGAAACTTTGGCCAATAGTGCTAGCTGAAAAGCCATGGGGGTCAACAAAATCAGTTAAATCACTACATTAGCTCCTGCTAGTCAACACTGAAATACAGTGAAAATGGTTTAAATGTCAGTGAAATTAGTTGTTGAGTACAGCTTTACTAGTATTGGAGGGGGGGGGTGATATTGACTATATCAATTGTAGCTTGTCGACTACATTCTGGGCACATCCCAATTACAATACCATCAAGTTACAGCACGTTAGTAAAATGTTTAACTGTGGACTGCTGCTACCCCATCAATAATTTTCAAGTAATTGGTTCCTTTGTCTTATCTGCAATGGAAAGAAGGTTGCGATCCATCCTTTTGTTGCTGCAGTCTTTTGAGGAAATGGAATAGACGGATGTGCGTCTGTGTGCAGATGTGTAGACTAGACTCAGTAGACTGTAGACTAGACCGTAGCGTAGATAACTTCAGTGGTCTTAATAAAGCTCCCCCCTCTGCTCTGGAGATCTCATCACCCCAATTACATGCCTGCCACGTCCGACCCCCCGCCGGCCCCTTGCCACACATTCACACTCTACCTCCCTACACATGCGAAACATGCCTCTCTGTCTGGATCCCCCGAGGCCAGCACAGTGTCAGGCTGATGATGTCAGTTGCTCCCAACTTAAGTCTCCTCTCACACAATCGCATCTAAATACTGCATGTTGCGCCAGGGTCCCAAGAGCCCATCTACTGTACTACTTCAAAAGGATCAGCGTATTGATGCGAGCCATGTTGATATGCTAAGGTTTCACAATCACACAAGTTAGCCAACACATACCATGAAGTATGACAAACTATTATATATTCAAATACATATCTTCATGTTTGAGACATTTCTGCTGTTTTTCCCTCAGATAACTTCCAAGGTCATAGCAGACCTGCATCTGGCCAGCCATCTGTTTCCATCTGTCCCATGAGGTGGGCTGTCATCAACGTACCATGGCCCTGTCCTCTGCTGTCCATACGCATGCTCACTAGGGAATGCCAGACCAGATACTGTTGCTTTCCACTGAAACACCACGTCTCTGAGGCTGCAGACGATTCCATTCTTGACAACTCAGCCAAACAAATATTGCAATACTGACATAATTAACATAATTACAATAATTAATAACACGGTGAACCAACTACATTATAAAAAACTAATAAATACAGTTGCATGGCAGCAGTGGATCAGGTTCCATGAAGAGTTGAGAGGTTATCTTGAAGGCACACTCAGATTAAGGACCCTATATTGCGCACCGCCTTATGCCTTTATTCCTTATCCCTCCTTTTTGTCTCCACCAGGCCAAAGGCCCGGGGAGAATATGTTTTTTTTTACCATGTTTTACTATGACCCGACAACAAGAGCAACGAGGAACTGCAGTGCACAGACACAGCCATTACGAGCCATAGACTAACATTGCGCCTCAGTTTCCCAGAATCCTTAGAAAGTCAGTGTGACTCATCAATTTCCGGTTACGTCATCCGAACGCACTCTGTCAGAGGAAAACCATGTAAGTCTTAAAAGTTATTAGCGCTTTTAATCTGTAAAGCCCCCCCCCCCCCCCCCCCCCTCCCTACCTTGCTCTCATTTCCATAATAATCGCTAAATAATCCATCGCGTTCATATTTTGAACGAGAGGCAGGTGAGAAGTCAGAAATGAAGAGCTTAGTATATCCATCAGATCAAAACCACGGAGAGCGCCCTAGATTAGGAGATACGAGGCATTCTTTCTGCAGCGGACAGGGAAGTGACCGGACCGCGCATGAACGAAAAGAGAAGCGTATGGTGGCGTTGGAGTCCAACTAAAAAATTAAGTGAAGATGCGCTAGGACGTGTACACACGTCATGGTCATTTTGATCAGATGGATATACTAAGCTCTTCATTTCTGACTTCTGACCTGCCTCTCGTTCAAAATATGAACGCGAGGGATCATCGAACGATTTTATCGAAACGAGAGCTGTATATAAAGATAAAGTTGAAAATGGATGAAGTGGTCCTTTAACCGTTTTACACATGCAGGGATTATTAGACATGGTGTGTTTCTTCTTTGGGCTAAAGTTGAAACAGCCACATTTTCTCCAAATATCAAGGTATCACCACAGGACTGTAAATGTTTACTTTCATGTTTCTGGTTGGCCTGACCAATTTTAAGTGGATTTATTACTGTGTCATATTCGCAATGCATCTTTGGATTGTTTATTCGTCACGCTCCCGGTGTGTAAAGACCATTAGTCTTCTGAAAGAATGTTCAGAGGACAGTCTAGACATTGTTGGTCATGGGTGACTGGCATCCACAGCACCCACTGGGCTCTGCTTATGGCAAGGGATATGATACAACAAATAATGTTGTAGTCTTTATGTTAAACATATTCCGTAAAGAAATGGACAAATTTGGTTACATTTTTATCAAATTAATACCATCGACCAATAGTCCACTTATTATGAATTGCTGCTGTGTCATTTTAAAGGTCGCTTCATTAGCTAAAAAAAACATTAAGAATGATGAAAAGTGTATTCATATGCATTTTCAACAACCAAGCAAGCAATATTGTAATTTTTAGTATTCTTACCTTGGCATTCAAAACAACCCACAGGTGAATAGAAGATTGGCACTATCTGGTTAAGGTCGTCTCAGTGAAGACATCCCAATGTATCTGTAGGTGGAAAAGAATCGCATGATTGGAATTATGTCTATGTCTAGGCCTGATAGTCTGTCATTCACATATGTATGGTACAGAAGAGGTAAAAACATAATTTCTTACTTTCAATCCAATCTAAGCCTCCACCAGTAATTAACACATCAAGATGTCAAGCTGTTATCAAGCATCAATTTGTAAAATTAGGCAGCAGTCTTGCCATCTGGTAAATATCTCACATGCAGTACATTTCAAAGGAATGGGGCCAACATCTGAGAATCACTAAATGCTTATCATTTCCACCTCAAGACTTCTGAACAACACTGATGTCAGACAATAATTGCTGGATATGTTATGTTTACTTTAACTAATGCTCTTTTGTTAAAATACTTTGAACACATAACCCGCGTTCCACGACATTTATTCCATCGTCTTTCCATGCATAATAGAGGGTATGCACATGACATCATCGTACCTGGAAGTTATGCGGGAACGCCCACTGAGTGGCAAAAAACTACTTTCTGGCCTTGACAGCCCATTCATCCAAACAGAAAACTCCTGTCTGATTGCATTAAACAATGTTAAACTCACCAACATTGCAGCTGTACGAAAAGCTTGAATTATCCTCTTTCTATCTGCAAAGTTTTTGTTTCATAAAAATCCACCATAGAAACGTGTGTTAGAGTTTGGAAGTGCTTGTTTTCAATAACACAACATTTTGCTGCCTCCTGCATTATGTGACATTTAGAAACCGGTGGTACGCAGGACGGTTGAGTGATTTCCAATGAGCGCTTCCAAACGCCATGCTGCTCAACGTTTTGCCCCTCAGTCTAGATGAGGCGGGGGTGTCCTGATGGGAAAATCATGCATGTGCATACTCTCTATACACTAAACCCGCTATTTGTTTAATTCGCCGTTGTTAGGTGGTTATTATGAAAATCCACTTTTGTCGCGGACATTGTGACGAGGTGGACGCATTATGACGACATAACCGGAAATCAACCAACCGCCGGCTTGCAAGGACTTCTGGGAAACTTGAGTCCAATGCTGTGTTGTTTTCGTCAACTAATACCATGACGAAAAATGTTCGTCGACTACCTTTTTTCACTGATGAAAACTACATGGAAACAAAATAAGAACTAAGCTATGACAACGAAAACTGAGACTAAATATATTGACAATTTCGTCAACAAATAAAAACTAGACTAAAATGTTAGGAAGGGACTAGTGGACAAGTGATCCAGTATGAATAAAACACAAGTCATTTTACACTTGGTAGCCGATCTACAAGCTCACAACGAGTCACAGTGTGACGTGTTGTGTGCTTGTAGATCGGCTATTTTCAGCAAGTGTAAAAATCAGTCATTACGACGGCGTCAAGGCCCAACAAAATACATTTTAGTCGACTAAATCAACTGTAGATTTAGTCGACTAAAACTTATGATTTTTAGTCGACTGAAATTAGTTTTATTCCAAAGACTGACTAAAACTAAAATAGAAATTTGCTGCCAAAAACAACACTGGTCCAATGCAAAGTGAACGAGGGGGTAGGGACAATCTTAGCTCATGCTTTGCTCTTTACTTTGTGACCCGGATCGAGGAAGTGGCTTCTTTGTCGGCTCAATAACAATTCATGGAACTGTTTTCAAGCGGATTTTCATGGATCAAAGACGCAAATAGTTCGGCCTATGCTCCAAAGGTAATTAAACAATCCCGGCAATCACGGTATCTTGTCAATTATGCTATAGCGCGTGTGTTAAAGGAATGGCAATTAGCAATTGAGAGTAAAATGAAGCTGCTCAAACTACTGTAAAGCCCCTTTTACTCAGTCACAGGCTGTTCAAGGTGGGAATGTTGTGCCAATATTCCACCTCGCAATTATGTACAAAAAAGGTACAGGAGGGTACATGGGAGAGGTGTGCCACCTTTAAGCCGGCATCAGAAGTAGCCACAGAGGCACAGCAGGCATTGCACACTTTATAGTCTTCAACTTCTCCAATGTACAGATCCTTCTAAGAAAAATTGAATATCGTAGAAAAGTTCTTTTTTTTTCATAATCTAATTTAAAAGAATCACACCCGTGTGAACTGAGTGGTGCAATCCCTGCCCCCCCCCCCCCCCCCCCCCCCACACACACTCAAAAGTGAAACTTTCATATATTCTAGATTCATTGCGCATATAAAGTGAAATATTTAAAAGTTTTTTCCATCATAATCATAATCCATGATTATGGCATAATCCGAATGAAAACCAGGCTTTACTCCATGTGGAAAACCTGGTGATGAGACTTTAACACAGACAGATACAACGGGTCGGGTACTCTGACAATGCGTATAACAGTCAGGTATATATAACTGGATAGGGCATGTGTTCCTGACTTCGTTCTAGAGTAGGTTGGTATAGTCCAATTTTGAAAAGAACGATGAGTTGACTATCATAATTTTCTCTACTGTGCTGCCAATGCTGTTTCATTTTAAATTGAACTTTTGCCCTGGAGAAAGACAAATCTGAGGGAAGCATATTGTGTCAGGTTCAGGCTATCAAATGACACTCCAGTGCTATTCAAGTTTTATGAACAGACTTGAATGTTGATATCAAGAAGGCTGCCACTGGCACAACTGTCTGGATGCTTAAGGGTAAGACCACTTTTGTAGAGGTTTGGGTTGTGTAGTAACCTTGCCATGATGTAACTCCAAATGTGGACAAGAAATTAAAACTACATTGTTCTCATTGACTTACATTGTACGCTGAAACAGCTCTCAACGTCACTCTTTTAGTACGTAAACAAACAAAGTTGATTCAGACAATATTTTTATATTTTTTAATAAAAATGTTAACTTCCTGTTGATTTTGCCATTTTTATTAGGAAGAAAACCCGGAGTTTAATAAAAATAAAAAAAATAAAAAACAAAAGAGCATGAGTTTTGCTGATTCTCTATATTGTCTGAATCAACTTTGTTTGTGTTTGTTTACGTACTAAAAGAGTGACTTGAGAGCTGTTTCAGCGTACAATGTAAGTCAATGAGGAGCATATTTTGAATTATCAATTTCTAAACACTGGAGCAATCATTTTTGATTTCTTGTCCACACAGCAAGTTAACTACACAAGCCAAACCTCTACGAAAGTGGTCTTACCGTTTAAGGGTTAGCTAGCACAAGGGATCGATATTTTGGCTGATATTGACAGATTTTTCCTCTCTATGTAACAAGGCATAAATCTCTATGCAAGGCGTATGTCTGTGCGCACGCACGCACGCAAAGTCCACTAATTAGCTAATTATAATGTTGCAATTGATAACAACTTATAAGAAATGCTGTTAAATACGAGCACCCTGCACTTAAAAAATGTGATCACTACTAATTGGTATCAGCCATGAAAAACCCATTATCGGTCAGTCACTAATATTTTACAAACTCATTCCTATTACCACCGATTCATTTTCCCCATTGTTTGTAGTTTCCACTGGGAGTGAGAACTAAACACAATTCACCAAAGCTTCAATTTAACAGTCTCTTATGAAGATGTTTTTTTATGGCTGAGCACTTGGAACTTACAGTAATCACTAATCACTGAGGATTTCCTATATATTTTTGGCAACAAATTACTTAAGACCGTTTTTCTTAATATGCAAGGGTTTTGGACGTCCTACTTGGAACACAGCAAATGGCTTTAGCAGTGAGGACAGGCTGCAGTGTCTGGAATGGCTTTAGCAGTGAGGACAGACTGCAGTGTCTGGAGTGGCATACTAGTGACCAGCTGCAGGACACATTTTGATAAGGTTCGACTAAAGCCCAATTTACCCATCTGTGGAAAAACTGTTGTGTATTATGTTTCTTGAAATACTGTAAATGGCGTACCTTAAACTGACAAAAATGCTGTATTCTGCCAACGAAACTTGCACTTAAAGAGATGCAACGATACTGATTTTTCAATTCCGATCCGATCCGATATATTAATTTTTTAATTTCCCGATATCCGATATTTGCCGATCCGATATTTGCTGTAGGCTACATTGCAAAACAAATAAATACAAAAAATGCATTAACTTTCAATAAGCCAATTGTACAAATGCCTTACATTTAAATTCAAAGAGGGGATGTTTATGGTTAAGTGTTTAACCTGTAAACCTTAAGGAAATGGCAAACTGTTAATTAATACTATGGTTTATTATTATTATTATTATTATGTGCAAAGGTAAATTTTTACCCCTAAAGTGATGTAACCTGTTAATTAATACTATGGTTTATTAATAATAACAACCCCTAATGTGATGCCTTGAATCAGCTGCGCTATCATGTGACAAAAGCCTTGAGCCTTACCTTAAGAAAATACCTCAGGACGTTTGTTATGGTGCTAGCTGGTGTTGTGTTGCTACTTTAGTTTGCAAACTCTGTCTTTGTCTTAAGAATTGCACTAAACTTACAATCTGAATCAATATTTGAGCTTCTGACAACAATGTCATGGTTTGATAACTGAGCCAATTATATAAAGACAGATTTAACCGTGACGACGACGCGCGCTTATTATTCATCATCGTCACGTCACAGCAGCATTTTTTTCAATGGCAATAATAAAGTTACAAATATTTAATCACACGCTAAACAGCACGTGTGTGCAATTAATATATATAGCAGAAGAATGGATTACAAGAGCAATCTCAACAACAATGTCAGAACGCAGCTCCACACAACTGAACTGCGCATGCAGTGACTTGACTGATCCGTGCGACGACGGGTAAACTTTATACTTTTAATACTGTTAAGTCTGTAAGTGATTCCATTCTCTTGTACTTAAACACACTCCATTCTTCACGAGAAAAAAGCCCCACTAAGGTGCAATATGCACCTTAGTGGGGCTTTTTTCTATAAACTGTTTGCAGTCTGTACATGTACTGGAGGTTGGATTCGCTCACTGCACTGTCTGTGCAGGACGGACTGTAGTAAACATTAAACACGTGTCCCCCTCCTGTATCGGAGCGTGTATCTGTGGCGTCAAATCCGATCTCCGATACATTAATTAAACTGGATCGGAGGCCGATCCCGATATAATATCGGATCGGTTGCATCTCTACTTGCACTACACTTTTATGCTGCACCATATTAGGCTTAAGGCACTGTGTACCTTGTTTTCTGCTCCCTGTTCCAAAGTTGATAGCGTTTTTGTGGGGGCAAGGAGAATGTTAAACTTGCTCTGCATCAATAGAGCAAGGGGCTCCCAGCCAAAGCACAATTAATTTCTTATTTCAGGAGTACAGTGAAATATTGATCGATGGGTGCTGCTTGTGTTTGCCATCTGTGAGACTTCCTCCAATAGATCAGCTTTTAAATTGTGGCAGTTTCAGAGGAACAACCCAAAATATCAAGGCAGCATGGGCAGCAGAAAACAAATTCCAGTACATGCTGCAGCAGACGTTTGTCATTATCTCACTTTAAAGCAGAACAAGATTGCAGACTACAAATTGCCCCTAAATGAGTTCAGTGAGTGTGTGTTGTGTACGACAATAGTGACTGAGGTAGTAAGGGTTTCAACGCCATAGTTCAAGTCTCAGTCCGTTAGAATCACTGGTTCAGTAATGCAGGGAATGGGGTAAAGTTGAAGTACTGGTCAGATTGTGCAAGTCTTTGAACATAACAGAACATCATGTGGGAACTGATCTTTCCCTGCAACACAAGGCTAATGGGGAGACGCGTCTCATTCTCAAACTATGCAATCCAAGAGGATTCCATTTAACAGAGACAGAGACAAACAACTCACAGAACATATTTTAAACACACAGCTAATGATATGGGCAATTTCAGAGAAGGGTCTGGAGCCAACAGTGCCAGCTTTAGGCTATCTGCCCTTGTCGAGTAACAAGAATGAGCAAGGAGGAGGCCTACAGTGCCTGGTCTACAGCTCGACTGCTGAGGAAATGTAAACATCATACTTCACTGTGAACCACTTGAAAACCACAACTTGAAAACCACTACCGAGTATGTACTGGATGTAAGCATGTCGATCTTTGACCTCTGGAACATTGTAAATGATTGCTAGATATATGGGTAGCCCCTGTAGTTGATCTAATTGAAGGCATTGAATGTTGATTAATTGATTTGAACCTCACACCTGGAGGCTGCCTTTTCCATCGATTCAGTAAATGGATACCAGACAGTGGAATATGAGATGATGCCACATTGCCTCCACAGAGACCTCAGAGGTTCTATTAACCACGCCACGAGCAAATAACAACCAGCACCACATGTCATTAAAACACATTCAGGCCGTACGACGTGTGGAAACGTCATAACTAATCCAACCGACTGATTGCAACGACGTCTGTACACATCCTAGCGCTTTTTCACTGAAACATATTCAAATTTCTCTCTTTTTTTTGGGTTGGCCTATCCTTCTGCAATGTACTCCTTGCTTTTCGCGCATGCGCAGTCCCGTTCACTTCCCTGTTTCGCGATCAGAAAGAAGGGCTTGCCCGGAATATTAACGCTTCTAGAGACTCGATCGTAATCATAGTAAGGTAAGCAAGCAACATTATGCCTCCCGGCTTTTGTACGGAACGGAAGCCCCCGGTGCCATATCTGCCCGGCACCCCGAGCTTCTATTTTGAAAGAAATCCCGGCGCTGATAGTGTGAAGGGAACACATGGAGGGATAGTGTTCTAGAGAGGGAATAAACCCTACATCAATAACAATAAACCTTGGTGTACACACACACACACACACACACACACACACTCAAGTAATAGTACCAAAGAACGACAACAACTCATGACAACAACTCAAGTAATAGTACCAAAGGACAACAACAACAGCTCTGAATCATCATCACCGCAGCACCTGGTTTGTGGTTGTCATGCATGACGTCATTTTACAGTAACCTATAGTCAGTTACTTTTGCATAGGCCGTTTTTAACAGTGTTGGGCATCGTTACTTTTGTAAGTAACGTCGTTAGGGTACTGGATTACTGCCCATGAAACTAATCCCGTTAAATTACAAATTACTTTCTGAGAAAAGTAATTTGTTAGATTATTTTTACGTTATTTTCCGTTACCGGACAATTAAAACCCATTTTTAATGCTTGCGCAAGTTGTATGTATTAGGCTACTGCCTACAGTCATTGCGCCACATTATCACGGCCCTAATTAACTCTATGGTTAAAAACAAGAATGATACACACCATACTGACCATATCCCCTTTACAGCTCTCTTTATTAACGAATATAATTCACCACAATCGCCAGCCTATACACGTAGAACTGGACAGAAAGAGAGTGCACAGAGTACAGACAATATGCCATACTAATGAGGCCGTTGCGCTGTGCTCCAACCAGCCAGCAGCACACATGATGCCCTCTCCACGCCGTGCACCGCGGCGTGCATGAACACCACCACCACCACCACCGTGGACCCACGACCCACATATGAACTATAGAAAGTTTATAAGAAATGGCACGCGGCCATCCTTGCAGGCAGTGACACTAACAGAATGAGAATCCTGTAACCTGTTCATGTTCTTTTGGGGAGACAATGATACTATGAAACTTAAACAATACATTAACTAGTACTCACCTAATGACGCCGCCACGGAGGATATACCATATTTAAAGTATTTCCAAAGTGTTTAGTCTACATTGTTTAAGTCAAAGATGCATGGTTTTTATTAACTTTGGCTGAAAGCATGTTATTATTATTCTGACTGTCATGGCAGCTGCGGCTACAACCGAAACAGACTTCCTCTTCAATATAAAAGCTACTTGTAACAATACTTTTATTTCTTAATTGAACTTACAGGATGTAGTTGACGCAGGATGCATGCACTTGGGGCTTGGGAGGATAAATCACACAGAAGGAAGGAGCAAGACTCCGCAGTGCGGTCAGTCGGGGCTTTATTTTTTTTTAAATCTTGCCAACAAAATGAACAGGGACACATAGGAACGGGATAACCTTTTTGGAAACGTTATCCCGTCTGGTAACGTCTGTTACACAACGCCGTTATTAATAGCGCCGTTGCACCCAACACTGTTTTTTAATAAACAAATTAATGCATAACGATGAATGACTTACGGCCCTGCATGAGGAGGTCCATCCCCACGTGAGCATCTATGTCCCCCACTATCAAAGCCATCTTTTTCAGGCAGATGTGTAATGTTGTAAAAGCCCTTGGTCAATTAACCAGCTCTAGTTTTATTCCAAGTCTCAAACTACTCCAAACCAGTAGGCCATACCCACTACCCAGCAGGTTAAAACACTGTTCACCCCCGGACGGTTAGCTCAACCGTCTGGGCACCTACGCTGCCAAGCCAGCCGGACGGCGTGCCGCGGGCCGAGCCTGACGGCCTTTGCCGTGTCACTCCCCATCTCTCTCCCCCTTTCCTGTCTGTCTACTGTTCACTGTCAATAAAGGCATAAAAAGCCCCAAAACAAATCATAAGAAAAAAAAAACACTGTTCACCAGATGAAATGGGAGACATTTAAATGGCAGTTTGTGCTGCCATTTAAAATGGATAATCCTAGTTTCCAAATAATGTATTATTTCCTCTGGAAATTAATCGAAACCAACATGTGTGACACCGAAACGGCTACTCAAATATCAAGAAATATCACCAGTTTAAAAAAGCCAAACCCTATGGCACTCATGAAAACATGCCTTTTCAGAACTAATCATTGGCTGAAAGTGAAACAAACGTTTTAGCCTGCAGGAGGAAGAGCTAATCACATCTTTACAGTCAAATAAAACCCTCAAAACTTTTTGCAAACCAACCAAGTGAAATAAGACCTGGTGATTTGGACACAGGACGTGTGTGTATGTGTGCGCGTGCGATAGCAAGGCTGCAATCCAGTGAACAAAGCAGGGAGTGTGGTCGCTATCTGATTCTGTTCACAAATGCCAACTAGCCAATCCTCATCTGGCTCACAGGCAACACTGCTGCCCCTCCTCCAGTCAGCTGTCTATTAAAAGAAAACATGTGGGCCAGTGTCTTATTTCAGTGAAAATGAAAACACATCCTCAGAGGTACAGAGTCAAGCAGAGGAGTCAGGCATGCATTGACTTTCAGTCTTCTACCCATTTCCTTTGGACCACATTCCCTTACTCTGCCCCCCATTTCCCTCAACACCCACAAATCAATCAGTATTCAGGTCATGGCAGGGGCCCCCCTTAACTCATGACCTCTAACCTCAGCAGGGGTTCTCCTCGGAGAGCATGACAGGGATTTGTCTGTGCAGCCTGTGCATGTGTGTCCCACGTTAACAAAGTCCTCGTGTCAGTGGGAGGAGCGCAGGCCAACCCTGTCAACTGCCAACACAATCAATTCAGCTGAAGAGTTGAAGGTGGTCTGACCCACAGTCAACCCCTTCTCTGAAACTATGGCTGCTACACTCCACTTCAGCTCAACGGAGACATCTTATGTAGGTTGAGCTCATTTCATAGGCAACAGTGGTAGAGAAAGCAATCATAAACACATTTATTTCCTCATATTTCAGCTCCATGAAATAACTGAAAATCCCAAGTTTCTATCATGAGAAGTGCAGGGAGGTGGAATTAGCATAGCATAATTACACTGGGGAAAGATCCAGTTAACGCAATACAATATCACAAACTCTGGGGAGCAAGACATAGCCCATAATTTGCCATTGTGTTCCCTATTCAATTGACAGCTGGGGTATGATATTGGAGATTAATGCGGGAATTCAGATTGTTAGTTTAACTGATGGTGCATTGAGCATGATAATAACCAGGTCTTATACACGTTGAATCTGATTATCAGGCCTATGCTAACCACACTCCCCCCCCCTCCCAATTGGCTATTATCATGCTAATTACAGAGAAAGAGGTGGAAAAATACATTTTCCTGAATGGGAGTTATTATAGGAAGTAGAAACCTCCAGAGTCGAATGGAGTCAAAAGAGGGCATATCCAGTCCACTCTAGCCTGGAAAACAGAGCTGACAAATGGACATAGACATTATGCTAGCTGGTTAATTAAAATAACCTAATTAAAAAAAAGATATTTCTGGCAAATGGTCTTCCTCAATGCAATACCTGACCTCATGCACTATGTTCGGCAGAGCAATACCTGACATCATGCACTATGTTCGGCAGAGCAAAGTCAGTTTCTCCATTAAAGATTCAATTTTCACATCAGAGAAGCTCAAAGGGTCAAACACAAAAATGCAGAACGTGTTAGGAAATCATTGCAGGGGGAGATGTCGTTTAATATTAAGACGGCGGTGGCTCAGGGGTAGAGTGCCTGGATGGTAACCGTAAGGTTGCCAGTTCGAACCCGGGCTCCCCCAGAGTTACTGTCGAAGTGTCCTTGAGCAAGACACTGAGCCCCTAATTGCTCCCGATGTGCTAGTTGGTGCCTTGCATGGTTTCCGCTGCCATCGGTACTGTGAATGGGTGAATGTAATGCACAATCTCTGTAAAGCGCCTTGGATAAAGGCGCTATATAAATTAGGGATGCACCGAAAATTCGGCAAACCGAAAATATTCGGCCGAAAATGGCTAAAAATGTATTTTCGGCCTATTCGGTTTCGGCTCAAATAGGCCGAAAAAATATCACCGAATAGTAGTGAGATATAATTCAACTAAACTGCGGGAGAAACACAGATGTACAAGCCCAACGAGCTGTGCATTGCGACGGGTAGATAACTTGCAGATCTGCTACTTCCAGTGCAGGAAGGGCGCATGCTTATGACGCTCTTTAACAATGCATCAGCAGCCAGCGACGCTGCGACAGTCACTCACAAGAGTCACAACACGCGAGCAGCAGACGGAATGCACAGGCAGATCCGACACAACATCCACGCTTCCATAGCCTTTTAAATCTTATTTCCCATCCACGGGCACAAGCAACGTGATATCCAGCAGCTTCCACCCGATCTGTGGTGGTGTTCTGTTGACGAGGGAAGCTACTAGCTAGTAGCTAGCATGGGAGCTAACGTTAGTTTTAACACTATGTACTTTCCATCCGTTCCCCAACCCCATCACACTCGCTGCTGCGTTTACACGGGCAGACACAAAGACGAATGGGAATATCATTTGTAGCTTTAACAATAATGATAGACTGTATCGTTGCGTCTGCCTGTGTTTAATGCTCAGGGTTTCACTGTCCACAAAATGCACTTCCCAAAACTCAGAGACATGCCACCACCTATAAATTCAAACCCACCTCTGGAATCTCATTCCACTTTAATTTATTTTATTACATAGTCTTAGTTTTTCTCAAATAAAGTTGTTTTTATTTGTTTTCTCATGTTCTCCTTGAAAAGTGTCTTTAAGTACTCAGAGAAGCTATAAATAATATTATCATCACTATTATTATTACTACTTGTTTTATTGCCTATGCTTATGTAGAAAAAAATGCTCACTGCTCAGGTCAAATAGGCCTATTGATATACGATTAAAATGTGATTAATTGAGATGAATTAATCACAAAGCCTCTAATTAATTAGATGTTTTTTAATGAAGTCCCAACCCTATTCCTTATAGATCTAGCTTCAAATAAAAAATTAAAAAAAAGGTTAAATGTGTCGGATCACATCGTATCGCATCGCATCAAATTCCATGAAATTCCACATTCCACACAAGATGTATTCGGCTATTCGGTATTCGGTTTTCGGCCATCCATTTCCTATATTCGCTATTCGGCCAAGAATTTCCCTTTCGGTGCATCCCTAATATAAATGCACCATTTACCATTTTACATCCACTTCCATCATGCAGGGGGAGATGTCGTTTAATATTAGACATCCACTTCCATCAGACAACCAATAACACTTGCCACTGGAGCTTTAGTTAAAGGTTTCATGACGGCCTGGGCCATGGTTTCATGACATTCATTTTCATTTCTTTTAGGTTTCATGACCTCAATTACACCCAAAAAAAACCTAAACTTTTCTGTGGTCTGAAGTTTTCTCTGGTGTTTGGAAGCCGTTTGAGCTGCAATGAAAACAGGCAAAACAGTGACATCTGCTGGCAAGTCCCATTGACATCATGGGATTTGCTGGCTCTTACATCACAAACAGCAGGAAAACCCCAGACCGAAATCCAGACAAAAAACCCCAGACCACAGGGAATTTACTGAATGTTAAAAGTTCAGGTTTTTTGGGTGCAATTGAGCTCATAAAATCTACAAAAATTAAGAAAAATTACAAAAACATATTTTTATGTCACAATCCCTTTATATTTCACAGTTCCTCAATTCTTCCTTGGCAATTTTTCCACACAAAATAAATTTAGCAAGGAAAGCAAGGTCGCAATGGATGTTGTGATTGTGAGCTTAAAGATTTTCTATTTTCAAATAGCCCAAGTATAAAATATTTAATACATTGGCTGCCGAATACTTGATATTGTGACTTTGGAAATAAACCAATTGTCTGCGGAAGACTTGATATGGCGTCTTTGATCTCTTTATATCAATATGAAACCATTTTGCTGAAATGTACTTTTGCAGAAAACCTGCGCATACACCCATAGTCCTGTTTTAATGGACACCGTTTTCTCTGAAACAACGCCGCTGTCCATGGTGTTGATCAGACATCCGAGGTTCAGGTCTCTCATTTCTGATTTTTCACGGCATCGTGATTAAAATATTAAAGCTGGAGTGCCGTGATTTTATTCCACCCTAAAACATGATCATCAGGTATTATTATTATATAAGGAGGAAGATTTTTTTCCAAAAAAAGTACAGTATTTGTTAAAATTACGTTTGTATGTGGACACACCACACCCACCAGTTAATTAAGTATGCCTGGCTTGCCTGGTGGGTGGTGATGGGTGGTGATCCACCTGAACTGAAGCCAACAGCTGTTGTTGATAAAGGGGGCGATTTAGGGAAGGAGATATTTGTAATGTCACTATATCAGTTTTTTATATCAGTACGTTTACCTGTCAAGGCTTCAGCCTCCAGGAAGAAAACCCTAAATACAAAGGGAAGACATCATTGCACATAACTACACCAAGGGGTGTAATGAATCTTTAACGATTCTGGAGAAAGCTAGAGATTGTGTGCTAATGCTACGCATCCGGCCTGCACAAGCTAACTACCGCTAGTGGCTACATAGCGGCAGTGAAATAATTTGAGTGAAAGAAAGAACTCTTTGACTTTGTTGGACGGCTTTCTTCCACCCCGTCACCTATCCTCAGTAAGCTTTGATATTACAGTAACATTGGTTTGGCAGTCCGAGTCTTGTTTACCCTGAAATCTTCATGCCGCCCGTCAGTCACCAGCAATCACCCCTCAGGGAGTCGTATTGAGGCAGAGAGATATAATGTGGGAAAGCAATAAAAAGGGAGATCAAATGAAACAGAGAACGATGCAGTGGACCAGAGAATAGTCATGTGTGGCTGTGTGGGAGGCGTTATGTTGTGTCTGTGTGTCTAGCAGCAGAAAGAAGTGTTCCATGTCTGAGTGAATCAAAGAACTCACCGTTTGGCTAAAAACAACCCTTGCCACAACCTGAACACACATGCACGTGCGTGTCTCATTATGACTGAAAACAGCAGAGGGGGTCTGGGGGTCCAGCCATTGTCTAGTTAATAGAGCAACAAACAATGAAAGAATACATCCTTGGAATTCACAGCACGAGAGAGAGAGATATGTTAGAGAAAACTATATCAACTATAAGTTAAAATGTAGGCTATTTTCATAGAAATTATATGCATGTATATTTAGCCTGAAACCTGCATTTCATTTAAACATAATACTTTTATATATAATAATTTAATGGGGGAGCAGCAACAGGGGAGAAAGTTGAAATGCCCGCCAAACAAAGCTGAACAGGCGTTGGA
Organism: Protomyctophum parallelum; assembly: GCF_964188405.1. Classification (NCBI taxonomy): domain Eukaryota; kingdom Metazoa; phylum Chordata; class Actinopteri; order Myctophiformes; family Myctophidae; genus Protomyctophum; species Protomyctophum parallelum. The sequence goes on from NC_139698.1 coordinate 42,803,912, forward strand.
CAAACCAGTAGAGTAGAAGCTCAAAATTATAGTTTGTTAACATTCAAAGTGAATAGAATAGACAACCATACCAAGCAACAGCCACAGTCAAGATTTGCCTGCAGCTGATGGCAGAAGGTAATTTCTTGCCCTGCCATGCGAGTGAGTCAACACATAGTTAACCTGACACATACCCATGGAATGGGAAGAAATCGGAGGCTGCAGAGTGAAGGAGGGTGTATATTACTCACCCTGGACTGGTGCCCAGTGTGGATTTATATGACACTAACTGAAGCCACGCTCCCCACAACCCCCCAGCTCTCTGCCCCCTCAGACTGGTTTAAAAATAGTCCCAATTTAAGGGAATGGAGCTTAGAGTTCTGAGAATCCGAAGAAAATAATCGTCCTAAGAGTCGAGTACCCTTATACCATGTCCAAGACATACACTTGATAGTCCCTTCACAATAGTGACCACTAAGAACAGCACAAATAATATCATGGTGCAATGGCAAAGGAGCATGTAATTCATGCACATTTACATACAAGAGACAAATGTAGATATTCCAATTTTTCCACCAGTAAATAAAAAAGAAACACAGTATATATTATAGACTGCATTTGTAAAAGTATATAACATTGAATGTACAGTGTGGTCTACTTGAATAGGAATGTGATTGTAGGCCTTTCTTCCTCTTTTCTTCCCAGAAACAAGGTCAACAACAATGACTGCTATTTTTGGAAAGTTGGGAAATTGGATACAGGTTTTGTACGCTAATAAAATCCTCATTGACAGTATGGTTTAACTGGCGTGTGCCAATTTCCAAAAAACTGTCTGTCTGTTTAATCAGAACACTTGAATAAATGAAAGTTATGTGAATACCTGCCGCCTTTTAAGTGTGTTAAGAACTTGAATTGGTACACTCACATCTCCACAAGCAAATGCTTTGGCATTTGCATCCCTATTAGCCCGTAGACTAATCCTCCTTAATTGGAAGTCTGATAAGGCACCTTCTTTTCAACAATGACTAAAAGAAGTTCTATCATTCCTACCTCTGGAAAAACTCAGGTATAGAGTGGACAGAGCCCCAAAAAAATGTTGTCCTGGTTTGGAGTGCCTTTGTGGAGTTTGTTGAGGACTTTTCGTTTCAGTGAACTGTAATCCGGACTGTGTCCCTGTATTGACCTGCTTTGTCCCACCACTTTTTTGTGCTTTTGTTTAGCCTAGGGGGGGGGTTGTATATGTTTGTGTGTTTTCATTGTGTACACGAGTAATGTCATGTGAAGAAAAAAAAGAACTTGATTGCCGTATGAAAGCAGGAGCTTTGGGCAGAGGAGTAAAACAAATAAAAACTACTCATTTCCTGCTTCATTTCATATTTCGGGACCATAAAAATTCTCATTTTGAAAAAATGCAATAAGCACCAATGAGACATGATAATAAATCTGAATAAGTTCTACAGTAACTAAGAACTACTTCTATTCCCCCTCTTTCACCCAGTATTGCCATACAGCATCACAGAATTTAAGAAAAGAAAGTCAGTAAAAATTAGATTTCTAACTCTCAATCTGCCTCAAATTCTTACGTCGCTTTCTTTTGCAAAATCCTCTGCTGCTCTGCAGATCTGTCATGCACGCTCACAAATTATTGCTCGTTTTCCAAGAACAACAGTTTGAATGCTCCCACATATAAATTCCTGGAATATGTTCAGTGCACTGCTTTTCTTGCGGATTTTGCTCTCAATCTGCCAACAAGACCAATTCTAATTTGGCCAAAAACATTTGCAATTCATTTTGAGGCTTGGGTGGTGTTGATTAACTTTCTTTCAGGCCTATCAGAGGATAACTTCACCTGTATCTTATTGTGCTAAGGATAAGTTTGGGCATTATACCAAAAATGTCCTATCGTGCAATGTGATTACAGTTTACAGCGGGTCGCAAGTCAGGGAAATAAATTAAGGAGATCCACAAGCTCTCAACGTGCCGCATCGGCGATGCGTTGAGAACCCGTAGACCCGCCCGTCTCTGCAGTGCAGTTCTCAACGCGTTGAGAGCTTGTAGATCTGTCTGTTTTTGCAGCGCTATTTGTTCACGTTGTCAATAACAAAATAACTTAGATTACAGGCGGAGATGAAGTGAAGTTCAATCAGTGCATTAAATCAACAGCAACAAGCTAAGCCAACACCACCACCAGCCTGTTAGCGTAGCTTGTTGCTAACGATTTGTCACTCCGTCTTTTCCTCCCCCCCCCCCCCCCGACTTCACGGGTCGTGCATTTGGTTGTGATGAGACACGAGACAGCAGTGTGCATTCTGGTGGGACTGTACATTATTAAACTGCATGGGTCCGGACTCTGGAGTGTAAACAACATCTGTCTCAGCCACTGAAATCTGCCCATCTGCTTTTTATTCTGAAAAATTCCCAGACAAAAGTCGTGTTAATAGTCTACTTACTGCAGTACCTGTACCTAAACCCCAAAGGTGTTGTCGGTCAATCGGGCCACCAAGTGTGTGAGTGTGAGTGAGAGGAGAGGGTGATAGGAACATCGTAATTTATAAGATGACTTTTATTTGACATTGTACATCACTCCTGTAGTGACTTTTTGCACCATAATGATCTGGGTCGAACGTGACACTAGTAACAAAAACAGAAGGGTACTATATACTTGTCTACCGGCAGTGGGGTTTTGTGTGTTTTCCCTCATTATAAAAAAGACCTTTTGCTCTAATTTTGGTGGAAAGGGGCCCCATTTCCGAAGGGGTATAACATTAATCATTATGGTGAGAATTGTCATTTCCTCTCACACAGTGAGAACAGCACCATCAGCTATAGTACGTGCAAATCGGTTTAGAGCAACTTGTAGCCTACTTGTGAGACGTCACCCAACGTCTCATGACCTGATCTCCCGATGTAGACCCAGTTAGTCAGGACAAGACAGCTTTGTCTGTTCAGCAACTGAAAACTTCCATCAAGCCTCATTACAGCAGTTATGGAGTTTCTTTTCACCTCTGACAGTTGTTATAAATTTTAGTTTAGCACTGACTGTTCACTACAACACCTTCACACAAACACAATGTCCGGGACATTCTAATGATCTGACGACAACAACGAACAACTGTTCATCGGAGTTTGGTGAAGTCAAGGGGGCGACTTGCTCCATTTTCTGCATGAGCGACTAATCACTGAGGCAGGGGGGCTGCTCTCATTATGAAGTGATTAAGAGATAATTTGGGGCACAAACCACTGCACCTTAACTGCTCCCACTAGGAGTTCAAAAATCAATAATCAGTTGTATGTCCACCAGCAATTTACAACGCTTGTTTCATTACCTGAGGCATTTGCTCCTATTAAATGAAGGAGCAAGTGGAATATACAGTATTTGGAGGGGAAATTGTATTTATGTGCTCACTCACCATAGTGAGGAGTAGCGTTTGATGATATCTGCATTATCTATATCCTTCGGGAGTTAATGTTATGCTACAGCGCTCCATGCTTTTTAAAGAACATTTAGAACTCTTGGGGTATAGTAGGTGATGAACCTGAATAGGTTTTGAAATTACTCCTACAAGATGATCATGGAGTCCATGGATTAGGGATGGGTCCGATTAATCGATTATCGTTGATAGGACCCGAAATCGATTATGAAAATTAATAATCGATAATCGGTTTTTTTGTTTGTTTTTTATGAAAATCTGTTGGAAAGGCAATATTGTCATCCAAACAGGACAGGATGTGTCTGTGTAGCTGCATGAGAGGAGTGTGAGTGGAGATTGATTCCAATCAATATACAGGTTTGGAGGATTTAGCAGGTGTTGGGAATTTACCTAATCAGGCCTAGGCTGGGGTTGCTATGGTGATCAATTGGATCAACAGTGGTCCAGGGACCAACAGTGGTCCCATTTAAAAGATGGAGTTAGTAACCAAATGGACCCTTATTAACTCTCAAGAGTTACAATTATTGTTAATCATACATCAGGGGTTCCCAAACTTTTTTGACTTAGGTACCCCTTGGGGGGAAGATTTTTTTTATTTGTAGGGTTCATTAAAAAAAAAAAAAAAAGTTAAAAAAAAAAAAAAAAAAAAAAAAAAAAAAAAAAAAAACCCCCCCCCCCCCCCCCCAAAAAACGATTAATCGATTAATCGTTAATATTGAATTATACAAATCGATTTTCATTTTGGACACATTTACACATCCCTACCATGGATATGCACACATTATGTAGCTACTGAATATACTTCTTCACATGAAATATTCATGATTCATTGCAAGTATTCAAGTCAGCATAATTTAATGTACCCCCCCCCCCTTTTTTGTCACACACAAGCTCCTTGTTCCACAAATCAAAGTGTGTTTCTCCCCAATACTCTGCAGTGAGTGACTATAGGTAATGTTTCCTTCGATGAAAGGGCACCCGATTCAGTGGCAGAGATGTTTTTCAAGAGAGACAAACAGCAACAGAATATACAAGCATGACTGAAGCATACCCAATTTACAAAGAAAGCCATAAACCAACATGACTCATATGTGCATGACTCACATATGAAATAAAGAATACTTAAGATACAAACATTGTAGGATAAAGCTAAAGCTAAGTTATACAGTACACACAAAAGATTCCTTCATGGGACATGAGACCTTCCCTGACCCAAAGGCTGAGGTAATATGCTGACATGGCAATTTACAGGTTATATTTTCCCTCTAATTGCTGGAATACTTCCACTGTGCTTCACGAAGCGTAACCAGACAATCCTGCAGTGTTCTTGCTGTTCTGTATGTGGCTGTAGCGGGTTGGCAACAGGAGCCTAAGTCGATGTTTGACAAGGGGTTAACGTTTCTGAAAAACAGCTCGACAAAACCACAGGAAGACAGCCAGTCTGGAAGGACGGACCATGGCCTGTCACTTGTCCAGAGAGAAATCCACAACAGCTCTACATCTTTTTCCCTCTTTTTCCCCATCCCTCTAGCCTTTCACTGAACTTGAGGCTTTTTCATCCCAAGTTTTACACACTCATCAGCTTGACTACAATTTCCCATACCGCGATAACCACACAAGGGGCGCAGGAGGGAAGCTACCGCACGCCTGTTTTTGGAATCAGAAGTAATTATGAGAGTGCCAAGGTCTCAAATCTAATAGCTGATGATTGGAAATGTGGAAGACAGTATTGTCAGTATTGAAAACAGCCACTATATGAACCTTGATTTATAGCCGACTGAAATTGCAAATAGAAAAGAAACAGTAGTGTTATTATTTAACAAGAAAATCTTTGAATGTCAACTGTATGATATAGGCAAATAAGCAGAAAACTGACCACTGTAATTTGAACAAAGCTAGGCGCAAAGCTGAAAAACTTTACCAAAGTGTTGGTAAACGGCAGCCTATTCCCTAGCCTGGTGGAGGCAGCAGAATGATAAAAGACCCTGTCCGGCTGCACTGCAGAAGGCACTAGGCAGAGCAGCCCACTTTCCTTAACGTGTCCATTTGTAATGCTTTATGCAACATGTTAATGTGATTTTGTGCCAGCCACCTTCCAAGGAGGCTAGACTTGAAGGCCAAGGCCCAGCAGCCTCAGTAGATAGCCTGAACAGGCCTGTGCGGTGTCATCCCCAGGTTATGGATGGCAGGAAGCCTCTGGGTCTGACAGGTAATAATTCACTCCCCAGGGGTCCTGCACTCTTCACTGGACACAAGACCGAAGGCATAGAAAAAGAGGGATTGGTTAGCCTTGGAGCCCTCATCCCCCATCCTTACCATCTCCTTCTGCTGCCATTTTCGTCAGGTACTGCAGGGTTCCCATATGCAACCAATACAGTTGCCTTGGGCATTTCATCTTAACTAAGTTTAATATCAGAAGTATTCTTCTAAAATTCTGCTGCTTTTGTCAATCAAAACTGTCCTTCACTTGAGATTATGCATGCAAATGTAGGCACAAACACACCATTTGCATACTAGGCTAAGCAGTTCATTTTCTGGGAGAGGGGGTACTTTACTGTACTTGACAGGAACGGAACAAATCCTACCAAACACCCCAATAGGACCACAGCCCCCAGTCCTTGGGTAAGAATTAATTTCAACCATCATTACCCTGGGGAACACTATGGAGCCATAATCATTTGTTCATGTGGGGTCCCTGCACCAGGTCTCCCCTCATTGTAAACCAGCGCTAGTGCTGGAAATCAGAAATACATTTACAGATGGGTTAAATGCACCATTAACCATGCTAACTGAGCAACAAATCTTGCAGAGCTTAAAGGGGAGTCACTCGAACAGCAAGCAATGTCCATGTCCAGAGATGGTGGGCAAATGAGTTCTGTTGGTACTTTGCTCATGTCAACAGGATGCAGATCTCTAAATAGGGGCGGCAGTGGCTCAGGGGTAGAGCGGCCGGGTTAGGAACCAGAAGGTTCCCAGTTCGATCCAGGACTCCCCCAGAGTTTGTGTCGAAGTGTCCTCGTGCAAGACGCTGAACCCCTAATTGCTCCCGATGAGCAGGTTGGTGCCTTGCATGGTTTCTTCTGCCATCTGTGTATGAATGAGTGTGTGAATGGTTGAATGTAATTCACAATCTATGTAAAGCGCCTTGGATAAAGGCGCTAGGTAGGCTATATAAATGCACCATTTACCATTTATTTAAATGATCCATTAAAGGACCATTTTTCAACCTATCTTCATAGAATAGGTCCTCACTAATAATCATGAAAAAAAAAATTGCACAATTTTTTTGTACTCAGTCTGTGTCTCATAGGACGGCTGTGTGCAGTTTAGAAACCGTCTTCCAGTGACATCATCATTAGGCAGATTTTTTTTTAAACAAGATTATTTTACTAAAATATTTAGATTTTCATTATCGTGAGAACGATGGCTTCCATTTTTGCATTGCAACTTTTCAGGACTAGAAAGCCTGCAGTTTTTATTAGCTTGTATTCCCCATCGATGATGTCACTGGAAGACGGTTTCTGAACTGCCCACAGTCCTTCTATGAGACACAGACCGAGTAGAAAAAAATTGCACCATTTTTTCATGATTATTAGTGAGGACCTATTATATGAAGATAGGTTGAAAAGTGGTGAAGTGGTCCTTTAACTTATTAAGAGTTTTTAGTGTTTTAATGCATTAATCGTTTAAAATAAATGTGGGTGGCTTCGATGTTCAAGTGCATGAACAAAGTTTAAAAAAAATTATCCGTTTTATTTTCTGTTATCAGTGTTCAAAATCAAAATGGTCACATCACAGGTTTACAGGTGCAAAGAAGTGGGTGAAAATCGTTTTTGTGCAAGCTCCATCATTTTTGTTTTCAGACAAGAGAAAAGAAAAAGTAGAGGGGTGGGGGTCAGACAGGGAGAGACAAGACAAGGATAAAGAAAATCCAAAAGTAAAGAAAAACATGGCAAGGATAGTCAAAAATCAAAGATAACATTACCTACACATCATAATCCATCTGGTACAGTGTGTACATGCGGGCCGGTAAGACATACAGTAAGCAGCACACATAGCAGCAGGTGTGTAATTGCAGGACAAATAGACCATTTTACCAGTCAGTCAAATGATTAAAGAAGAGGACCCTGTGGTCTTACCAGACAATTAAAGTATATTTGCCAATTTACACACTGGGCTGCCTGAGAATATATCTTAAAAAATATATATAATACAAAGTCTAAAATAGATCACAATCTCTCAGCATCCATCAAGCAGCTATGTTTTAAGAGTCGTTTTCTTAATCAGAAGAGTGTCAAATCACAGTACAAAACCACAAGCTATCCTATAACATCAACAAGAACTGAGTCCTCCATGTCATCCATTATGAACAGATGAACTAAGACTGTAGACGTTTTTAAACAAAAATGTCAGGGCCATTCTTAAACAATTTAAATTCCCTCAAAACTTTTAACTCTGCAATCCAGCCGTGTCTGTCTTGAACAGTATTCCAGCTAAAAAAAAGTGCTACAACTGTGGTGCATAATTTACACATGTTATGCAAATTAATGGGGTATATCACCCAAGAAAATGTCTACATAAAATCACTATGACCATGGTGGTTACTGGTTAGTGATGTTTAAAGCCTCTATCGACTATAGTCTATAGAGATACTGAACAGTGAACACCCATGTTTCAAGACAAGTGCAGACTGTGTACAATTTAAGTAGGAGAGTGCTTTTCTCTTCATAAAGCTCCAGGGTTCCAGCTCCTGCAACCAAACCACGGAGAATCTAATCTGTGTTATCGGTACTAATATGATGGGCTTCTCCATGAACTTCACACAGCAAAAAAGATCAACATGAATGCATACTATTTTGTTACAGGCAGAACGTCTAGCCTATAGTGTTTCAGCCAATAACAATTAAAGATCCGTTAATAGGATATTTTGTTTGTTTTAAGTATGAGAGCAAATCGGCTGCTGCTAATACGTAGTCATAAATTATGTTCCTATAATTCCTAACAGAACATTTGCCATGATTTTATTGAACAGAATCAATCTGAATTCAAATTCTATTTACGTCTCGGGCAAGCCGTTAGAAATTTGGTAATTTCTGACAAGTTGGAAAACATCCTTGAACAAGAAGAAAATGTATGCTGAATCTGATTCCTGGCCTTCTTCGATTAATAATTGCCATTGTTCTAACTGGTCGACAATAGTGACAAAGCCAACGCAATTGGAGTCTGCGTCAACATGATAAAGAAAAGGCAATGATGGTAAAGTAAATAAGGTAATTTTAGCTATCATTACTTAACCTTTCAATAGCAGTTACTGCCTAATGCTTATTTATTAGCATGTAATGATGATAATAAGTCCCTCTGACAAACTGCAGTGGAGACCATAATGTCCTGCATCGAGGTTAAAGATGGAGATCATGGAGTTCGTGCGGCATTCAGACAAACAACTTCTCAATGTTGCTTTTGCAAAAAGGTGTCCCTTTCCCAGCGACTAAGACCACAGCGGCTGAGGGGGAAACTTGGATCCGATCAGAGTCAGACTGAATCGGCTAATGAGCGGAGTGAGACTACAGCTGCTGCAGCAGCACATACCGACGAGGCAAAGTACCAAACTACCGTACTTGTTTTGTTCTTACCTTATCGTTTCATTTTCCTAGTGCGGCTGGTGGCAAATGTTCGATTTGTTCACGCAGCAGGTCCAGATACTGTCGTGGAAGCGTAACAACGGTCGAACGAAAGTTGCGCTGAAGAAGGGATTTGTTTTTCTCCAAAAGCGTTAGTATTCCCAGAGTGCAGAGGCAGTGAAAAGAGCGCCTCTTACTACGAGACTCACTGCAATCACAACACTTCAGCGCCAACTAGCAGCTGCGCTCAGGCCACGCCCCCGTGGTGCATTTTGACAGGAGTCTTGTCCAATACCGCACAGAGGTGCAACTCCCCCTCTCTTCTGATTGGACGTGGCTTTAAAGTACTGCGCCCCTCTCCGCCCACCGAGTCTTACTTTTCTCCAGATGATGAATGCCTGAACACCCAACACCGAGGGAGTCTGAACCAACCCAGCCATAATAACAGCTAAAACCTACCAATCAGAAAGTAGAAATGGGTATTTAAACGGATACATCATTGCACATGTTGGGAGGAGCTACAATTTTCCATGTGAATGTGAAACTTGTTTTGGAAAATGCAAAATAAATAAATAAAAGGCATTTATTTACAGTACATGACATGTAATTAAGTACATTTGTGCTTTAGTGCTTACATCTATCTTTTACATTATAATAATAGCAGATGTTATGCTATACTTGTCACACAAGCACAACATTTGTATACTTGAAAATTGTCTTTTAATTTAACTTTAAGGAGTTTTGCTTTCTCTTTAAAAGTGTCTGATTGCAGTTGCAATGCATTAAACAGTAATGCATAAAAAATACAGTAGAGTATCCTCATACTTCATGTCCTTCATGGAGAAACATCTATAGGCGCCTATGCATTCTATGTATTAAAAAAATGTGAATTTTGTGTAGGCTATGTGTATTTTGAGATCCACATGGGAAAATTATGGCAGTCCAATGAGGATCTCAAACTAGGTTCAAGATTCATAACTTGTTATGTTATAGGCTGTTTGTATTCTTTTTTGTAAAAATATAAAAAGATTCTCCTATGGAAACGATATAACTGTAGTAGCCTTTTCATAAATTATATTTATACTTATTCGTGAAAGTGTATACTTGAGAAATTCAAAGTTTCAACACCAAAGTATAGTAGTTGTTGTTGTGAATTTTCGACCGAATGTTTCCTTATCCTCGTGTTGTGCTTCTGTTTTCGCAGAAGTTTTTATTTGAGCGCACGTCCGTTGTCCTTCAAGTTCCACGGCCGTCTGCCGTCCAGCCTCTCCCACCCCTCACTGGGGAAAATTCCGGGAGGAAAAACGGGGATGGGGTGAGTTGTCTTGTTACCCTCAGACTTCATGAGACCAGCCTATGATGATGTCTGTCCTCAATGAGTAATGCATGAAAAAAAGTGTTACTAAAATTAGGTACTTCTGTGGCCTGCTTGTGTGCACAAGAATTTGGCACTGGTCCAGCGGTTTGTGAGATTAGCTGTGGACACACAGACAGACCGATATGCAGACAGACAGACAGACAGACAGACAGACAGTCATATTCTGCAGCTCCTCTCTGAAGGAGCCACACAGTAAAAAATATTAAAGTCTAAAGATTTTCAGTGGATCTTGATTTTCAGACCACTGGTTGAGAGATATAAGCTGAACTTTTACTGTATGTGGTTCTTTTCTCATTTCAGATCATGCTTTATCATGACATTCCACTTTAGCCAAACAACTGCTCTGAGCCACATCAAAATGGCTGTGCATTTCTGGTCAGCTTTGAGTATATTATGCTAATAGATTAAAAGTCATTTCAGTTGGCAGTAAGATTGTTGTTGTGTGAGCTTGTCCATTGTGGTAAGGATCTTCTGCAGGGAGGGAGAGAAAAAACAAGCACTTGAGTAAATGATTTGGACCAGCATACAGTATATACTGTACTGTCAACCTCTGCCAGTAAAAGGGTTTCCTGCTTTTGGCACGGGGATGATATAGAAGGACCTTTTCTCTCTTTTTGCTTCGCTCTTGTTTTTCCTGCTCTGGTTTAACAAGGAACCGGTTGCATATTTACACTCTGCATGCACCTTTAGAGCCTGGGGCTCCTGTAGCCTACTACTGCTGCAAACTAGAACATTTGAATAAGTGGAGGATAGTTTAATTGAGTACACAAAATGTATAGCTGCAGTATGATATCAACAGTATGCAGTGCAGTGTTGTATTCTAAAATATATATATATATTTTTTTTTAAGATATTTTTTTGCGGCTTACGCCTTTTATTGATTTTTGAAGGGACAGACAGTAGGCTGACAGGAAACGGGAGAGAGATGGGGGGATGACATGCAGTAAGGGCCGTGTCGGGTCCGGGAGTCGAACCCGCGGCACACTGCGACTGGATTACCAGTCCGGTGCCCAGACCGTTACGCTACGGCCTGGGCCTTCTAAAATATTCTTAAGTCTTGAATAATGTACATTAAGGCAGTTTATTGTTATTTTTTTAATGAATTTTACGTACGGTATTTTGTCTGTTCAACTTAGTCGTTATACAAATTCCTCCCCACAAAAGTGTGTGTTATCACTGCAGTTTATCCTAATGACTCACCTGCCACTGTCAGTGAGGAGCACCCACCGGGAAGACGTAGAGAGCCTTCCTCCCACCCAACACTCCCTGCTCACAGGTGCCGCCCCAGCCCGATACGTGCAGTGACAAAAATCACCCTTGAAAATGGAACAATTGTGTTCATATAGATGGTTGACAAAGCCGGATGCACCATGTTGGTAGTCTTGTTCATATGCTAGGTGGAGGAGATATCTCCTTTAAATTTGGACACAAATAATTGAATATATAATGAGGAGCCCCTTCCACACACACACACACACACAAAAAATCATCCACTGCCATTTTGGCCAATGTGACGATGCCAATCTGATTTTCCATGTAGCGATCTAAACACTATATTGTGTAGCTTCATTCACAAATGTACAGTAACCAACAGTATTTAAACACACTGTAAAAAACAAAACAAAAAACACCCTAATTCACTTTATTCAAATGACAAGCTCATCATTACTGAGTACTGACAGGAAAAAAACATATCTATATTTCATCTTTTTTTCTAACTGCCTAACCTTAAACCTAACCTCACAGAAATGCCTAAACCTAACCTTAAAACCCTGTTCACCTGGGCAAAACTCCTGGGAAAGAGTGCCATTTATTGGTAAACATCTTATTTTTTCCATTTCCAGAAAAATAATGGTTTTGGACATTTGGTTTGGACAAGGTTTCTGCCCAACAGCAACGCAATACAAAATGTTATTGTGACAATGACAAGCATCCTAAGAACTGCAACCCACTTAGAGTTAGAATTGCACTGCAAGTCAACACATACCTAAGTAAGGAGAAAACATGTGAGCACAATGGCGGAATTCATATAATATAGACTGAATCCAGGGAAATGACTAGGCATCTCTTGTCACCTGAGAGATGTCTTGAACTTGAATAACAGCAGGGGGAGTTGCTGGCCGGCTCCATATATGCAGATCTAGGTGATGATCCAGTCTTCTTCATGACACGTGCCATATATGGAGCGGGTCAGCTCCATATATGAAGATCTAAGGGTTTGATGAGGTCAGATCAATTATGGAATGAATTCTGTATTGGCCATTTATGGAGTGTGTCACGAGGTGTGAGTGTGACGGACACGAGATGCAGGTTTTCATAGTAAACTGCGACCTACAGTGACTCGACATTTGCGTGAGTGCTGGTATTCCCTATGATACCCTATGTAATTACAAATAAGTGAATGCAGTGTCTGTTACACTGACCCAGGAGAGGGCAAAAATACAGTAGATCAATATGGATTTCTGAATGTGAGTGTGGATAACGTTTTTGTGTGAATGCTCATACCTTGTGAAACAGCATGATACATCAAATAATTACGATACTTTTGAAAATGACCACAACTCTGGACAGTCTATTACTCACACCACAGATAGTATCTTTTTAAATCAATGTGTCTGGCCTGATTTTAGCCAATAACCTCTAACATCTTTTAGATGTTAGAGGTCACTTCTACAAACTGACTATAACACAGAAGTCATACAAGTATATTAGCCAGTTCAGTATACCCTGATATAAAGCTCAGTGTGTGTGTGTGTGTGTGTGTGTGTGTGTGTGTGTGGGTGTGTGTGATTGTTTATGAGATTTTAATACACAGCAGGTCTTTCGACTAAGATAAATTAAGCTAGAGTCCACTCTAGGACAAAAAGTTAAGGAAGAAAAACAAATGTTGCCCTCTTAAGCTTGATTTATTCTTCTTCAGACAACAGTGTCGCACTGTGAGAATAACTGACAACGTTCACAAAATGTCTGGGATGCGACACATTGTGAACTTGGTTTGCTATTTATTTTCGCCGCGCAGAAGTTACCATCAGTGACAGAGCGTCAATTAGGCCTTATGTTCTTCTTCTGGGCCTCAAACTGTTAACCCTCCCCATCTTGTACTGTAGTACACAGCAATATTGTGTCACAATGTTTTGCATACGTGTATCATATGCTCAGCCATCCAAGGGTTTGTTTGTCTGTAAACAAACCAGAGCCTTGTTATCACAATGAGCACTACCAAGCTTTCCCTCCCATGGCTGTTCTCATCCACACTAACATATTGTTGATGTGTGAATGAAAACATGTTGCATGCTGACAGAGTCCAAGCAAGCTGGTCACAGTATGGGCTCCATATATATTTTTTCACAGTAAAATCATCAGTGATAATTAAAAAATAACAAGCATACAAATGTAACCAAAGGGTTACGGGTTACATTTGTACACACATTAATAAAGTGACAGTGTTTATGGTGCTCTCTAAGGTGATATTTTGAATTTAAAAAGTTTAAAAAGAAATGATGATAATTCCCAATGACTTCTCTTAGAACACCAGAGTCCATATTGTCAATGAATGTGATGATAGTTTCTTGCAAGCCTTTCTGCTTTACTCTTTCTTAATTTCTCAAGAATGTTGAGATGTGTTTTTTGGAGGAAAAAAATAAAAAGTCAGGAATCTTTCTGTAAAAGAAAAACTGAATGACAAAACTGGAGGGCTGGCCAAAAGGGATAATGAGCTAAAATGAGTGAGTAATCTGGAGGAAAAGGTTTCTACTACTTCCAGAAAACTATCTTCTTGGCAGCGAAAAAGGCTAATTTATTGGCAGAGTGGGCAGGACCATAAAACCAGAGTCATCATCCATATCTTCCCTCCATTACATTACTACTCCTACAGATTTTGTCCAAACAAAATGGTACACATTATCTCTGGGGTGATGACCAAAGTTTGGGGCCCTGTATAGGCAACCCGGCCTGGTGGAGACAGCACACCTTTCTAGTTTCATTTAGTGATATTTGGGAGAGAAGAAACACTTTCCTGGGGTTTTTATGTGGGTAATATGTGTTTTTAGATATTTAGTATTTCAAAGTGCCAGTGATGTCATGGACACTGGTCTCACTACCTTCCTGGACTACATGTTTGTTGTCACAGGGTGTAAGCAGACCTAAGATTCCATGCGCGGCCAAAATAAGCTGTCTGCCAGGGTCTCTTCCGGGTTTTTAGACAGCTGGTGGATGGAAATGAAGCTCCAACCACGCGGCAGAATGCAGCGTCGGCCAGATTCCCGGAAAAGCTTGCCCCAGCAGCATTCTCTCCGTCTCCGCAAGGAGGAGCAGTGCACCAAAGCATTATGGGAATTGTAGTCCAGGAAGGAAGTGAGGCCAGTCACATCACAGACGCTTTGAAATACTACAATATCTAAAAACACATATTACCCACATTAAACCCCAGGAAAGTGTTTCTTCACTTTCTTGTCTCCCAAACATAATTAAAATAAGATCTGGTTGTAAAAGGGGTGAAGTGGCATTGTCAGATATTACGCCGTTGATTGAAATTTCCAGTTCAGTATATAATTATTTGAATACTGGTGTGGTCAGTGAGTGAGTCGGAAACCTGAAAAGGGGATGAACGGTTTCAACATGACATATTTCGGAGACAAATGGAAGTGTCGGAAGACACCAGTTAACTACGTATGCCTGGTTTGCCTGGTGGGTGGTGATGGGTGGTGATCCACCTGAACTGAAGCCGCACCCACAGCTGTAGTTTTATGATAAAGGGGGAGGGGTTAGGGGAGAGGCTGATAGTGTGATGTCACTATATTACTGTTTATTTCATTGGCCCGTTTGACTGTCAAGGGTTCAGCGTCCAGGAAGAAACCCTAAATACAAAGTTAATACACCATTGCACATAAAAACGACTCCAGGGTGTCTAATGAAGTACTGTCACCTCATAGACACATGAAAAACTGGGGGAAAAACATTAATACTTGTATTTGGAAAATGTCAAAGCTCTTGTATTGTATAGTATGTGTGCAACAGAATGGGCTGATACGAGGTTGCAGCATAAATTTGATTGCACACCGATCCATGACTTCAGAAGAAGACATAAGAAGTAAGAACAAAGTACATAAATAATATTATTAAACTTCTGTTATTAATTACTAGAATTTCGTGGCCACTTTGCGGCTGCTCATCCCAGAGTTACGTTGCCGCACACTATGGGAAGAAGGAAATTGCGGGAGTTGACTCCACATGTAGTAACGGATGGGTTATTAGTTATTATTATGTGTCCTTATTAGTGTAGTGTAGTCAACACGTTATGGCTCATACACACTGCCCGGTATTTGCTCCGATTATGCTGTCGGGGGGCATTTTTGGCGCTGGCCGACATAACCGCTGATCTGACGTTAAGCGGTGCCCAAAAGGTAGATCAGGATCTACCAGTATAGATCACAAAGGCTTTGCAGGTAGAGCACATGACATGGCCCTAAAAATATATATAATTTTAATATAAAAAACTATTTTTGCATCTGCCGCTTGAGATGACCCGAGATGACTTGATTGATTGACATCAAAAAGGGCCTGTCAGCTCAAACACACAATGCAATACTTGTTGTTGCGTACAATCATCAGTAGCAAAGTCAAATACCAAAAATAAAAACCCTACCATTTCCATTTCCCCTTCCATGTGCGTTTGTCTTATAGTTGCTCTGGCCTATGTACTACTGCCACCTACCGTCCATTTATTGTATTACACAGTGGGTGAAAGAAACACACCCCTTCAGAGGTGTGGCGTCCAGAGGTATCTTTGACATGACATTTTGTGTGTGTGTGTGTGTGTGTGTGTGTGTGTGTGTGTGTGTGTGTGTGTGTGTGTGTGTGTGTGTGTGTGTGTGTGTGTGTGTGTTTCGATGTGCAGGGCGTTGCTGAAAATGAGCACCTGTGCTCAGCTACTTCCCTGGGTAAATAAAGAATAAAAAAAATGAAGGTACCTTTCAAAACCTATAGAAGTCAGCCTGGTACAGACGAACGGGACACCACTGTATGTAACCTATGAAAGGCTCCTCAATTACATTTTGTAACTATTTTCAGCAATGGGATGATAGTTTTATTTGGTGGGTATATGAGCTGATCGTTTTGAAAGTAGCTCTGAAGTAAAAAAAAGTGTGGGCAGCCCTGGTATAGATGATTATATATATATATATATATATTCATTCAGTGGGTAAATCCCTGTAGGCTACCCACATATTGGTAGCCTATATTAGCCCAATATTGGCGTTACGCATTTCACTTGAATAATGTTTTGTGCGCACGTGCGCGTGCGGAGAAAGACAGTTATTTAATGAAACTCAAGATTATAACGTCCTGTCTCGTTGCCGCCGTGTATAGCCTGAATGGATATTCCTGTGTGTGTGTGTGTGTGTGTGTGTGTGTGTGTGTATGTGTGTGTGTGTGTGTGTGCGTGCGTGCGTGTGTGGCGTGGCGAGAGAGAGAGAGATCGTGGCTTCCAGGCGTGCGTGTGCGTGTGTGTGTGTGTGCGCAATCAATAGTACTCGGCAGTATGGCTGGCAGGCGAAATGGCCAATTCGAACGGTGTAATTGTAATAGTTTGGCACAAACCAACTACTGTCGAAGAACAATGTTGATGTAACTAAGAGATTCGCTGAGTGAGCGATATTTTATATACAGAGATTTAGAAGGAATAAGCAAAATCGTGAGGCGAAAATTCCTCTCCTTCCTTGTTTTTTTCTCCTGCGGACACTGGACAGGACTGTCAGGGAGACTCGGAGATCAGAGCAGCACAGGCTGAGAGCTAGTAGCCAATTAAAAGACGGAGTAGTAGTTGCCAGGTTCGCGAATTGTAAGCGAGTCGTAGTGTGTGTTGAATGGCATTTGAATGGCATTTGTGGGCTTGTGAATGAATTTTCTCACATGTAATTTGTGCTCACTTGCATAGACCTGGCGAATTTAGCGTGGTGAAAGGGCAACAGTGGTTAGTGTTCCGGGGGTGTGGGTGCTTCGGGCGATAGTGTTTGTAGTAAACAAATGCATTGTCGGCGTGAGTGTGGAAGGGAGGTGTTTGGCGGGTGGTGTTGAGTGTTGGCGTTCAGCGCGATAGGAGGAGATAGGTCCCGAACACTGCGAAGGTAAGTGTGTGACGTCACTGCCGTGTGAGTGTGTGTGGGTGTAGTGTGTAAGATGGTGTTGTGGGTGTTGCAATAGTGACGTAGCTGTTGTGGCTTTGGGTTTCTTGCCATGTGTTGGGTACAACTTCTCACTTGTTAGAATAGATATGGAACAGTATTAAAGGAATACGCCACTGTTTTTCAATCTTGTCTGAGCTGTGTCTTTGTCGACAGGAGTAATGATCAATACATGGTTCTAAGGTTTTTGCACAAATCGATACAGTAAAGGTCCCTGCACACAGAGCGTGTTTTTCGGACTTTTAGCAGCGTTTTCCGAAAAACGCGTCCAGTGTGCAACCACCTTTAATGCCACAAATTGACTAAATACTATATTCACAGATTTGACAGCATATGTGTTCCTTTTATACATTTGGAATATATCAACACCTGTGTCACTTAATACAGTATGCTACCGAATTACCTATGAAGTTTACTGGCACAGTAGCACATAATGGGAAAATTAACACAGGTGCAGCCAGTGTGATGTTCAGGGTTAGGGGTTGGATCATGTAACCCTTTGGATGTATTAAGTCCAATGCTCCATCTGCGCTGCCATATTTGGTGGTCTTTTTCCTGTTTTATTTTTGTTTGTTTTAAGTGGAGGTAGAGTAGTATTTTTAATGATGACCTAATCGTGGAGATTGCATGCTAATGACCAGTGTACTAGGGTTTGTGTTTATCTGGCAGATGGCAATTTGTCTACTCAGCACCACAGAGAGGCACAAAAACCGATAAACATTCAGTATATTAACTGTATCCAACACATTAGCTTCTTTCACAGTGTCTGCAAAACATACGGCACTGTTTATACTCAAGGGGCTGTCTTTAATTACCCTACTTTTCTGTCTCCTCTTTACATTAATTGTTAGCTACCAACGCTGTTGTTTAGTTAACTTATTTTTCTGACTTTTTCCTCCTTTCCACATCTGCCATCATGCACGCCCATTTACATTTTCATTCTTTCCATTTTTGAGGGGTGCCAGCCCCTCCTATACACAGGTTTATTGTCCAGTTCAATGTTTGTTTTATAAACACCATTGACAATGACGGGAAAATTTACATCATAATGTACGTCATATTGTCTCTTTATTGTTAATGGCGTTTAATGTTTGTGTTGGCACCGTTTGTTTTACATCACCATTACATCGTATGCCGTGAGAATACTGTGTCGTCTGTGTGTGAGGTGTGTGCGTTCATGGGGATGTGGGATTACAATAAACAAGGTTTAGGCTATGACACACTGCAGTGTTGCTCAACCATTGGGTTAGAACCCAAAATCACACCTGTGTGAGTGGTGCAACTGTAGTGTGTGGGGGTTCCCGGGGGCAACATCCAGATTCCAGACCCCCAGGAATGCGCCCAGGGGACTGGCCCGGTTCCGGCGAGCTTTATTGCGTCCAAAATGGTCGAGAGTCTAGCCTTCCCGGAATATGAATAACGCTATAGCTGCGTAATGGAGCGGAGGCACCGCTCAAAAATGGGCCATAATGTTCTGACTGGGTAAGACACAAAATACTTCAATAGAGGAATGTTGCGTTATACTGGGTCTATTTACAGGGCTGGATTTACCCTCCCAAGGTCCCCCGGGCTAGACAAAATTACAGGGCCCCCCTGGGCTACGTGGTGCGAATCTTTCGGGGGTATTTTGTTTTAAATTTCGCTGTAATTTTGGGGCAGGCAGGCAGACAGACAACCTAGTCGCTGAATGAATGCAGCCACTATTAGCCAGTAGTGCAGTTTTACAGCAAAATATTTCACAATGTGCTCTATAAGATCACAGTAAGAGAGATGAGCAATAAAGAAAGCATAAAGAGTAAAGACACTAATAGTGCACTAATGCAGTTGCCAGTTTTACAGCAAAATATTGGGGTACCCAGCCCCCCCGAGAGAGAGAGAGAGAGAGAGAGAGAGAGAAAGAGAGAAAGAGAGAAAGAGAGAAAGAAAGAAAGAAAGAAAGAAAGAAAGAAAGAAAGAAAGAAAGAGAGAGAGACACACACAGACAGACAGACAGACAGACAGACAGACAGACAGACAGACAGACAGACAGACACTATAGTCGCTGTGCATGGCAGGCTTTAGGGCTTTCCACAGCTACCCCACAACACAGTGTCACTGTCTGCAGTGCAGACAGCAGAGCAGAAGCTCTCAATGTTTTAACCATATTACTAAATATACAATAACTAAACATAAATCTCACTTGAATTGGATTAGCCAACGGTAAGTCCGGCCCTGTCCATTTAAACTGTGAGTTCCAGAGTGAAGCCAGTTGAGAATCAGTGCAGTATGCTACCATTCAACACACTGTATTGTAAATAGGCCTATGTGTCATCAAACTATAGGTCTTAATTTCTCAGTTAAGTTGTGTGCTGCATAATTTTCTTCACCATTATCTGTGACGTCCTTCCATTACTACCACTGCCCTTGGGGCAGAGATTGCCGTGAGAGGGAAATAAAAGCCTCATTCATGCTAGATCTCTTCAGGAGCAGGTTTAGACCTTGTTTCTGAATGACCCAGACTCTTGTAACTGTTCATTTCAACTGACTTCAAGCAGACAAGCTGCAGAGGAGCTGTTCCAAGCAAACATTGTAATGTCATATTATTATATTATCATTATATTATTATATTATATGTCAGAGGAGCTGTTCCAAGCAAACATTGTAATGTCATATCCGTTAAGATCAGTGACTGTGAAAACAACACATGGTTATAAACAGCTGTAGGGAAGCCTGAAATCCATCGCAATGACACATGATGCGTCCTGCATTTGGTTATATAAAATGTTTCCTTGCTGAAAGTAATTTTAGGTTTTTGCATTGCATTGCACATTAAAAGTTATAAAGTTATGATTAAAGGTGAATAGAGGTTATTCACAAGAAAAACATTCGCAGTTGCTTACTGCATTACCACCCACCAGCTCCCCAGAACACCAGGAACAATGCTGGCATGGACATCATCGAGAGCTCCTCGGGGCATGTGAATAACAATTAACACCTTTTTTTTGCTTGTTGGAGTAAGGAGGTTGGTGGGAGGCCAGTTTGTTGAGCTGGACCCAACGGGCGCTGGGTCACAGCCGGGTGTACAGCCCCTGGGTGCCACACCCCGGGGGCGATGGCTCACATTAGACTGACCTTCCACCACCTTCATCTCTTTCCCTTGCACACTGGTGGGTAGTCCAAATGGCGAGTCACATTACAAGACCAGCCAAAGACCTCTGCTGCCCCGGGCGGATCAAGAAGTGGTATTTTAAACAGATCAGATCGCACCATTTGCAGCCCTACGGTGAATAAATCTCTGTGCTTTTAAAGAGCGGTGATTAAATGTTTTACTGCATCCGTCTGCCATGAGTCTGGACTGG
This sequence comes from Protomyctophum parallelum, assembly GCF_964188405.1. Taxonomy (NCBI): domain Eukaryota; kingdom Metazoa; phylum Chordata; class Actinopteri; order Myctophiformes; family Myctophidae; genus Protomyctophum; species Protomyctophum parallelum. The sequence continues at coordinate 42,824,840 of NC_139698.1, forward strand.
GAGCAGTTCTTGGAGCAGTGGATTTTTTTATTCACTATTTGTTTAATGCCTAGAAATATTGATAGTTTTTCACCCTGCAGAGAATGTCTAGAGTCAAATAATAATAAAAATTATGTGTTCGCCTGTTCAGCTATAGTACCCTTATAGATAAGAAAAAAAGCTGTTGATTGGTGTTGGTGTTCAGATTTTTTTATAAATATTTTGGTCATTACCACATGAATGGTTGATTTGATCTATTGTTATTTCAGAATGACAGATATGGTCACTCAACAAGTGAGAAGACAGTATAGAAAGCAATGTTAGAACAAACTGTTAATCAAACTGTGGTGCAATTATGGGAGAGAGAAGGCAGGAGGGAACATGTGTGTGTGTGTGTGTGTGTGTGTGTGTGTGTGTGTGTGTGTGTGTGTGTGTGTGTGTGTGTGTGTGTGTGTGTGTGTGTGTGTGTGTGTGTAATAAAATCCCTGATCCCCCCTAGGGATGACCCTGGGGGGGGGTCACCCACACACACACACACACACACAAACACACACACACACACACAATATATATATATATATATATATATATATCATCATACTATAATCATCATCATCTTACTATAATTCTAACAATGTCTGAGTGTGTGTGTGTGTGTGTGTGTGTGTGTGTGTGTGTGTGTGTGTGTGTCTGTCAGAAACAGTGACGTAACTCCTTACTGCCTGCACCAATCACTCCCACTTTTCACACAGGCATTGACCATATGAATATGGAGGGCGTAACGAAGCCCTTTTTTCAATTTGATACATTAATGATTATTAATGAATTGATTAGTCAATTACAAACACACCGGGTAAGGGCTAGTATATATAACACAGTATATATCCTGAGGTGTGTTTGCCACTCAGAGGCTGCATTAAATAAGACTAATTAGACTGTCAGAAAGAAAAGTTGGATGGAGCTAATATCCCTTCCCCTCAGGTAAAGTGACAGCAATTAATTCTATGTTGCATAATAGCTATGACTGTAAGCTCACCCTCCTAGAGGTGCCACTTCTCTGTAGCTGAAGTCTCTTCTACTGTTGTGGTGAACAACAACAAACCTTGGATGATAAAAAGTCAATTCAAAATGGAGAAACCAGGGAGTCCCCTTTAGATTAGATCACCTTTTCAATCAATACAGAGCTATGACGTTGAAGTGACCTCAAAACAATTAACTCCTAACTGCTCCCAATGAGCAGGATGACGCCTTTTTATGGCTGCCATCAATGCATGAATGTGCACATAAATGTAACAAACATAATAAAGCATATACATTTTCCATTTTCAAAGAAAACAGCATCACAACAAGATAAACAACATGCTATTTACTACAGGTGCAACATAGAGTATGTAACACATATTATATAAAGGTACAATTTGCTAACATGATGGGCTGTTATGAATGCCTCTCTCACCATTATTTCTACTGTATCTCAAATGGTGCCCTCTGTCATGACTTTCCTCTCCTCAGAGCTCAATTACAAGGCGTGTCACGTACGAGTATTGTACCTACTGTATTGTCATATACACAGCAACTCAACAGACTGCACCCTGTGCACATTATATACAGTACTGCATGAAAATACCATGACATTGCGGTGGTGTAATTTCTCTTACAGTACAGCCACCTGGATTAACATTTTGTTTCCCCATTTAATTGCTGTCCTTGTAGGTTACATTGATCAAATGATGGCCGATTACACACAATCTAATCTGCTGAGATGTATGAAAGATGGTGAAAAAGGAACAGGAATGAATGGAAAAAAGTGAGGGGCGCTAATATATTAACGTCTAACTCATGTTGATTAGGTGATGTAATGGTGATATAAAACAAACGGTGCCAACACAAACATTAAACGCCATTAACAATAAAGAGACAATATGACGTAATGAGGCACATTATGACGTACATTTTCCCTTCATTGTCAATGGCGTTTACAACGCTAGCACCTCTAAAAAAGACAGGCATGATGAAAGAAAAGAAAGATTCTAGAATGAAAGGAAGGAAAACAAAGAACAAGAGGCAGAGAGGTAATAAACGCCTACCATTCCATGAGGATTAATATCAATATCCAATCAACACCGAATGACATCACAAACTGTTCATACAGTCAGATATCAATTGAACCCCTCAGCTACCTCACGCTATATACTCTGAGTTCATACCTGTGGTGTCTGCAGCTTCCTGCCGAGTCATAATTCAATAATGTTGACACAGCAGACATGCTATAGCTGGCTGGTCACTCAATCTCATCCGGGCCCATTCTCCTCATTGGGAGATAAGAGACAGTGATTGCACTCTGTCACTTTTACTCCCGCTCTGTGGAAGAGAGATGGGGTGGAGCTGGGACCAGACTGGTGGAGGCAATTGAAGATGTTTGCCACTTGATCAAATCAGCCACACCACAATATCCCCCAAGCCTGCTGGCATTTGAAATGTGAATATTGTCGGGCCATGATGAAGAAAAGTGGGGTGGAATGTCAAAATAGTGGCACTTTTTATCAATGGTTTCCATCACAGACATTTAGCTTGTTCTCTCATATGAAAGTTGCTGCTGTTGCTGGGATCAAACCTGTGAACCTATGTCAGTGATTCTCAACCTTTTCTGAAAATCTCGAAAGTGTTTGTGGCCGGGCCCATACACCTGACCACTTAGCCTGTCGGCTGCCGTGTTAAGCGGTCAGATGAGTGGGCCCTGTGCATTTTCAGAGCATGTTTATTTAACTTTTTCAATGAATTAGTTTTTCAATCAATTGTGTTCCATAGTACTGTGTACTTTAAGTAACTATTTACCTATATAACAATGCCAACTCAGTTTTCAAGGTTTTAAATAAAATCACAACCGTGTGAAGTGAGGGGCGATCTTATTTATAAATCATCTCATTCCAGCCAATCAGAATTTGCGTCCTCACTTTCGTCTTCAATGTTTGTGTTATGCATGTGTTTACACGAACACTCAAAATTGTCCATTCATTGTCACCAAAAGCTGGGCACAGGAGGGGCTATCGCCCCTCAAAAATACCATGACAATGCCACTTATTTGGGGATCGACTTGCAATATCCTCATGGACCACGAGTAGCCTGTTGCCCACATGTTGAGAATCACTGGTTTACTGTATGTAGGGTACTGTATGTAGGTTGCAGCGGTATACTGCTACAGCCCCCTGAATCCTGTTGCTCTAGGAGTGTTCTAAAGACAACTTGAGCTACACATTATGACCTAAGGGTTTAAACAAAAATAATACGGATATATCCCAGAGGTATTTCATGGTAGAAAGTAAAATGTGTGTGTGAGGAAAAACACAGCTTTTGTTTTCGTACAATATACCCAATACACCACATCGATGATAGGCTATTTATGCTGCCTAGGGACCCACGAGTGGAAAATAGTAATTTGTTCAAACCTGGTACATTGTTGTTTTATAGTTGTTTTGTATAAGGTTAATGATCTTTGTATACTGTTCCTGTTCAAATAAATTAAGACTCAATCAATCAATAGGAAAAGCCTCAGTTAAGGGAGTCGAACAAGTTTTGCTTGCATAGGCAAATAACCAGTGTATTCACCCAGCCTTGATGTAATGGCGACTAGGCTATGTATGTTAATGGTGCTGAACCACAGAATGCCAACTCAGGATTCTAGTCACGCAGCATAACTGAAACAAAGAAGTGGCGCCCAATGCATTGGATTATGGGCTTCTGTCTGACCTTTTCGACTTCTTTGTGGAGAAATGAGAATCTCTCTTCCTCTCTTTTCTCTCTGACTCTCCACCTCTCATTTGTTCTCTGTGGTGTACAACAGTAGCCTGGCTGCCAATGTTGAATACATTACCCTTATCCATATTCATGAAGGAGGTTCGTCTGCCACCTGTTCACGATTGATCAGCATTTATTTGTGGGATGTGCCCACAAGCTTGTTTTCAAGTAACTCTACACTGAGGGTGAATTCACAAAAGGATTGTGCAGCTTTTGTGGACGCCAAACCCACGACTAAGACAAAAATCACACTTGTGTGAACTGTGAAGTGAGCGGCGCCTTTCATCACAATGATGACGTCTGATGTAAACAACATGACATCACGGACATTCCGTGCTCAAACGATTGTTCTGTGCTCAAATGGACAGACAGACTGTCCAGTATGCCATATCAAGGAAGGACTATGGAAAGGCAAACCACTGTGGATTGTCCATGAGAGGAGAGAAGGCAATGCATGGTGGCGGGCCGTTTAAAGTAGGCTTGTCTCTAAATGAGAGACCTAGAGAGATCTTGACCCAGATGGTCAAGATTCAAAGTATCCCCTGAGCAAGCAGGCTAAATGGTAAAAAGAACAAAATCACACCCGTGTGAAGTTAGGGGCGCTCGTGTCGATTTTCTCAGACACATAAATTCACCATTCATTGTCAATGAGAATTTAACAATACCGATTTGCTCATCTACATATGCTGTAAATTCTCCATTCATTGACAATGGTATTTAATGTTTGTGTTAGGACAAAAATACCGAATTCTCCATTCATTGTCAAAGCGAATTTAACAAAATTACCGATTTGCTCGTCTAGATATGATGTAAATTATTCATTCATTGTCAATGGCATTTAATTTTTGTTAGGACAAAAATACCGATTTGCTCAGACACAAAATTAAATTAAATTCTCCATTGGCATTTAGGACAAAAATCTACACTATAGCTAAATATAGGAGGGGCTAGCACCACTCAAAAATATATCTGCACTTGCACAGGAAACCTGGTTCAAATCCAGAGTAGAAGAGGAAGGTTACATGGTGCAGCTTTAAGCTCTTCCTTTGCATGTCTCAAGACAGGATTTAAACAAGAGGGAATGACGTGAATAATGACAATAGATTGATTGACATTATTTGGTACTATTTCTGCTGTGTAGCTGAACACACTGTCTGCTGTGTATCTGATTCTGAACACACTGTCTGTCTGTGGTGTAGCTGAACACACTGTCTGTCTGCTGTGTAGCTGAACACACTGTCTGTCTGTGGTGTAGCTGAACACACTGTCTGTCTGCTGTGTAGAACGGTAGATTTTCACAACCTGTCCAGAATGTGACTGCTGGCGATCAAGGTTTACACTCTATAACATTCAACGAATTAGACCCTTCCTCATCCAGGAGTCAGCCTAGCTCCTTATCCAGACATCAGTCATGTCAAAACTTGACTATTGTAACTGGCCTACCGGCACCGGCATGCACACTTAAGCCTCTCCAATTAATCCAAAATGACGCAGCTCACTTGGTCTTCAACCTGCCAAAATGCTCACGTCTGCCCGCTTCTCCGCTCCCTCCTTAGGCTCTTGGTCACTGCCCGCACAGAATACAAAACTCTGATTCTGGCATTCAAAGTAACCAAAGGCATGGATGGTACTCCCATATATTGAAAGTCTGATCGAACCCTACAAACCGTCCCACGCACTCACATCAGCCAACGTACCTTCACTAAAACGGTATACGGTCAACACCTTTTGATTGATGTTTGTGATCAATAGCGCAAGTTGGCCATGAATGGCCTACTTGTACACGATCAGAGCGCGCAACTTATCTCCGACTCTTGTCAACTTACCGTCCCTCCCTCTATAAAATATAACAAAAAAATTAAGATGAAACCCATAAACAAACATTTAAAATAAAGGTTACACCAATGGAAAACAAAAATTCCTTTCCTATAACAACAGTTAAAAAAAATGTTCTCTTCTTACACCCAATTAACCCAATTCATATTTTGTCTGTTCTTGCCGAGTCCAACATGATGACATCCTGATTCTGTCAATGGGGGGGTGAATTTGGCCCCTTCTGCCACCAGTTTGACACCCCTGGACTCTATTCTAGAGTATAGACCTGCACCCAACGTGAGAGGATGTGTTGCCTATGTATGTTCTCTGTCCCAATGTAAATTGCAAGCTTCTTTGGCAAATGGGTAAATAGAAACGGACACCATTAGCATCCATGGACTTTCTAAGTTATATTTTAAATTACCTATATATAATTGGTTACGTCATCCACATGTCCGTTTTTAGATAACCATAGTACATAGTTACGTGACTTAGCCTTAGACTTAGCGTCATCAGCCAATCCCTGATTGGCCGAGTAACGCAACCAAAAATGCACAATGCCTGATTGAATTGGCCGAGCGACACCACCAAAGACATGAATACACAATCCCTGATTGGCCAGGGATGCCACAAAAAATTCACAATCGCTGATTGGCCGAAGGAGTTACCGTCCGACATACACTGCCGAAAACAGTACTTGCGCTCTTCTCGCGTAGTAGTGTTAGTACCCGTATACAAGTGTACTATGCACACGTGATACTCTAACAACTTACTAGTATCTCATTAGACATCCATTGTTGCAATTTACAAGCCATTCATTTTAATTAGGGCTTGTGCAAAATGCACAGAATCGGCTACGACTATGATGATTTTCATCATAAACTGTTCAAATAATTCAACTCTTGCAACTGGCTCTCACGGGATTGAAATGATTAAACATCTAATTTTAGCGTAGAGTACACTAAGCTACAGTTCTTACAAAATAATTGATCATTTTATTTTATTAATTCACATGATTAGGGCTGTCATCTCCCATCACGTATGTTTTGTTCATCTAAGCATATGGTGTCTCTGGGTCGTTCAACAGTAAAATGGCAAAACTAACTACGTTGTGTAGAACGGTTTAAAGAGCATAAAGATGGAGAACTTTATGTATTAGGTCCACTGAGCTTCCCTCGACTCAGTGACCTAAATAACAATGCAATCTGCTGCAATAACAGGCTAATTAAGAATCACAATGAAGCAATACGTATTTTGAAAAAACACCCTGAGGTAAAGAAAGCCAATTTATTTAGTATGGTCCACCTTATCTGATTAATGTCAGACAATAACTTCATTAACCTGTGAGTCACTGTTGTTGAATGCTCACTGAAAGTCACAAGGCAGTTGATGGACGCCAGCCATGAGGAATATAAATGAGAAAGACATGGGGAAAGAAAGCTCTCTAGAAGAAACACATCAAAGGCACGAAGTCAAAGGGTATGCTGGACCTTTAGAAGTAAAAGCAGAAATACTACAAAATTATACTTAAGTAAAAGTGCAAAAGTATTGGCATCAAAATATACATGTAGAACCAAAAGTAAAAGTACTCATGCAGGATATTCCATTTCACAAGGTTTTTCAAAAGTTTTCTTTTTTCTACAAAATCTTTAAAAATCACACCCGTGTGAACTGAGTGTTGCAACTCCGTGTGGGGGTCCCCGGGGGGAGCCGGAACTTCCAGACCCACAGGAACCCGCCCAAGGTGCCGGCTCGGTTCTGGCGCCCCCCCCCCCCCCCCCCCCCCCCCCTCGCGTCCGAAACGGTCGACAAATGTCAGAGTTACCATGTGGGAGTCCCCGGAACATCCAGACCCACATGAACGTGCCCAGGGTGCCGGCCCGGTCCCAGCGAGTTACCGTGTGGGTAAAGCCTCGGAAACCCAGGCGTTATTATTTTCAGGGAGAGAAAAAAAAGTCTCGGACTGAGTCCACTTCAATTCGGCACACAGTGTAGCGCAAACGTCGCTCACTCTCTGCTGATTTCTGATCGTCTGCACCTTTATTAAATTGACACAAACGCACACACACACTCTCTCTCTCTCTGTCGCTCTAATTAATTAGTCTCATGTCCTGCAGCTGCGTCTATAGTTTCTCCCGGCGGATCCTGCACAACAGTGACACTTTGTCACATAAAAACGCTATTTTCGTGCTCGGACCCAGGGACCCAGGCACTCAGGCAGCCAGGCACACACATAGCTCCGTATAGGAGTGATTGCACCACACTGTCTGTAGGAAGAAAACCAAGACATAACAGGGCCGTACCAGACAAACCTATCCAGTACTCCACAAGTATTCAAATTGTGTGATCAATTGTATTGTAACGACCCTGCGAAAGACCCGCGGCCGTAACTTGCTCGGCTTGTTGCTTGCCTTGTCTACTGAGTTGGAGGCCGGGGTTCGACTCTAGCTCAGGTTGCTAAACGTTACAGTATCAAATGCAGCCGTTATATCAAGAAGTAGGACAACGGAAAAAATATACTTAGTACTTTCCACCACTCTTCCTGAGTTTAACCTTGTGCCACGATGTGAACGGTTTAAGCTTTTCACATGTAGAAATGATCAGAGAACATCTTGCATGAACCTTTGCAATCCAACTAGCCCCTCTCAAATACTGGTTTCAAAGAGAACGTGAATGTAAAAGATGAGACCAGGATTGCTCCCGGAGAGAAAGGGACTCATATTTTATTCACCAGCGCAGAAACTCACCTAAGGGTGCACAGTTAACAAGTTTCATCTTTGTTTTCGTGTTAAACATAGAATTATTATACTGTAGTTGATGCCTACCAACCCAACTCAGCTCAAGTCCATTGAAAAGTAACCTTGGGGGAAAAGAATGAGAATGAGTGAGAAAGAATGTATACTTGCAATTTCAAAAGGCCTGACAGATTTTCTACAGTATTCTACAGCACATTATATTTTTAGAACCCGAAATGCCGGAAGAACACATCAAATCACCACAACATCAATGAAACCTTGCATGGCAGATTTGTTATAATTGCTGTTATTGGTGTACTGTATCTGTAATACTGTAGGTAACTCCATCGTTGTTCATCAAAGCCCTGTATATATATATATATATATATATATATATATATATATATATATATATATATATATATATATATATATATATATAATAAACTGTAGCACACTCTAGCTCTCACCACTGCATACCCCATTTTTGAGCAATGAGCAGCCTACTTCATTAATTAGGGGTTAAATGATTGATTGGTCAGATTTTAACTTGATCTTCAAAGTCACAACTACAATACTTAAAATAACAAACTACCAACTTTCCAAACAGTGTAATTACATAATTAAAACAGAAAACAGAATAAAAACCAAAACAACAATCCAAAATTAAGAACAGCACAACAACCATAATGCTGAGAGTAAAACAACATAGCCTACTGACGTATCAGGCAGTAAAATACATCCTTCATGAATCTGAAGCATTGCTTTTTATTTTGATCTAATTTTATAAAGTGCTTGGTTTTGTTAACACAACACATTAGCTGCCACAATCCGAGGTTCTATTTAGACCATTTGCGTGATGACTGCTTCAGTAGTTTGACCTTATCATATAAATTTCACAGTCACAGTCAGAGAAAAACATCCATTTAGTAACAATAGCTATTGATTTGTTGAAGTGGAGAAATACATTATTGTGTATATGTTCTGTGGATATGCTTTTTCCGCCCACACAGAATGTATTCTCATAGCTAATGTTCTCAGTATACAGGCCTGCATATTCCTATAACCGGCAGGTTCTGCCAGTTTGAAGGGATTCTATTTATGAGTAGAAAAGTATTTTAAAAGCAGGACAGTATCTTAGTATTCTTCAGGAAGTATATCATATCTGGAGAAATTAAAGTTATGAGCACTCATAATTACAGTGATTCTTCATTCTTGAGAGAGAGAGAGAGGGAGGGGAGAGGGAGAGAGACACACACAGAGGAAGTTGCGGTGGCTGACAGGGTGCAACCTTAGAGTATATATGATATATATAGTATCATATATACTCTATATGATACTCTAAGGGTGCAACTTTGCAAGAAGGTCTGAGGTGAAGAGAGTAAGCTGAAGAGAATAGGCTAAAGCATGCGGTAATGATGACATCTATAAGAGCATCTCTATTCTGGGCATGTCATAGTATAGGCGAACATTTTGCAAAAATAGCAGATCTACAAGCTTGTAGATCTCCTATTTGTAGATAGAGGGGGGCTCACCTCCTGGTGGGGGCTCCTCACTGGCAGTGACAAAACACAAAATGTGTGTGGGGAGGAATCAATTTGTATAACGAGTCACGACTTGGGTAGAAAAAATAGATACAAGATTTAGATGTGCGTGTCTTTTGGCTGTTTTTCAGCCTCCTTTACCATTCGAGAAAAAGTACAATAGCATATATCTTCACAAAAAAGCTATCGTTTTATTTTATTTTATCAAAAGCATGGTAAAAGGTTTGAGACCTATACCTGTACCTATACATCTGTCACTGGCTGCACTCTAAACAAGTTTAAAATACAATATCTCTCTGAAACTAAAATAAGAAGTGATAAGACTGTATATTCTATACTATTTGTATAAAACCATAAAGCATACTGGCCAATTTGGAGCAAATATTGGCAATAGTACTTGTATAACTGCATCATTATCTATGTCATTCCTCCTCAGTTTCCCTTCTTCTTTCTCTTACTTTCGGCATTCCCCTCTCTGTCCTCACCCCACCTCTCCCTCTTTCCATCATTCTCTCTCCCTCTGTCTCTTTCTTCTGCCTTCCCTTTTTCCTCCTCCCTCCGTTTCGTATTTCTCTCCTATGGTTGCATAAGAATGAGCTGAAGGTGGCATTAGAGTTGAGAGCCTTGTCGGAGATGCCGCTGATTTCTATTACAGGGAACATAAATCAGGCTGTGGGTGAAGCAATGGGAGCCCCTACAGGCACAGTGTCAGGCTCACATGTCCACACCTTGTGCCCGGTGCCGTCACCAAACAGCCTGTCATGACGTCTCCGTGCCATCCTGGAGACAGGCGTGTCAGGGGGACATGATGACTCACATGACTAAAGCCCATTTATGCAGTATACGACTGCATCGCTAAAAGAAAATAACCTATTTTCAGCTACAAAGCATGGGTTGAAAAGCCCCAAAGGCATGTTGTAATTTATTTTTGGTCACGGCTCAATACATATCTCCTCTTATCTAATCATATAATATCTTTCTATTATTATCAAGCACAGACGATAATGTGAATGCAGATTTAATCCCCCTGAAGGCACACATACAGTACATCACAATGTGAGTTGTCGGTTATTGTCTCCACCAGGCCGAAGGCATGGGGAGAGAGTATGTTTTGCACTCTGTCCGCCCGTCCGTGTGTCCGTCCGTCCTTCCGTCTGTGAACAGCTAATCTCCGGCACCATTAACCCGGTCGATGCCAAATTTTGCACACACACACTCCCTGGATGCCAACATGAATCTCTGCCCCAAAATTTCCAGAACGGCCTGTTATAACGCCACCAGAAGGCCGCTTTGTGCAAAACAAGTTTTTGGACAGTACACCTACAGATTTTCCAAACATCACGCAAATTGGTACACAGTCTCTCTAGAGCCATTCAACGAAACCGGTCTTTCACATTTCTCAGACTTCATCCTGATTGGCTAAGATTGGCTTCCAAAGTTTGCAGGAGTGCTCAGTTTCAAACAAAATGCTGAAAATCATGAACACATCTTGTGATTTCCGTGAAATTGTGCACGCACATTCCCACTAGGCAGAGGAAGAAATGCCACATGAACATTTTCAACTAAGCCTCATGGTGGCGCTATAACTGGCCAAAAAGTGTTTTACCTCTAACTGCACTGGTCTGTGGATAACTTTGTATGCCAACTCCCTAGAGGCCAAGGAAAAACCTTTGCCTGGAATTTTTCACATCTGCTCTTTATAGCGCCACCAGGAGGCCGACATATGTAAAACACATTTTCTAATATTACTATTACTTTATCCAAATTTCACGCAAATCGGTACACGTACACATGCTCGTCATAGTCATGTGATCAAGACGGGTTTGTTTGATTTATCATAATCCACCCTCATTGGCTATACGATTGGCTTCTAAACTTTTCAGGACTAGCCCGCTTTGTACCCGTTTTGTACAAATCGCCACGTACAAATTTCACTTGATTTTCTAACCTTTGGTTGCAGATTCAGTCAGGATTAGTGATTTCATTGTCTTAATTTGGTTCTGACTTCAGCCACCGATAGTGAAAATTATTACACTTGTGATAATGTAAGCAAGAATATATAATGCGTAGGAGCTCACAGCGAGTCATGAAGCAGAATAAATAACTTTCTCTGCATATGTTACACTTGAGAAACTAGGCAGGATCCAGGCAGCCTCAAAATTCACAATCTAGTAATAACAGCATCAGTGACGCAGCACAGAGGCTTGATTCTGGACCGGCAAATCAGCATGACAGTTACTTTAAGCAGCACATCACTGCCATGGGCCCTTCTGTCAGCGTTGTCCCGTGCCGATGCGAGGGAATCTGGCATCATGCATTAAGATTTCTCAAATTGCATTGTTAGTTACTGGTATACACAATGAAACAATGCTACATTATCATCCATGAAGTACTAGGAAAGTACTAGGAAAATATACCTTTCATACACTTGCAGAGACTGCAGATTGCAGTTTATTGCTGACCATAGCTCTGCAATTTCAACAGATCTTTTGTAATTTCAACAGTGAGTGTGAGAGTTCCTCTCTCCAAGTAGTAACGATAATAACTTAATAAGGTTCCTTTTAAGCAAAATATCAGATCTTAGATATTCCTTTGAGTCACTAATTACACATGAGCTAAAAAGCTCCAAGCAAGGCAGAAGATTCACGAACATGATAAACCAGGAAGATAACTGGCATTATATCTCAATGAAAAAGAATAAGTCTAAATAGATTGCCACCAAGGCTGACAATGACACAGAGACAATGAGAGAGGGAGAGAGGGAAAGAGAGAGGTGGAGAGAAAGAGTGAGGGAGTGTGGGAGAGGAGATAATAAACACTTTTTTCCCTGCCTGTATATGAAATGCAAGTTGTAATTGTCTGTCTGGTTTGTATAGTGTATGTGTATGTGTATGTGTATGTGTATGTGTGTGTGTGTGTGTGTGTGTGTGTGTGTGTGTGTGTGTGTGTGTGTGTGTGTGTGTGTGTGTGTGTGTGTGTGTGTGTGTGTGTGTGTGTGTGTGTGCGTGCGTGCGTGCGTGCGTGCGTGCGTGCGTGCGTGCGTGCGTGCGTGCGTGCGTGCGTGCGTGCGTGCGTGCGTGCGTGCGGATTATGGACATCCCTGACATCAGCACAAATCGGCGTTGTTAGGCAATGGATTCTGTTCTGTGTGATGTCAGACCGGACCTTGAACAGCAAGAGAGAGGAAGGGGGAGATAGAGAGAGAGGGATACAGGTAGTACTGACATCATAGACTTTCCATCAAGTACTCTGAGTACTGACGATCTACAAGCTGATTCGCAAAACACCTCAGAAAAAGAGAGGCAGAAAGACAGACAGACATTGTGAGAGTTGATTCCACCCAGGCAATGTGTGTGTGTGTGTGTGTGTGTGTGTGTGTCCAACACCATTGTCACTATACTCAGTAAGATCCTCCATGCATGTCTTTTTATGCCACTCCACGCCCACTCGAATGTCTGGTGACCTACTCCAAAGTAGGCATACTGTAGCTACAGTAGCTCCCGAGAACAAACTAGCTACAGTATAATACATTGCAGGATTGCACTATTACAGCAGCTCTTCCCTCAAAAGTATTAATTTCAAATCATAGCCATATGGTATAACTCTATGGCCGCAACGACGCAAACCAATGGTACAAGATGTATAACACAAAAAGTCTGCATATATTTTGGCTGCTCATGTCGGCGGGTATGGACTAGTAGTAATAAAATCACACCTGTGTGAAGTGAGGGGCCACTCTTATCATCGTACATTGTCATGACATAAAATAGACACTATGGGCTGTATTTTGCGTGTCGTAAGTACCAGGTCTTATTCCCTAACTTGAGTAAACTAAAGACCTGGAGGCGTGATCAATGCCATTTGGCTATTCTGAGTAGCCAAATTTGATTTGATGCAAAATACAGCCCATAGTGTCTATTTTTGGGAATTTAATGTTTGTGTAAGACAAAAATCACACCCGTGTGAAGTGAGGGGTGGTCTTATATCTTACAGTGATGTAATGATGATGACCTTGTTTGTGTTTTAAAACAGTATTTGATTTTTTATAGTTTGCTTATAATTGTGCTGTCATTGTCTGTAATTTTCTTTTGCTGTGTTCTGTGGTGTTGATGAAATGTCTGTACAGCACTTTGGTACAATGGAAATTGTTTTTAAATGTGCTTTATAAATAAAGGTGATTTGATTTGATTTGATTTGATTTGATGTAAAACAAACGGTGACAAAACAAACATTACATTTTCTTCATTGTCAATTGCGTTTTTAAAACAAAAATTGAACTAAAAACAAACATTAAACCATTAATGTTTGTGTTAGGGATGATGTAAATTCCAATATGACGTAAATTGTCCATTCATTGTCAATGGGAATTTAAAGTTTGTGTAAGACGGAAATCTACACTAATAGCTGAATATAGGAGGGGCTAGCGCCCGTCAAAAAAGTAAGAATTATTACTTTGTTAGTTATTACTTTGGACATCGTTGAAATTTCCTTTCTCCATGTGTTAGCTAACGGCAAACCAATCAGCCCTGTTATCATAACTAGCAACACATATTTGATGATTGTCATTAGGTTTGGGCCCCTGAACTGGTGAACTGGTACCCACTATTTACGACCACTGATTGAAATCACTCATTGGCTAACTGTCCTCCCAGATCTTTACCCTGACCTTAACTCCCATGCAAAAAGTTAACCCCCCCCCCCCCCAGGATCCACTACTTAATGATGGGCGCTGGGCGGCCACACTTTGCGAATGGCATGTGTTAATCAGGATTTCTTTAGCCAGTCTCAAAGCATTCGATTTTTGGAGTAGTGCTGAGGGGTAATTATGGCAAGGTTTGACAGGACAAAAACACTTAAAGTGTAACCTCTTGGCCCCTAGCTGACTGGAAATAACAACCGACAAATCCCCAAAGAGACTTCCTAGATAAATAAAGGTTGAATGGCTAAAGAAAATAAAGTCTAGCAGTGCTCTGGCTAACAGGACCCTCCTGTCACTGAGCTGTAATATATGGAAGCCATAAAACTCCAAACTCTATCCACACCAGCCTCATCACAGACATGCATGTATGCAAGCATCATGTGAATACAATTACCTATAATGCACACATGCACCGTACTATAACAATATTAACAACACATCTACAGTAGTTGCATGCATGTGCATGCATACACACAAGAACACACAGGAACTCATACATACTGGTACAGAAAGATAGAACACACATGGTGCAGTCAGAACAACTTGGAGCTCAACACTCTCAAGATGGCGGAGATGACTGCAGACCTCAGGAGAGCCCCCCCCCCCCCACTGCTGTTGGCCCCATTCACCATCAAAGCACTACAGTCACAACTGCTGAGACATTCAAGTTCCTTCCTTGGTCTCCAGGGAGGACCATAACCACTTACACCGCATACTTCATTGTAGGTCAAATAGAAAATGTACGGATCTGCAAGCTCATAACGCATGGCATCATGATGCGCTGTGAGTGCGTAGATCTGCCTTTTTCACTGAATGCCCAAAATAGGGATGCTATTGTTCATGTCGTTAAAGACTCCATGACATCAAAGTTAATGTTTAAGTGTGTTCATCACTGTATAGGACTTGTGCTGAACTTGTGTTATATGTAGTATATGTCCCATGTAGTGGTAATGGTATTTTAGAGTTTAGAATGATCTTGGGGAGCATTTCATGAAGAAGAATCCCACACACTGCTGTTGCTCAGCAGCACAAACACATTAAACACTGATGTTTCGCTCCCACTGGACCTTCATGATGCTTCATCAAGAGTGTCTTTAATTTTCTTGGGGGGTAAAATCAAATGTTGACTCATACTGCACTCAGCAGCGTATTGCCTACTAATTTGGGGTCTGTACAGGAAGAGATCTACTGTATGTGTGGTCACTGATTTGTAAAAACATACAATATGGCTGTCGGCAACCTTCATCAATTTACTATAAAAGAATCACACCCGTGTGAAGTGAGGGGCGCTCTTATCATTGTACATCATCATGGATCATCTCATATTGGCCAATCAGAATGCCTGTTGCCACAAATTTACGTCAGATTTGCCGGACATTTGAGTAATTTCTCCTTTCATTGTCGATGGTATTTAATGTTTGTGTTTCTGACATTTTGTGGGGATAAAAGCTATGGGGTACACGCAGACACACAAAGCTGGGCTTAGCCCCCCTCAAACATTGTGAGGGAAGCATCAGCTCAGAAGTTAATTGGCTGCCATTCTGTCCCCCCACCCACATCAATGATCCGTATGCTGAGGACTAGGATTGGGCCATTCTGTCCCCCCACCCACATCAATGATCCCTATGCTGAGGAGGATTGGGCCATTCTGTCCCCCCACCCACATCAATGATCAGTATGCTGGGGAGGATTGGGCCATTCTGCCCCCCCACCCACATCAATGATCAGTATGCTGGGGAGGATTGGGCCATTCTGCTCCCCCACCGACATCAATGATCAGTATGCTGGGGAGGATTGGGCCATTCTGCCCCCCCACCCACATCAATGATCAGTATGCTGGGGAGGATTGGGCCATTCTGCCCCCCCACCCACATCAATGATCAGTATGCTGGGGAGGATTGGGCCATTCTGTCCCCCCACCCACATCAATGATCCCTATGCTGAGGAGGATTGGGCCATTCTGTCCCCCCACCCACATCAATGATCAGTATGCTGGGGAGGATTGGGAAGGGAGTTGTGGGAGAAAATATAAAAACAAAGAGTTGTATTTTCTTTTCTTTTTGTGAAATATATGTGCATATGATGTCATGCTCACACTCTTTGAATAAAGTTTATTAAAACAAAAAAAATCAGTATGCTTCCAGGGTCAGGATCTGATCTGTTATCTGGGAAGCGACTCTCTGGATGAGTCTGGACTGTCAAAAGCACCAGATCCAGGCTCACAAACAGCTTCTCTCTGGATGAGTCTGGACTGGCAAAAGCACCAGATCCAGGCTCACAAACAGCTTCTCTCTGGATGAGTCTGGACTGTCAAAAGCACCAGATCCAGGCTCACAAACAGCTTCTCTCTGGATGAGTCTGGACTGTCAAAAGCACCAGATACAGGCTCACAAACAGCTTCTCTCTGGATGAGTCTGGACTGTCAGAACCTGACCAGATCCAGGCTCACAAACAGCTTCTTCCCACATGTGGGTGGACTACTCAACAGCTGAACCGCAGATACCATCACTGGATTACAGAACATTTAGACTGTAAGCGCTGGTGTCTAGATCTTCCTTGTTCTTGCCATTTGCACTCACACACTACATAGTGCAGTGTCTATTCTGTAGTACAATACATGTATACGTACTGTGCTGTATATACAATACATGTAATATATTTCTGGGCAATAGCTGCTACATGAAGTGTCATTACACTTGTACACTGTTCACAATGCTCATTCTGCGCACACTCTTTTTTTCTTTAAAGAAAAAATCTTTTTTGTCTTTATTCATCTGTTGCACATATTTTTGAGGGGCGCTCCTACCTAGCTTTGTGTACCAAATTGTGATGATTTGATTGGCTGAGTGTGGAATGTGATACGTCATGATGTATGATGATAAGAGTGATTTTTCTTGTTCTAAGAGCAATTCACTAAATCAATATTCTCATAAAGTGAACATAATTGGCCAGGAATGTACAATCGTTAACGTACAATCTCATCCAAATGCAAGGTTCAAAGTGTGTGCCATGAACAGTTGACAAACAACAAGGAAAGAGGGCCAATTGGAGAGGGGTGCATGCGTAGCGTTAGTCTGACATAAGTATGATGAGAACGATGATATGCTACGTAACCTATAGGAAATGTTAACACTAACTAAGTTAACACTTAGTCAATGAAAAGTGCTATCAGTACAGTAAGGTAGAAGATGATTTATACTACCCTGTACGAACGCGCGCACACACACACACACACACACACACACACACACACACACACACACACACACACACACACACACACACACACACACACACACACACACACACACACACACACACACACACACACACACACACACACACACACACACACACACACACACACACACACACACACACAC
The DNA here is from genome assembly GCF_964188405.1 of Protomyctophum parallelum. Taxonomy (NCBI): domain Eukaryota; kingdom Metazoa; phylum Chordata; class Actinopteri; order Myctophiformes; family Myctophidae; genus Protomyctophum; species Protomyctophum parallelum. Next base: position 42,842,790 of record NC_139698.1, read on the forward strand.
ACACCTTTTCCTGGTGCCCTTTTTGGAAAACTTATTATGGTTTGTCAAGACAAGCTTTTTCTCTCTCCATCCCCAACTGAACCCTCCAACCCCACTGAATCCGAACCTATGCACTCCCATTAGAAAGGGGGTAGGGCATATCTGAACAGCTCCAGGTCTTCCAGTGAATGGCTCAAAATAATGAAGAACATGTGGTTCATTTTGTGCGTGTTTCCATTTGTGTGTGCTTGTGTGTGCATGCGTGCGTGCGTGCGTGAGCAAACACATGGTACAGTAGGTGTTATGTTTTCCCTAATGTGTGGCCTCAAACAGTGAAGCAGATCATGGACACAGTTATTCAGTCAGCCTCTAGCACTTTCTAATGCACTACTGTGAGAATTAAGCATCATTTACATGATAAATATACTACATATTAAATTAATTATACACATGCAGAGCAAAAAATTATTTGTGTGGATCCCAAAACAAAGTAGCCTACATGATCTGCTGCCGAATTATAATGAAACAACAGCAATGGATTTTAGATAGGTAACAGACAATCTTATTAATATTATTGATTATCATGAGGAGTATGTCGTTTACCATGAAAAACGTAAAAAATTAAAACCTTGAAACAATTACCACACCACAAGAATATATCTATCGTCAACATAATTTCACGGTACAAAGCAACCATATATCGTTGCTGTTGGGCAGAAACCTTGTATACCCATATGTTACCCTGTTCGTTTTTTCATAAGTTAATGCCCTCTTTTATACATAGTCATAACGATAGTGTCACACAAAAGAACACTAAAAACGACCCTAGCCTACTGTACATCCATTGGAACACATGTTTCTTTCTCCTTTTTCTGAAAAGTAAGAACAGAGGCCTACATTGGACATACAAGGTTATCGCTTGACAGTGACAAACTATAGACTCCACCCCTAAAACAAAGCCAAGCGTTACCAGAATACTTTGGATGACTGTTTGGCAGATGTGCATAGTTGTTTGAATTACATTGTTCATTGAACTTGTGGAACTGTTCATTGTACAATAGCAAATTAGTCCTAAAGGTTTGGGGACTAAGTCAATATTTTGTTATATACAGAAATTACTAAACTGGGTAAAATATGTTATCTAATGTTGTCTACTATTTTATGCTGCAACATATTCTGCACTGCACTGTAAAGTAAAGTGAGATCATTTTGCATATTGTGTGGACAATTATTTATATCACAACAGCATGTGTGTGTGTGTGTGTGTGTGTGTGTGTGTGTGTGTGTGTGTGTGTGTGTGTGTGTGTGTGTGTGTGTGTGCGTGCGTGCATGCGTGTTTGTGTGTGTTTGTGTGTGACGGAGGGGGCCTTCATGTCAGTTGGTCGGCGGGTAGCATAATAAAATACAGCAGATGAAACTCACAACAGGGTGGATGACACAAACCTGTCATGGTAAATATGCTCACCAGGGGTGTCACCACAGTCACAGGCCAGTCCAATCAAACTGCACACAGAGAAGATTAAAGTCAGTGTGTTTCATCTGATCTAACTGTATGTGTGCACACATGTATGGATATACTGTATGAACATATTATGTCTGTCTGTGCACATGCAACGTGTGTATCTGCATGTGCATTTGTGTTCTCCTGCTTCTCAGACAGGACATTTGAGTCACTGCTATCACTTGTTAGACAGTAACGAATGAGATTAGCTATGCTCAGCATTGTCTGTCAAAAGTGTCAATAAATTGTTCAAGCTTTTATTTTGTCACACTAGTTGTAGGGAATTCGGCCAAATGCAATGATTCCAATGTTAGATAAGTCAGGTTTCAATGCCATCTTGAAAATTATGTCTTTCCAGAACTTAGATCTTCCTACATTTTTAGTATGTTATATATTTAGCATACCCAATAGTAACAGAATCAATTGAAAAAACTCTTCTATCAATTATTTGGGGTTTCAACCACATACAGATTTATCTAATGAAAGTCAAAATCGTACGATTTGTCACACAAGTTACGCCAGTGAAATTTGTTATCCAAATTTTGACCCCATCTCTTGGAGTGGTGAGCCGCAGCCAAGGAGCGGTGCAGCCGTGCTGCACTCGGGAATCATTTGATTAGTTGATTTGACCCTAACCCAATCCAACCCATTGTTGCCGAGTGCCAAGCAGGGAGGCATTGGGTCCCATTTTGCTGTGGGGGGGGGGGGGACGGACTCGGTGAGCCCAACTCGTTTACAATGGTTTTGGAAAACCTTATATGCCCATACCTAACACCATGCCAAAAATCTAAAACTTGTTGAAAATGGGTTCAGTGAAGTTCAGTGTCACTGAATCCATGTCTCTTGTTAAGTCCTTCCTTAAAATTCACCTTTGAAGCTGTGTTATGTGTCATTTTTGTAAAAATATATAAATAAATGTAACTAACTGCCTTTGTAATTCTTCCCTTTTTTCCTCACTTTGTCTTTTATAGTAATCTTCTTTGAAGCACTTGAAGCACTTTGTTGCTATGAAAAGTGCTTCTAACATTTCATTATTATCTCCTCTATGATGCTAATCATAATTACATAAAGTGCAACCTGGTCCTTCTCTACCAATGGACACATTTTATCATTCTCCATTTTCTAAGAAATGTAGGGGGTGTAAGAGAATCATAATTTGCCAATTGCACTCAGTTTTACAATCATTATAATGTAGGTCTCAATAATCTAGAAGAGGCTTTTAGTACCATACTTTCCATTTCCCAGAGACGCAAAGTGAAAAATGTATAAGCCAGTGTTACACATGTATGACAGATAAAGTGGGAGTGAATTCACACATTCTAAGATGTACCTTGTATTTCAGTAATGGTGTGGCATCTAAAATGCCCATCTCTGGATCCATGTGTATGAATACTGATTCTGATTCTGTCTATGCCTGCTCTGTCCCACTTTCAGTTTCCTTGTATCAACCTGAGATGCTTCTCAGAGCCTTGCAGTTATGGAAGGGGAAACACACATCAATAGTACAGTATATAATTGATACTTACAGGAGTGATCACTTCTATATCTGAAGCATGGAAATCCCATTCCCTTGTGGAAATGTTGTGGTGACGTTAATGGTGTCACTGTTATTGCAAAACATGATCTGATCGTGCCTTATTTTAGTATCTGAACAGAAGGAAGAGGAGTCTTTTCTGCAGAGAATGCAAGTGTATACTGCAGCAGCCCCCCAAAATAAAAATGACATCACTGATTTCAGCTGTGTTTTTTCATTAAATAATTAATGTGCATTTGACTTGGTGGTGTTTAAGATAATTACTGTAAAGACTAATAATAGATGAATAGTACATACCGGTATATAATTAGGCTAATGATGTATGATGTGATGTGAAATGTGAGGAAGTATGAATTGATGAATGATGAAGGATTTGTCACAAATGCACTTCTACAAGCATGTCTGCTTGTGTGTGTCCATTTGCCTTTGTGTTCTGTCCTGCAATGTTTGTGCATATGTAATATATCCTATGTTTGTATCTTTGTGGCAATTCAGATTATTAATTATTTGTAAACATACCACTTTGTTCCATCCATACCTTTCATCATATCCTTCACAATGAGATTAACAGGCCTTGATAGCGAGGGAGAATGCACAAAGAAGAGAAGCCGAAAGGAGGAACTGGAGCTGACAGGTGTGGAGAAAAGAGGGGCAAAAAGAGAAACGCAACAAAACAGAATGGCAGCCACTAGACTATAGAGCAACGATGACAGTCAAGGCTCAATGGACAGAAGATTAAGTACATTTTTATGTTGGCTATACAGACGGTAAAAAAGTAAACGAAAAACATGATAAAATAGTGGAAAAACATAACGAATACATTATGCTTCCACACAGATGTACTGCATGATACAATTAAGCAATTAACATCCTGTCATGCTTTTGTGGCATGCAAATGCTGAACAGGCCCAGTGGACCTGGATTTTGGATCGAGATGGCAAGACAAAAAGATCTAAGAGACTACGAAAGAGCTGGTTCATTATAGGGGCATGAATCCATTGGCAGGAGCTTTACTTAAAAAGACTGCTCAGCTGGCTAGTGTTTACTTTCAATAGGAAAACTTTGATCAGTGGGAAAGACATTAGTAAATAATTGTGTTGGAGATGGTGGTTGAAAGCACACATTCAATGTTCATAATGTTCTCCTGCATAACTGCGTTATTATGGGGGAAAATAGAACAGAAACTCTCCTTCAGTTGACTGAGAAAGTCAATGCATGATATGATCAGTCAGCGCAAGAACAGTTTGTCATGTGCTAAATGTTATTGGTTTGGAGTGTAAATCCCTCATTACAAAGTCATGTAAATCGTCTGTAGAGATATGGAAAAAGGTGATCTGGTCAGATGAGTCATCGTTCAACATCCATCTACATTATACATTTCAGCCGGTAACAAGTTGTGAGGACACACTTTGTGCGCAGCTCAGTTCGACAAGTCATCATAGAAGACCGTGACACATGCTGAGCATGCGGAAGCGCCGACCACGACGTCCGTGCTCTGCGGCCGCGATACGTCACCGACTCTACCCCTACGTTTTCAACCAAGCTCTGTGGTGTCCCTTTCCGTGATGTGCTGCTCAGAGAATTTACACGGACAGCGGTCAGCGGACACAAAACATTCACAGAGAAACAGCAACACAGAGCAGCGGATACATGACATTCACGGAGAAACAACAACACACAACCTGCCCAGCACGGAAAACACACGCAGGGCCGGTCCTGAGCAATCTCAGGCCACCCCCCACCCCCCCAAAAAAACACTGGGACACTGGGGAGGCACTGGGGGGACACTGGGCACTGGGGAGTCAATAGGGAGGCCCTGGGCAGACAGAGTTGGGACAGAGTTTCTTTTTTTTTTTGGCGCCCCTCCCCCATGGCTCCCCAGGCGGCTGCCTAGTCGGCCTGTAGGAAGGGCCGGGCCTGAACACATGTCAGCATGGGCACAGATAAAGTGTGTGTGTCTCATTCGGATCATGATAATCAATCATCATCATCATCATCAGGTCTCTTGCTCGGTGGCGGGGGCGTCGCCATACGTAGAGCCAATCACTTTCACCAATCTTCTCCATTTGGGTCGGTCCAGTGCTATAGGGGCTCGGCTTCATGCCGGCTTGTCGCTGACTGAAGCCGAGCCCCTAGCACTCATTCTGTTCGCACTGCGAATATGCTATTCCATATAGAAAGGCACATGATCTTAAAAAAGAGACAGATTTTGAAGTATTGGAACTTGAACTGTAATTGCGAACGCAGTGAGCCACTTACTATGACAGCAGGGGCTGAGTGTCTGTGTGTGTGTGTGTCACGCTGTGTGGTGTCACGCTGTTACACCACCGGCCCGCCACCAGAGGGCGCAGCTGTGGCACGCACGCACGCACGCACACACACACACACACACACACACAGGGCGCAGCTGTAGCACACACACACACAACCACACACACACGAGCTGCGTTCGCTTCACGCGTTTGCGCGTCTTACTTGTTGAATAATAAGTCATATGATACCCAGCTCTGCTATGATAATAGGCTAATAGTGTTACATTTTAGGCATTTAGCAGAGCAGAGGCTCTTATCCAGAGTACCAACAAAATAGAGTGCTATGAAAACAAGTACAGTATGTGCAGTACAGACAACACTGAATAACTTACAACAAATTATAAAGGTGTCACTGTGAGGGAAAACATTTATTGTCCAGTTTCTAGCTATTATTGAGGCCACTTTTCTCTCAGTCCTGGACTATGGTGACATTATTTATAGGTCTGCTGCTCATCATTTATATAGCACCCAGACACACTATAGACAAACTAGAGTTACTGGTGATAATTACTGTACAGTACCCACCCCCAACTCAGGTTTATCCTCTCTCTCTGAGAGGATGGATAAACACTGGTAACTGTTTTTATTTAAAGCCATTGCTGGGATTTTCCCTGCCTATATTTGTTCTATCCTGGAACAAAACGATTTCACCCATCAGACCTGCTCTAGTGATTTCTTATTGTTCAGACAGAGCTGGGAAAGGCAGCTCAATGTCAGCAGCTCAATGTCTTGGAATGAACTCCAAAACTCTTTCAAACTGAGCTTCCAGCCATCATTTGGTCAGTTCTGAGGAATGCTCCAAACATTATTGCACCTCAACCAATTTAGTTATTTTGTTTTGATTGACTTGTTGTTCTGCTTAAGTTCTTTGGTAATTTACCCTGATTGTAAAATGTAATGTAATGGAAGTAATTGATTTGGATTATTTAGTATGGTAACCTCAGCTACATTGAAAATAAAGGTGGTGGTGATGATCTATGTAAAGCGCCTTTTATAAAGGCGCTATATAAATGTACCATTTACCATTTACTAATGCATTGTGATCATCAGATGCACATACAGTTCACAACATATTTGGGTTTACAATTTACAATTTAGGCATTTAGCAGACGCTCTTAATCCAGAGCGATCTTTAAGCAAGAACAAAAAAAGCATGGGAATACATCACATAAAAAGCATTTATCATGAAACATGCGTAAGCTAAGAAAGTAACAGTGGAATATCTATATAATGAAACTATACATATAAACTATACATATATACTATAGCCTACTATGCTATACATATGTACTATGACGTGCTATGACTACATACAATGCAATTATAGTGCTGTCTACATAACATGCTATAAGTCTGTATCAAATGCTATCTAAGTCTACAGAAATGCTATCTAAGGGGGTAGGGTAAGTGCTATGGGCCATGATGGAGTCTGAAAAGGTGGGTTTTCAGACTACGGCGGAAGATTGGGAGTGATGCTGCAGGTTTCACCCAGCAAATTAGATGTTCTTTTTTTTTTTTATAAATGCAATGCCTTAATTTCTATATATTATTTTCCAGTAGCAACCATTTTCTTGCTTTTATTCTGTTAAGTGGCATCCGCCATTTTGTTCTATACAGCAAATAAAAATAGATTTTCTAACTGAGTGATCATTCAGACGAGTGGTACAACCTACGACTAAGTGTTGTAGTGTGAGCAGCGATGTTCAGCTCTGGCAGCCAATGTCCTTCAATGCCTCTAATTCAATTGTTTGTCCCGCGGCCCGCCTAATACAATTTTCCTGCTCTTATATTTGATTAGCAGCACCAAGAGCATAAAATCCTTCTCCGTGCTAGACAAACATTTGTATGTTTCCTTTCTACAGTATATCTTTATCTGTTTAAAAGGTCAATATTGTGCCATTGGGAAGGACAGTATTTAGCTGGGTAAGGTGTTTATTGTCTCCACCAGGCCGAAGCCATTGGGAGAGAGTATGTTTTTCCGTCCGTCCGTCCGTCCGTCCGTGTGTGTGTGTGTGTGTGTGTGTGTGTTTCCGTCTGTGTACAGCTAATCTCCGGCACCGTTATAGCTGTACACAGACGGACAGAGACACACACACGGACTGACACACACAGTGTGCAAAACATACTCTCTCCCCATGCCTTCGGCCTGGTGGAGACAATTATCATACCATCCAGTGTCAGCATGTCTAGGTACATGTACAGTATATGTGTCCGTCTGTGTTTGCACTCAGCCTATGGTCATACATTAAGATACGCATGTCCCTACCCAGTCACATTAACAAGTGCACAAGCATTTGTGTATTTCACCTGCCTTGTCCCTCTCTTAATCACGGCTTATCGATCATGCTTCTGCTGGATCAATATTTGTTATGCATTTTCTACTCCAGTCAGCATCTCAAGCCACTGGAGATGATTCGACCAGGGACACATCTGGCAGCAAAATAATTGTTTGTCCAAACACCAGGAGACATTGCAGATTACATTTGTACTACGAATCATTGTCCTATACAGAATATGGACAATATGTCTTCCTCTAGGTTGACATCTATGAAAACTGTGCTAAATGGTTGTGCAGGAAACGTGCATTGAAATACATGTCAGGCATTCAGAACAGTTCTGTTGCCCTGTTTGTGGCAAAACAACTAGGCCACCAAATTATAATTAATTTTGCAGTAAATTTGAACGGAGTTGAACAGGCAGAGATGCAGTGTATGAATGAGAATTGTAGGATTCTATCCTTAGGGAAAGCTGTTTCTGTTTACTCTTAGTTATATTATCATTCGACCGCATTTCTCTGGGCATAGTAGAAAAAGTAATTAGTACATAAACCTGCGTATATTGCAGTTTTGTGGTCACATTTCATTTTTATTATTTTCAAATTACTCAATCCAAATAGTACAGCAGGTACATTATGTGACTATACGGTAAAAATTATGTACCAACCAGTACGTATGCTTTACATTAACACTCACTCTCTTAGCTCTGGTCCATAGCTCTAATGCCTTCATTAGAGTTATGTTACTCTTCTCTTCCTGCGCTCACATGAAATGCAGACCAGCCTCTACTCTGTTGCAAAAATATAACGAACGTTTTACCTACTCACCAATACAAAGGTGGCTTGTGTTATTAGAAAGCCTATTAGTAGATGCACTCTGAGCCCCCCACCACACGTATAAAATGCACTTTCTGGCCAGAAAGGGATTTTAATTCACCGGAAGCCTGGAACAATCTTGTCTATGAATTCGGTAGCAGTGGAGTAACTAAAATTATTTTTCTTCCGGTGAAATAAATAAACCCTTTCTGGCCAAAAAGTGCATTCTATATGTGTGGTGGGGGACTCAGAGTGTGTCCACTAAGGAAAGTAGGCTTTCTAATAACACAAGTTGCCTTTGTATTGGTCAGTAGGTAAAACGTTCTTTATATTTTCACAACAGAGAGGCTGGTCTGCATTTCATGCGAGGGCAGGAAGACAACAGTCCCATAGCCTTAATGCAACGGCAGCAAAGGGCATTAGGGCTATGGATCAGAGCTATCACTCTCTCACTATTTCATTTGGTCACTATGCGCACGCACATGTGTATTGGAGGGAATAATTATGGTATACGAGGGAACCTAGAACACACCACACCATGCCTCGCCAGCCCGGATCTAATGAGCTGTCCCACGCCCCAGTACGGTACGACCCACCATTTGGGCGCTATCGCCGATTTAAACTAAAAAAGCGTAGACCCACTGTACAAGCACTGCAGGCCAGCTGCAAAAGCCGCCTGTGATCGCTCTGAGGAGCGATGTGGCCGGCCATTGTGGGCCAGATTATATGGTAGCACACTAGCATTGCACGTCTACAGTATATGCTAAAGCTATATACAAGCACTGAGATATACAAAGTTTGAAAGCCTGCATGATGATCTTCCGACTTCTCATGACATCGTTGCTGTTATTATCCTGTTCAGTGATTTATTTTTTATTTTTTAATATATATATTTTATCCCACAATTTTGTAACCCATTTTTCACCCCTGTGTCAATCATCTAATGTGATCCTGGGCTCTACACACCCTCCACCAACCTAGTCCCCATATATGGGGGACAAGGGGAGAGCAACGGACTTGAACTCATGCTTCCTTCATGCCTGAGTGTCCAAGTTGCTCCTTTACACCTGACAGGGGGGAGTTTCCCTGGTTGGACGTACCTTAGCGCGTGGAAGGAACACGTTATTCCAACCAGTTCCTTTCCCCTCCATCAGGCGCCCCAGCTGGCCAGGGGGAGGCAGTTTAGTGACCAGGATTACTGCATGTTTTTTGTGAGCGTACCTACCCTAGGGGACACGGGGAGAACATGCAAACTCCACACAGAAAGGCCCTTTCGCCAACCCCGCCTTCGGGTATGGGCACTGATGACGCGGAGGAGGAAACACGCCGCCAGCACCCACAGCGTCCAGAGCTGGAATCGAACCCAGGACCTTCTAGCTGTGAGGCGACAGCACTACCAACTGTGCCACTGTGCCCCCGAAATGTGCAATTTCTAACTTCACTGCACTGTCTGCCATATCAAAATCCCAGAGCCTGGGAACGGGAAGTGATAGGCTAGCGAACTTAGAGTATCGAACCACTCACCAACAAGTCCAGCGAAACGCCTATATTTTCAAGAAACGCCCATTTTCAGCCTGATAAATGTAGGACTGGGATGGTTATGCTAGTCAAAAAAAAAAAAAAAAATGTGGTCGGGCTCACACTATAGTCTGCTGATCATGATTTTGGAGAGTCTGTTTAAACCAATATTGAAATTATAAGCAAAAGATTCAACACGTGTTGCAATATGACACATTGTGAGCTTATAGATCAGCTATGTTTTTTAAATGTTTGAAGATTTGTCAAGAATGTCGGGACAAATCGGTTGCATAATTGCCAATAATGGCCAACCAATATCTGTCTGGCTCTACACACTGGGTAAGTTTGTTGAGACAACAACAAAAAACATTTTCCCCTTAATTCGTCTCCTGAGCAAACCTTCATAAAAGTCAACAACAATCAAATCTATAATGATGAGCAATTGCATCAAAAACTCATATCGGTTTCCTCCCAAAAGAGTCAACAAAGCAAATCTCTTGAATAACAAATGGCTATATGCCAGTAATCGTTAAGCTATTATGAGCGGATGGGCTAATTACTGTACATCTGCAGAGAGAACAGGAGGTTGGCATTATTGCAAGAGAGACCCCACCGCTGTCAGTCCAGCTAATGGGAGACTCACAACACAGGCAGCCTACTTTGGCTCTTGCTTAATCTCTTGATTAAGTGTTGCCTGACCTGAACTTAAATAGTGCAGAATAACTTTTTGTTGTTATCTGAACCCTGGTAAGGTACTGTACTATATGTTGAATAAACCATAGGTTTTTGACCTTACAGGGAATGAAAATTGCAACCTTTTGACATTAGAGTGAATACAAAATGCATCAACATTAATTTAGAATGACATTCTTATCTACATTGACTTAAAGAAGTCAGAACAATGTGAATTAATTATGAATTATTGTAAAATTATGTCCAACATAGCTGGTATTGCCATTAGTTGTTTTATGAATGCACCAAATAAAACAGTAAGTTCTCCCAAACCATCAGCATTCTTTGCTCAGCACAAAAAAAGGCCCTATAAGCTAAGCTCTACTTATGGCCTCTAGAGGGTGGGTTTAATCACTGAAGGATTAGCATAATTGTAGCATGAACGCGCTCAGCAAGTTTTATGGCAAACCACCCCATAGATTTATAGATTTATAGATAAAATGTCCATTGTCCAATGGACATTTTGGCTTAATTGTGGCACCAGAGATACTGTAGGTCATGCGGTCACTAGAACTCAAGGGTTCAGTCAAATTTCAATGGCAATCCAGCCAACCCAGCCAATTTTTTAGATGTATCTTGTTTGGACCAAAATGTTGGACAGACCAGCCGTAAGCCTAGCGGGGCACGGGGATGGGGGGGTCGGGCAGGCGCGCAGCTATGGGTGGGCCACAGCCAGACCACCCATATAGTGAGCTGGACCACCCATCGATTTAAACAAAATATATATATAAATACATACATTTCATAATGTCTTTCTTTCTTTCAGTAAAATATGCTTTTGTTGTGTTTTTTTACACGATCGTCTTGCTTAATATGAATAAACAGGCTGTCAGTTATTTTTCACTAATGTGCCTAGACTAGCCTTTTTAAGACCCAGTTTTAAGGCTGTTGTTGTGCAAAACACTACATTTCCCAGGCTCCCAGCAAGACTTACACTTCCTGCTCACAGCCTTCTGCTCAACATTCCACTGAGACTGCAGCCATGTGTAAAGGTTGGGAGGCATACTATCATCCGACAGAGCATTGCTCCGAGGTGCGCTGCGGGTCGGGAGAGGGTTGCGGTTAGGTTTAGGTGTCTGCCCCGGGGGAGGTTAGGGTTAGGGTGAGGGAGGAGGTAGGTTGTCGTTCGGACCAATGCTCCGTCGGATGAAAGTACTGCACTCGTAAAGGTTTACGGTTTTTCTCAAACTAGTGGTCCCGGGCCGTAGCATGCCTCGATCGCCACGGTATTGACCTGCACTGCAGCCTGTCGCCGATAGATAAACTAAAAAAAGACTCTCGAGGAGGCGATCGCGGTCCATAACTGTGGATTATGCTTTTCTAAATCTTCTGAAGTTCCGACACCTCAGCAACATGTATTTGGAATGGGAGCTTGTTTTGTGATTTCCACGTCGTTGATGCTTTAGTTTCAAACAAAGGCTATTTATTTCTGTAGCTTTTGAATGAACACATACGTGTGTGTGTGTGTGTGTGTGTGTGTGTGTGTGTGTGTGTGTGTGTGTGTGAGAGAGAGAGAGAGACAGTATTTGAAGCGTTCCAGCGGGGTGTCCAGCGGGCAGTCACTCTGGGGGCAATATAACCCGAACGAGAGCTCTTTAGTCTGGATTTTCGGTGGCGAGGTGACCACCGGGGCTGAAATAACGTTTCATGGCTCATGACGTCATGTTGTAGTTCGGTGGTCACCTCACCACCGAAAATCCAGACTATGAATACCGCTTTACACGCGTGCCCAGCTAGCCGTCAATCCGTCATCAGGCCCATCTTGGACTGCATTTCTGGCTGCGCCACTGGGGTGGGGGGACTAAATGAAAGAACGGCAAGACTTTATATCAGGCCCGGACGGCTAGGATAGCGGTCCGGGCATCTAGGCTGATGCAGCCTGACAGGGTGTCTTCACGTCTCTTTGCCAACGTATGAATGGTTCTAGGTTGCTATACGTACGTATGCGACCGATACAACCAGAAATGAACCTGGAGTGAAAACTCTGTTTCCATCCGCCTCAATGTAAAACAGATTACAAATACATTTCTCTGATTATTTTCCCAGATTGTGTTTTTGTGTCAAAACAAGCTTTATTCAACAGCCCATAAGTGATGATCGAAGTTACACAATATATTTTCCGGGTGAAAGAAAAGAAGATTGTCCGTCACGCCACACAGCGTTTGTTTACATCCGGTTCACATCTCGGGTCCCGTGGGCCTAACCTGACTCCGCCAGCTGGTGGCAGCAGTGAGTTCCTCCTCCTGCTCCCATCTGGTCTCTCTTGGGCAGAGACAATGCGCTCTGAACAAAATCTGATTAGAGCGATATGCGGCCGCTAGATGCGGGATCAATGCAAGACTGGTGACCTATTGAAGAGCTGCCACAGAAGTTATTATGGAGATATCAGATTTTTGTCCCGCTGCTTCCGGTTCATCGTTTCTGCTTGAGAGAGACCAGATCCAGGCAGGAGTTGGGTACTTGTGAACGCAATACCAAGAAGCATCATTGGGGCTTACAGGGTTAAGGCCCCAAATCACTCCTTAGAAAGCATGAGTGTCTATTTCAAACACAAAGTGTTTTTTGACTGCCTGTCATAATTTCACCCCCTCCCTATCTAATTATTAGACAGTATTAAGATGTTCATATTGATTTTGTATTAGCTTTAGGGCCCCAAATCATACCCTAGAAAGTACGAAAGTGTTTTAGGTATTATAATACTTGACATTAATAAGTCAGTATAATAAGCTTTATGTGTTATGATAAAGTTTATTATAGTACTTATAATGATTGTTAGCCTTATAATAAGCGCATTATTTTATTTATTTATTTTCAATGAAGTGAAGATAAATTACAGAAACATGCATACACATTTTCAGTGTGTATGGATCAATTATAATAGATACTTCAGGATACGTTTCAAAGCACATTATGTAAAAAATAAGTTCACAACTCATCTGCTATTTGTTGTATGAATTAAAGTGAGTGAGTCATTCAATGTGGCCTTGATGAAGAGCTCAGGATAGTAGAGCAGTTTGCAGGACTAATTTCTCATCTACTATTATGTTCTTGTGAACATGGACAATACACTGAGTCTTTGGAAAGAAAGTTAAATCACAAGTCAGTATACTGTGTAGCTGTAGCACATCAAGTGGTATCCTCTTCCAACTCGTTCTACTGTCAGGGAAAATCTAAAGCCTTTTCCTAAGGCTGTAATTTAAGGCTAATGTCGCTAACAGTTTTATAATTGGTTTGCTGAGGAAATTGTCGGATATGCACTTCAACATGATGGTTTCATTGTGAAATATGCCACAGCGTCACACATTGAACATCAGAATTTTAAGAGGCAAAGTCAACTTTTGACTTCCTCCATTCTAAGCTTCTAATCTACATAATGTTCTATCTAATTTAGGGAGGATTAAGACTTTTTGCAATCTAGTGGGAAAAATTTACTTGAGTTCTAATCTGTATTGGCCACATTATCCTTGGCCCGTCTCTAGATATTACAATGGCTTTATAATGCACTGACAGCAATGCAAATTAAGATAATGATTTGGCCAACTATAATAATGTTCAGTTAAAAGACTCTTCAACCTTATCATCTGCACCTCACAAGTGAGTCATACGGTGCCGAGAAAGGCACCAGCTGGAGGCAGGAGATGACAGAGATACCTTTTAAGGATATCCTTGGTGCAGCTTCAGGTCTATATGGAAAAGCCTAATGTTAGCTCTTGTATAGTACTTGGGAGGCATGCTTGCAAGAGACAACCAATTATTTCTTGAAAAGCAATGGTGTCGATGGCTTGAACTTGAAGCATCCATAAACATGATTGAATGTATAGAGTTCTCCTAAGAATCGGCAGGACTTAAGGCAACAAATCTTGCAGATCACTTGAGCCCTTTAGCTAAAAGAACTACTGACTCTCAATTACTTTTCAGACACCTTGTAATCGTTTCTTGTCAGGAGAAGAAAGCAACGAAAAGTGTTGGCCCGAGGCTAAGAAAACACTTAAACATGCAGCTTATTAAGACCTCTTTTGTTCTCTATCTCTGCATGAGGAAGAAGGAAAGAATAACTCTGCAGTCCAATAGGGAAGACATGATCCAGCAGGTAGGGAGAAGCTCATTCAAATCATGCCAAATTAAAGAAAACAAAAAGGAGCCAATAAGCAACAAATTGCCAGTACGTGTCTGTCCTGCCGTCAAGCCTTGACAATCGACCAGCTGTTGCGGTTAACTCTGTCACACAATACCAATCGATTAAACGGCAAAGCACAGTGTCGTGGCACCAAGGGTAGGCCTGTGTGTTCTCTCTATACTGCCTGTTTGAAAACTGCATTCACATTTTTAAGAGACGAGGGTTTGCGCGCGCGCGCGTGCGTGTGTGTGTGTGTGTGTGTTCAACTAAAATAATGTTCAGTTAAATTACTCTACCCTTTAACCTGATCATGTGCACCTTACAAGTGAGTCATACTGTGTCCGGTGTGTGTATGTGTGTGTGTGTGTGTGCGTGCATGCGTGCGTGCGTGTAATGCACACTGAAAGCATTGCACCAGTATCAACCACACTGCATGGCTCTCTTTTGACCTTTCTTTTCACTCAACTGTAAAAGCACCTTAACGTCATTCCATTAAACTCAACTAAATCCAACAGACTGTAACACAGTCTTACATTATCTGCATTACAATTTTGAACTAGAGGAGCAGAACTATGTGTCCCTTTAAAATCACAGAGAAATGTCTGGAATATCAATTTCAGGATCAGACTGCAGGAGACAATGATTTTTGGGTAAATCATTTCCTAGTCTTTTCCCCCCTCCCTTTAAGCACAGGAAATAAGTAATGTAAAAACAACATCCTGAAAATCAGGAAATCTACAGTAGCCACACCATGAGACGAGATTATAAGAAGATTTACGATATTATTCGCGATATGCCATAATCTTTGGGCTGTCGACGAAATCCCTTATGTCTTCGTGGTTGATTAATGAATATAATCCGTCATTACTGCACACCTGGTGTTGATATAACTCTGTGGATTATAAAATGGCAATTACAAAGGAAGTCAGCAATAGAGGGAACCAACAAGAAGAAGTACTTAATGGTACCAGCCATAGTGAACCAGATTTGAATAAACATGCTTCCACTGTAATTTCCATATGCCCTTCTGTTGGTTATTGATACAAAGATCAATAACCATCTAAATGCAATTGTACACTAGCCGTGTCACACAGTTTAAATATTTAACCCTGCAATTAAAGCTACATGTTTCCATTCTCGTTACTTTGAGCAAACTCTGCTGCAATCGCTGTAATCTTTGCATGGGCTAGGTTTTCTTTGTGTCAGTAGTCGTCACTCTTTACTGGGTCATTCTGGATGAGACCTCTCGGCTGTGGCTTTCATCACATACGGTGAGAGACTAGAGACAAAGTAGCATCTTTTTGACACAGTAATGAGTAATATGGCATCCGAGACGTATTTCATGGCCTCCTTTAAGAAATTGCAAGTCCAGGCAACAGACTAGAATTTCCTTTCATTCGTTAATAAAAAGAAAAGAAAGGAAAATATAAATACATTTGATTAAAAAGTGCTTCTCAATTATTTGGTCAGAAAGCAGTAGCAAAGTGAACAGAGAGACAGAGTCAAAGTGTTGTCATAGACAGACCCATGACTGCTGCAGACAGACTCGCAATAGTGGCCTTTTTCGAATTCCAGTGAGACTGAACTTGAGGGTGAAACGTTGATTGTGTCTACGGTATAGAGAAAGACAGACGCAAGGAAAATGAAAATGAAAAATAATTGGCTAAGAGGATTGGTGTGTATTCTCTCGCAAAAGTGTATTAAAGTCACTATACAGTACAGTATGTGGATCTGCTACGCATTAACAAAATATAGGGAAAATGCAATTTTCTCTGCTCTTTGAATACTGTATGTGTCTTGGCAAATCAGCCTCCCTAAAGATTTCATATTGCCTGCAACCACTTTACCTTGCAATGCTAAAGAGGTGTAGGGTATTATTATTTATTTCCTTTTATCCGTAAACCATGGCAGTCAAGGGAAATTATAGGCCATTTTATATTCAAGAGTGCTGGAAAGTTCAAAACCAACATTAACTAACAACACAGCTAGCACGTAAAAACTGACAGCCATTTTGACGGAGACCACAATTCCATCAACGGTGGCTTCTAGCCTCCATTCCCACTCCAATGAAAAACACAGCTTACACCACTAATGTAATGCAGGGTACAATACACCCCTATACTTCACTCTGACACAGATATGGGTGGTTATGAAACTGCCTGTATTAAAATAAATGCATTTGAAAAAAATAACGCCATGATTATGGTGACATATATCATGTTTTGAAGTCGCGGTTAACTGGATTTGTGTGCAAAACTAAGGAAATCAATCCAAGCTGGGTTAAGAAGACCAGTAATGAGATAATGGTGCATTTAAGGGGAAATACAGACCACTGTGATTTTTTTTTCTCTGCAACGTTATGCTTAATTTATGCCCCACCGTCCGACTGCGCCAAAAACGGCAGACTTACAAACTCTCAACACGTCACATTCGTGAGGCGTTGTGAGTTTGTAGATCAGTGATTTCCGGTGCCCGACACCGTCGTACAACAAAATATAATTCAGGCTTAAACGGTTTTGTCTCTTCACAAATCTTTGGTCTGAACCATGCAGGTTTAAGAGACCATGGTGTGGAAGGAACGGAGCCATACTGTAGCATGAGGGATGGAGGCTAATCTGGCCTAACATGGGGAGGCTTTAATCACATAAAACTGAATTTATGTTTTCTGTGTTTAAGTAAATTCATGACCTTAGAGTACCCTGAATCCTGTATAAACCCTGCTGTATAAATAAATTAAATTAAATATACACTCATAAAATATCACACTCACCACAACAACATGATGTCCAATATGAGCACATTCCATGCTCAGACAGACAGACAGACAGACAGACAGACAGACAGAGCTGTGCATAGGAAATGGCTGTCCTAATCCCCAATAATGTGAAGCCATTTTTTGTCGTAGCAAGTTAGCTGTTCGTTAGAAGCACGTAGATGAATCTATCACAGCCTACTAGTATACTGTGTACAGTAAAACCTTAAGTACCACAGAGCAGGATGGGGGGGAAGCTGTCAGAGTAGCATGTACAGCAGTGCTCCCGCTGCGCACTGTGCAGGAGTGATGAAGTGGCTCCATTCATCTTGCTGGCTCCTAGTAAAGAACAGTCTCATCTGGCCAGGCAGATGACAGATGCGAGCTGCCGAGAGCTTTTCTCTCTAAAAAGGCCGGGACCTCTGGCTCCCATATCTGTGGTTTGAACTCTCTGTGTCGAGGAGGGCAAGAACACAAAGCCACAAGAGGGAAGGGATACAGAAAGAGAAAAGATGGCGTTGCGCTGTGTGTTGTCAGTGTCACACAGGCTCATTCTTTTTTATTATTTTTTCTGAGTGGCTGAATTGCACAGACACAACAAACAATCCTATATGACCCCAACCAACCTGTCACACATTCTCCAAGACACATTTTCGGTCTTCAATCAATTGAAACAACAATGCAGTACTATCATCATCATCATTTTTCAACCGTGGTCGAGATCATGGATTTCACAATGCTACGCCAGACTTCCCGGTCCTTCATTGCCACCCCCAGTTCATGCCTACTGAAGCACCAGTCCTTCATTGCCACCCCCAGTTCCTGCCTACTGAAGCATGTGTCCCTAGTGATGACATCAGGGAACGACAGCTTTGTACCTCTGGTCCGCCCTAAGGCAGGACTCCAGAGAAGAAGGGAAGATATAACCTCATTGTCAGCTCTGTAGCAGTGGCCGGCAAACTGCGCTCTTCTGGATTTGACCAGTGAAGAAACACGGGGAAGGTTGCCGTATATTAGATTAGTCGATGGGTGGCTCTTCCAAGACAGATTTTGTGCTCTCATTAGAAGGCGGGTGTAAGTGCCATCCAACCGATTCTCTTGTTTCTTTGAAAGTGTCCATGTCTCGGAGCCATAGAGTAGAATCGGCTCAACGGCCGTCCTAAATATTTGCAGTACTATAAACTGCATGTTGTTTGGAGCTAGATAACATTTCAACAGTATACATTATCAATACCATACTAGTGTGCCAAGGCTGCAGTCCTCTGCACATATTTCCCATAAAATTACCCTTAATGTCGCATCAAAGCTAGCCAAGGTTCTAATTAAAAAACAGCAAGGATGGGTAATGGTGTCGTCTCATAACTGACACACTCACAGCCGTCACAAACTTCATCTGCCTAATTACACCCATCAGTTCCACAACTCTGACAGTGTGGCACTAATTGCTTTCTCTGTAATTGTGTTACCTTTTTTGGGTCTCTTTGTTTCCCTGAAAGAGATAATGAAAGGGTAGTCATTGGCCATCTGTACCTGTTAGGCTTGCATGAATGCCAAAGTCGGTCTCTACATGCGTTGATAATAAAAGTATAAATATTCTACCATTTAACATTGCTAAGCAGCTGTGTAAATGGCTGGTTTGATACAATGCCAAGGCACAGGTGAATCATAATCAAGTACAGTGCACCATTGGAACAGTATTTTGTATATTTATTTCTCGCAATTACATTGCAGCCTTGTAATCAATATGTAGATGGATGGCAGTGGCTGTATATTAAGTTGTTTTGAACTCACTAAACGAACTGCACTCTGTGCATCCTGACTAAAATGTCATACACTAGTGGCGACTAGTGCATGATTGCAGTGATCCAGAGAGTAAGAAAAATCTATTGACACTAGAACATGGCTAAAATCAACCCTTAGCAACAACAGAGGGATGACTCCCAATTTCCAGACAGAATATAAATGAGACTATACATCCTAAAATAGCATGTAAAAAGCTAATTAGCAGAGCAACGTGTTAGAGCATGCCTAACAACAACAAGAAAACAAATCAATTGTGGACAGATTTGAATAAACATGCTTCCACTGTAATTTCCATATGCCCTTCTGAAGTTGGCAATAACACAGTGGCAATAATTTAAGTTCCTCTTTGCACATACATACATACATATATATATATATATATAGTGGCGTCTCGGTACAGGACCGCAAGCCACGTCTGAGCCTCCCCGGGGAGAGAGAGACTGGGGGAGGCGGAACCACCTCGGCTATGTCTTCGGAGCGCGGTACTTCCCTCGTTATCTCGTCAATCATGACTGACGAGCTGACACCTGCATCGAATTCACTCCACCCAGTACAAAAAGGCTCTGTCCTCCCTCAGTCTGCAGAGACTCTCCCGGGACACAGGCTGGGTATGCATGCAGCTCGTGGTAAGACGTGCTATTTTATCCCTCACACATTAAATGGTAGAACTACATGATAGTAATTGTGTCTATCTCTCACCTCCAGGCTTAAACAATGATGCATGTGAAATGACCTTTGGGCTCTATCATGGAAGAAGCATTCATGTTGAACCTGGAAAATGGAGCGTTCACTCCTAAACCCCCACCAGTGAGCTAAAGTATTAAGTATAGTTTAGTTAGTATAGTTTACCGTTTAGACCTACCTGAGAATCCTAGAGAAGGAATCCTGAACCATCCACCTGCTGACGATCCATCCTGGGCCACCCCTCCCCCTGTAAAGAGACATTTTAGTTAAGAGTTTGATCGCATTACTGAAGAGACTTTATTTATTTCATTAATATTGCTTTCCTACAGAAGAGACTTAAAGAGTGCCGTAAAAAATAATTCCACCCTAAAACATGATCATCAGGTCTTGTTATATAAAGGAGGTATAATATTTTCAAAAATAGTGTACAGTATTTGTTAAAATGTTTTTATGTGGGCACGCCCACCAGTTAATTAATCCACCTGAACTGAAGCCGCACCCACAGCTGTAGATGTATGATAAAGGGGGAGGGGTTAGGGGAGGGGCTGATAGTTTGATGTCACTATATTACTGTTTATTTCATTGGCCCGTTTGACTGTCAAGGGTTGATCAGCCTCCAGGAAGAAACCCTAAATACAAAGTTAATACATTGCACATAAAAACGACTCCAGGGTGTCTAATGAAGTACTGTCACCTCATAGACACATGAAAAACTGGAAAAATACAAACATTGTGGCACTCTAAGTTTCCCTACTAACCTTCCTTGACGACGACTCCATCCTGGGCCCCCCCAAACCCCCCTGAAAAAGAAAAGACTTATTGATGAACACTTACCTTGCAAATACTTTACCTGCATGCTCCTGTGAAATATAATAAACATGCTAATGTTGGCTTGTTGGCCTCTGGTGTGTCTTTGGTTTGAGAACAACGCACGCACGCACACACACTTTTTATATACAATATGGAAATTGGTTCTTTTAATTTACATTTTTGGACTTATGGCAATGATGACCGTCAGTTATCTACACTGCAGACTGCAGGATATACTTCCTATTGTACATAAGCAAGAGGGTAGTTCATTAAATGGGAAAGACGTTTGGATCTATTTGAACTCACCAAGACTGAAAGTGATTAATGCAGTGTTAATGTCTTTGGATGCAAAAGGTTTCTTTTTTTGTGCTTTCAAATTCACTGTGCGTGTTCTAATGAACTGCTATTGGGTGGTCCTTTGTGGGGTTTGATGAACAAAACAAAAGTTCACTGAGCTCAAGAGCATTGTGAGCCACATGTTGCCTTGACTTCCTACCTCATCCAGCTTTTGAAAGTGAATTATAAAGTCTGATTTAGTATACTTAATACTTTCACGTCTTGTGTCAAATAGTAGATCTGATATATTGTAATTCCTACATAATGAATGACTTTTGCATATTGTATACTACTCATTAAGTTAACTTTAGTGTTGATTTATTCAGCACAGTCGTAGTCTCCCAAATATGCAAATAATTAATGAGCTAAAAGTTTGAATCTGTCCTCTTTGTGATGCCAGTGCTGTTAAATAAATGTTAGAACAAGACTAAAGGTCCTACTCTGGGGCAGTGCAGTGAGTGACGCGTGCAGTGAATGGGTGAATTGACAATTCCAAAACTCAGTTTTTTCCCTGCCAGTATGTAAGGGACTCACCATGCTCACACTGCAATTTTGGGGTGAAGAAGACCACAATTTGTTCCATTCACCGCGCACCTGTTTGGACCAAATCTACCGGTGTATACGAAGTCACAAGTTCATCATTGCTATTTTCGACACACTGGTGGAGGCAAAGCCCAGATAGATGTTTCCAAAATCACATAAACCGCTTTTAATTTTAAGGCAGAAAGGCATGGTCCGAGAATATATTTAGCTATAACGGGGCCAGGCCAGTGTTTTTACGATAGCAGCGTCACACACTATATTTTTTCATCCCACGATTTTGCAACCCAGTTTTTCACCCAGTGCCAATTATCAAATGTAATCCTGGGCGCTGCCGCTACACTTCCTCTGCCAACCTGGGGGGGGCCTCATGCCTCCTATGCATGAGGAGTCCAAGCTGCTGCTTTTCACCTGACAGGGGAGAATTTCCCTGGACGGACGTAGCGCGTGGAAGGAACACGTTATTCCGACCAGTTCCTTTCCCCTCCATCAGGCCACGGGGAGGTAGTTTTAGAGACCAGGATTACTGCATGTTTTTGTAAGGGTACCTACCCTAGGGGACACACACAGGGAGAACATGCAAACTCCACACAGAAAGGACCTTTCGCCAACCCCACCTCAGGTATGGGCACTGATGACGCGGAGGAGGGAACACGCCCCCAGCGGCGGCGCCCACAGCGTCCCCAGCGGGAATCGAACCCAGGACCTTCTAGCTGAGGCGACAGAGCTATACCGACTGTGCCACCGTGTCCCCCAACACACACACTATTTTTTTGCTCGCTCAAAAATAATCCACTGTGTGTTTGCACATGTGGTGGAAGGGGCGGCACTAGCAGCCTGTACAGCCAGCAGCAGCAAGAGAATGGCGTGTGCCTGCAGAATACGCTCCAAATTAATTAATATGCCTAGTTCGATCTCCAAACCCAAAGCCCGACAAAATACGCATCCAAGTGGACTCGCCCAAGTTGAAATAAGTTTCCAAATTCTAATAATAGTGTTGTATAATTATTAAATTATTATTATTAAATTATTAAATCTGTACATACAAATCTCTGTAGACATGTAATCAAGACAGATCCATTTTTCATATTCCATCCTGATTGGCTAAGACTGACATTCTAACCCAAAAATGATTGTTAAAAGCTTGTATCTAATAAAATATTGAGAATATTGGTTTCTCAAATATTGAGAACATTGGCTTCTCCTTCATAAAAGGCTTACTACTCAACTAATAGATAGAATATGACATGGTTCTATGTGGTTCATCCCCAGACATCTGCAAACTGTTAACGGCTTTAAACCATATAGACTTGACCAGGGTCCCCCAGGGCTCCACAATGCATTAGATCAGCCATGTTCACAACGGCATAAGGACACTACACTAGGGGTCATGCGTTAAGATGCTTATTGTAAGCAAAACAGGGAGCTGATGTGTACACAATGCATAGTCCAGTCAGTGGACTTTTTGCCTTTGTCCAGCAGACATTTCTCATGGACAGACAGGTCACACAGAGGTACACATATGGACAAAAGAAAAATACATCTGCCTAGACCTCCTGTTTATGGCCTCCTTTCATGTATACCCGTTGAGTTGACATATAGCGGACACTAAATAGACATCTGCCTATAGGTCCCCAAAGCAGTCATTTTGTGGACATCCACCTATGTAGTTTATTGGGTGATTGTGAATTGGCCTATAGTGCAAACTCTTCTTATAGAACCATGTGTTAGATGTATTAACTGGATTTGTTATTTTCCCCAGAGATCATTTTATATAATCTGCTCTTGGCGGTCTGTTTGAGCTGCTATAGATTAACTATTGACGACTCTACACCTCCCGCACACAGACATCAGTTTGATCATGGGAGAAATTACATTTCTCAGACTTTTCTTCCATGACAGTGGAAATTTACAGTTAGCGGTTGCATTGCTCTTAAAGGTAATGAACAGGTGAATTCAATCATGATTAGTCATGATTGAATTCACATGTAACACTCCCATTGATAATATATTCAGCCTAATCCAAATTATCCAACACACCTCACCACTTCTGCATAATGTAGGCCGGTTTCCCATAAAATAGCACACTAAAGAGTCATGAACCCTAGTCTCCCTATTCTGCTGTGATCATTCAGTGAAAATAGCCGAACTACATATAACGAACCCAGCGGGCCTTTTAAGGATGAAGTCTGACTGATGAATTTAATTGCCACTTTATTTGAAATTCAACGTATAACTGGAACAGAAATCAAAATACAATATATCAAGTCAATTTCACTACAATAATCCATAAACATTTCAATCTCAGGTACATTTTCCATACATTACATTACACAATACATAAACAGCCTTGATCTGCATACAATATTTTGCAACAATGACAGTGCAAGCAAATCAGTAAAATACCTTGTCCCCCTTTCCAGCTAGGTGCTATCTTCTGTGTGTGTGGCATCTGTTTGTTCCATGGTTAGTTGGGATCTGACCGTTCCTTTGGCCATCCTTTCCTTAGCCATCCACAACCAACAAACTTCAGCCACACCATTTGTGTGCTGTCTGTTTCAAGCCTTCTCTGTACTGAGGCAGCATTTCCTTGTTTTTAATCCCAGTGCCACAGCTGAGCTGGGTCCCAATCATCTAGCTGATTCTCATCAGCTGCGATCAGTTGTTGGCACAATGTCTTCAAATTAACAGACTTCCTGTTCAGTGTTCAATGCCTCACAACACTGTGAATATTTACTAAACAATAAAAGTATTACCTGTGGTGGGTCCATTACACAACAGATATAGTTGAGTGAGAAAAGGAGGGGGCCAAGTATATGTCCTTGGGACTGCAGGCCCTGTTCAGAGGCCATAATGCTCCTTGCTTGAACCAGACCAGAGTTGCTTGAATCAACTGACTGGAAACCCAAGGTCTCACTAGTGAGGTGAAAAATTACAACACATTAGAAATGTTCGCCTGA
Source organism: Protomyctophum parallelum (assembly GCF_964188405.1). Lineage (NCBI taxonomy): Eukaryota > Metazoa > Chordata > Actinopteri > Myctophiformes > Myctophidae > Protomyctophum > Protomyctophum parallelum. Next base: position 42,867,459 of record NC_139698.1, read on the forward strand.
GGGTGGTAGCGTGATAGTATTCTACAAAGCCGTTCTGACAAGACGTGCTGTGATTGGCCAGTAGTCACTTTGAGCCACTTTGAGTGACATCTGGGGACTTTAGGGCAAACCCAAAACATGATTTACGATTCTGTGCGTATCGATCAGTTGTTGGAAAAACAGTGGCAGCAGTGGGATTCGATACTGGGAGGTTGGGGTCGAGAGTCCAATCATTAGTGAGGCACACCACAGAGCCAGGTGCTAGAATAGGCTTTCAAGCTGTATTAGAATGTGACACTGCCCGACCTTGTTTTCTCGTTCTTGCATTCAGCCAATTGAACAGAGCGGCAGAGCAGCACTTTCTAAGTCCGTGGACACGACATACTAAATCGTAAACTGCTTGTGCTTATAACCGCCCGCTTCTGTGGCCAACACGTGTTGTGGGTTTGAGTCTCGATCCTGACGACCTTTGCTGCGTGTCACCCCCCATTCTCTCCCCATTTCCTGTAATCTATGTCATTAAAGGCCACCCACCCTCCCCCCCCAGTATTTTGTAATCAGTTACAAAATACAATCAGATATGCAGATAAAATTCCCTTTCAGAGTGTTATTTTATTCTATTGCTTTGCAGAGGTCAAAATGGATCCAAAGTTTTTCAATCAAAGTTTTATATACAGCACTAACAGTCAATGGCTTGTGACAGATATTAGAACTGTACCATGGAAATGAGGCCACATTCCAACCTTGGCTGCTATTATTAAGGTCATGGCTTTGTTGAATTCACACTTGGGGTTAGACTCATTTATGACAATGCTGCTTGTACCTCGTTGCCGGTTTAATGTTCCTCAGCTTCCTATTGCACACATCACTAAGTTTGTAATGGCCAGGCTAAATGGAATACAGAGTGAGGGAACATTCTCTGGTGGCTAAAGTAGCTTTTTTGAAGGTCACAATGTGTATAAAAACAGATATTCCTTATGGATATTATTTTGAAATTCTAATGAATTCAACCATTTCTAAAATGTAATTTCAGATATCTTGATTTACAGTTTTATAATAGAATGTCTGGTGGAGGTATGCATTGGTGTCTGTCTGCTATCGTTCATAAAAAAATGAATTGCACACATGATAAAGTGTTGAACACAATAAATAATAAGGCAAGTGGAAAATGGATTCTCCGCATCCATGGAGGTATAACCAGAGTGAGAGAGGGGGTGGGCTGGAATATAAAACATATCCCAGGCATTTCCACAAAAATTACATATGGACTTTTAGGGGATCAGGCAGTCAGGGCAGACAAGTCAAACCCAAAACAATAAATAGAAATTCAGGTTGATTTAGTGCTCAGGGAGCACTTGCGTGGTCTCTACCGGCTCTTCCAGACAAATAATCTAGATTCATCATGGAAAACAGGCTGACAGCAAAAAAACGTCTGGCAAGTGTGCCTTCCGACTTTGTCACCATGCCCAGGCAAAAAAGAGAAAAAAAAATCTCATTGTAACAAATGTGTACATGGTATGAAAGTAAGATGTGACACAAAACAAGCTGGTAATATTGCAGCTCTGTCCAACAACTTGACATTTTGCTATTGTCTTTTGTTTTATATGGGTGTGCTTGTTCAAGGCCAAGTGCCGGTGGTAGGTACAGCCATCAATATGCCATCTCAAGTAGGATTAGCCATTTTAATTACTTCCACCTCTCTGCTATCAACATCTGCTTTGAGTCCTGATGGGCCTCCTAAAGCGACATGCTGTTAAAATCAAGTGCAGCGATCTGCACATTGTTTATCATGATAAGCCACGCTGAGAAATATTCTGGGCTTTGTAATCCAGTTTTGCGTTGAATAGATAAGGCTTATTGCTTCCTTAGGTATTCTTTGAATGTCTGGCAACCCAGAGCGAATGGACTTCATGAAATAAGACCTTAAGATGGAGTACATGATTGTCATGTGTTCAGATACATGCACATGTATGTAATAATGTGATAGATAACCCTACTGTAAATACCAGCTGATATTCTGATAGCCTTTTCCATCTTTTACAGTAGCTACCGTCTGCAAGGTTATTATAATGCAAGAAAAGGGAAGTTTCTCTAATTGTAAGTCATTTGAGAGTTAGTTGAGTGTGAGCCTAATGCCTAACATGTACAGTCAATTTTCATCTGATTCCCTTTGTTATGACAAAAATAGATTCAAGATTATTTAGTTATTGAATGTATTTGTGTTGCTGCAATTGACTAGGCTCTGATGTTCAAATCATATTTATTGCAGTTGACTGGGGAAATTATGTCTACCACAAATGATTAATTTGATTGCTTGTGTAAACCCTTTGAGACAAATATGTAATTAAGCTTGGATATTGACAAAATAATACTCAATACAAGATACAGATGTGCTAAATGCCACAGAAAGATTGAAAGATTAAACTTTTTGTGCAGGAATGAAATACAGTGAGAACAAATTTACCAAATTATTTGAAATGATCTATCCCAGCAATAATTATATGATGATGCTATAAACTGCATATTGTACTTCACCTCTTGGCAAGCTCCACCTAAATCTAACTACACCGAACAAATCAATAGTCCCAAAACCCACTAATTGCTTAAAAAAAAAAAAAGGAGCAGTTACATTTACGACCAAAAGGTTTACTGTACATTTGTAGATGAATTTAGCAAACTGGGTATGTAGACAAGTGGAGATGAAGTTCAAGCTCTAACACTATCCATGCTATCAAGTATCAACACAAATTACCTTTTGGACCATAAAACGAGACCTGGTTGGCCATTGAAGAGACCGGCCTATGTCTGAGAACTATAAGATTGGAGGACTCATTAAGGAGTATTCTGTCAGTCTCAGTGGCTCTAACGGCACTGAATGGCCTCTAAACCTCTTTCACAGTCTCTCCCTGAGCCCTATTCAGTTCTAGACAGACATACGTATGGGGAGCCAGAACGGCAGAAAGAGACAGTTAAGAGAGCGGATTAGACAAGAGTGAGACGGATTAAAAACAGCAATGGTTAAAGGAGCAAAGATAAGAGAACTGGTAGAAAAAGAACAGAACAGGCAGTATTTGAGCCAATACCAAGCTAGAATGGCAGGCTAGGGAGGCTGAGGAGTATTTACATAGATGGCCTCTGTGCCAAAAACTGAGAGAACAAGAGAGACACTCATCAGCGTTGGGAGGGCGCTAATGAGGATCTTGGGGCGTCTGAGCACAGTGGTGGAAAAAATACACAGACTGAAATCAGCAGTGTGTATGGCAGTGGTGCATTAGTCCTGGAGATGGCCTTATTTAAGCAGCAGACAGGATCAATTGGGCCTCCTAATGCAGCACAATGAGATGACCGCCTCCGGCAAAATGGGGTCAAGCACTCCCATCTTCCCAACACATCTTTACATTTACTTAACTAGTCCTTACTAGTTCGAATATATGAACACCAAATGATGTACAGTGTGGTAAATGCAATTTAATAGGTCATGTTGTGGACAGTGCAGGATGTATGTATTTTGAGGTCTACTCAATCTGGGGCTCGGGGAGGGAGTTGTTAAGGATGAGCTTGCGAAGTTGGGATGGGCACAAAATGAATAGTAATATTATTAGGCAGTTGGTCCGCAAAGCATTCCCTGGGAACTAAAAACTTCCCTGTTGGGGTGCCCGCTAGCCTAATGGTCCAGGCGCATTCTACATAGGCTTTGGCCTGACCGCACGTTGCGTGTTCGAGTACCATTCATGACAACATTTGTTGCATGTCTCCCCCCTCCCTTTCCTGTCATTCTTCAATAAAGGCTGTCAAGAAAACAATACATTTCCAAAAATAAAGGTTCCTTTTAATGCAAATCAAAGTAATTTCCTCTTCACAAAATAAAGTAGTTATTATAATGACCGAGCTGTAACTCCACTCCAGGAAATCCTCACCGCTCACCGCTCCAAGTCAAGCGACAAATAGGCCTACACACACCGCACAGATCTGTTTCTGCTTGCTTGCAGTAGAGCAGTAGATGCTCCAGCGGCCAGCCAAACGCAATACTAAATATGCACTGAAAGGTAACTACAGCAAACAAACGCGCAATACCAACACCTTCTCCACTTCTCTCTACTCACTCCCAGTCCCCATCCGGACCCGTGAATGGGCGTGCGTCATGTGATGTTTGAGTGACAGGTTCCAACTTCTATTCAAAGTGCAGTGAAATGTACCATTTTTTGCTGAAGCTGAGTGGTGTTGGAGGCTTGGGGCGCACCTCTGCGTGTTACAGCTACTGTAGTCGGGCTTGTTGGTCCTCACCAGGACACTGGGTGGCTGGTCCTCACCAGGATGCCGTTCACACGTGGCCCTGTCATTTTATGCATGTGGAGTTGCAGAAGTTAGTCTGGGGATATTAATACAATCTGGTAATAAATTACTTATCAAGAATTTTCTTCACCAATGTGTTTGGAAGGGTGTCTACTACTGACAGCTGCTGAAAGTTGGGGTACCATCAACAACCTATATAAGGCAAAATGTTCATTATGCTTTAAGTAGCATGTGACATGTCAAACTAGGGAGTTTTCATGATTCTGAATGCATTCCAAGCATTAGCTATGCACGAAGAACACTCCTTGGGCTGAAAACGGCCATAGCCGTTATCACAAAATGAGGTCAGCACATTTGGGCAAGTGGATATATTTGGCCGAATTTAGCCCAAGGGGTTTGACCCCTAGTTTGGCCATAGACTCCCTAGTTTGGCCATAGCCACTTGGTATGGTACCCAACTTTCAGCAGCTGTCAAAAATGCCCCTAGGGTGGTTCAATAGAAACCAATGTGGGATATGTTAGTAGACACCTTTACAAACACATTGGTGAAAAAATTCTTGGTAAGAAATGTATTCACAGATTTGACATTATTCTGATAATATTCCCTGACTAAATTGGTAAAATAATAGCAGGTCCACCATTTTTGAAAATGGCTGCCATTGTCACAGGATAAATCTAAATAGTACAACTGTATTCCTCCTCCTTGAAAATGTAGGATTAGTCACCAGAATCAAGATCCTAGGTGGTGTAGAACTTGAGTTATTGGGAAATAACAGAAAGTTGGCGGCCATTTTGAAAAATGTCTACCATGGTCACAGGACAAATCTAAATAGTACCAATGTATCCCACATCCTTTTTTTTTTTTTTTTTCTTTTTTTTTAAGATATTTTTTTGCGGCTTACGCCTTTTATTGATTTTTTTTTAAGGGATAGAAAGTAGGCTGACAGGAAACGGGAGAGAGATGGGGGGATGACATGCGGTAAAGGCCGTGTCGGGTCCGGGAGTCGAACCCGCGGCACACCGCAACTGGATCACCAGTCCGGTGCCCAGACCGTTACGCTACGGCCTGGGCCTGTATCCCACATCCTTGAAAATGTATGATTAGTCACCAGAATCAAGATCCTAGGTGGTGTAGCACTTGAGTTATTGTAAAATAACAGCAGGTGGCGGCCATTTAAAAAATGGCTGCCATGGTCACAGGGCCAATATAAATAGTACCACTGTATTCCTCATCCTTGAAAATGTGGGATTAGTCACCAGAATCAAGATCCTAGGTGGTCTAGAACCTAAATCAGTTAAACTTGTCAACTCCGTCAGATGTTCGTCAACTCCGTCAGACGTTCGTCCCAAGGTCCCTTCTGGCCCCTGACCATTAGGGATGGGTGACCATCGTGTCTTCTGACTGGCGGGGCTGGAACAGCAGAGCTGTCGGCCCTGGGTCAGGTACATCTTCATAAGGTCAAGTGGTCCCTTCTGGCCCCTGACCGTTAGGGATGGATGACCATCGTGTTTTTTGACCAGCAGGGCTGGAACAGCAGAGCTGTCGGCCCTGGGTCAAGGACACCTTTTATAAAGGATGTCTCTTTTGGGTGAACGCGCAGGGTTGGCTTCTTGGGCCCTCAAATAGAGATGATCCTAGGGTCGAATTTTCTATCAGCCGAAGGCGATCATACGGGAGCGTTATGTTCCCCATATGACTCTCTCCGAGAGATACTTAAGATAACTTCGGGTTACTTTAGTAACCTCAGTTATATAAGTGACTCGAGAGAGAGAGTCATTAAGTCGCCCTTCTGTCTTTTCAAAGACGTCAGAAAGCAGGTTGATAGGAATGACGATGCTCAGGGCGGACCTTAGGTTATATACCTGGTGGGTGGTCCATATAACCACGCCATGAGCGACAGTTCACGATCCAATGAAATTGTTCCGTGAGTGTATGTTAGGCTGTGTGCCTGCGCCATCTAGTGGCTTGGACCCCATATGACTCTCTCTCTCTCTCTCTCTCTCTCTCTCTCTCTCTCACTTATATAACTGAGGTTACTAAAGTAACCCGAAGTTACTGCCATCTAACGGCTGTCTGGGAAGTGCACTGTAAAGGTTTATGCGCATGCGCCAAACTTGTTTTGTTAGTGTGGAAAAGTTTCCGATGGAGATCAGACCTGGAATTGGTACGTACAGTAAATGTATATATATAACGTTGTTCCAAATATCCCATCTAAATAGTCATACTATCGATAGCATGCTGTGCTCATGATCAATCTGTTCTTTATCCTACAGTTAAATTACCTACCTGCTGCAAACTACCGATGTTGAACTACGACAAAGAAATATAGACTAGTGTGTTTACTAGGCCAAAGCAAGGCGCTTATATTACACAGACTGGCACGTATATTTTCCTTCTCCAGTTTATTATCAGGGTTTATCTGTATGTTTATTTTGTGTATGAGTGAGTGCGTGAAAGGCATAAAAAGTAAAAAGACACGTTTTTATAGCACAGTGACAAAATAACAGCCGAGTGATTTTCATATATGTAGCCCATCTTATCCCCGTAGTAATAGAGGAAGGCTTTAAGTTCGTCTTAAACTATTAGTTTGAGTTGTGAAGCAATTAATCCCCAATATCAGCACTTAACCAAAACCTTAAACAATACCAAGTGAAAACCTATTAATTCAAGACAGACACCAGGATATAGAATTTAAATGCTTTAGTTGAAATGAAAATGTATGGTGGTTTTAGTTTAGGGAAAAGGTAATTGATTTAGGGAATAGGGAAAAATAAAGTACAATAGGCTTTAAGCCAAAAAAACTACATTAAATGCAAAACAAATACCAATACACTACAATGGAAATAACCTCACTTTAGTTATTCTTTAGTTACTATTTTAAAGCAACCAAACATGAAATATACCTTATACTTGTAAATAAAACAAAATGTAAGCACACCTTTTAACACCTTTGTAAAACACAACACAACCTCAGAATGTTCACAAATGCAAAATACCCTCAATATCCAAATAGAATTACATTCAACCTTTAAATATGCAAAGTACTTTCAAATGTTTCACAAACCTTAAAAGTGCACTGTATTTACTTAAATCCTAAGCCGGCATCTAACTAGAAAACAAACAAAACAAAACCCCACCCACGTTGCAGGCCTGTTTAGTTTATCCAGAAGATGGCGTCCTTGGCGAGGGATAGTTACTCACAGTTCAGGAGACGTTCTTTCTCTACTACTTTCCAAACAGTTCCAGCATGAAAACAGGATGCTCCAATGACGAGTCAAGTCTCCAGACCTTGCTCCAGTGTCTCTACAGGATTGAATAAGTCTCTGAAATCCGTCACCTAATGTGGGGACCCCTTACTCGCTCCTCTGAAACAGCCGCTTGCTGGTTTAGCAAACTGCTGCACCGGCTCGCTGTGGCTAACTCGCCGGCCACGCTGAATACACTGTGCGTCAGTCTGGAACAAGGCAGCTAGTTTAGCTAACTAGCTACAAACTCACTCACTGTAGAATAGTTCAGTACGATCTGTCCGATGAATACTGGCACTCCACAGTTCACTCCTATAGTCCTCTCAGCGATGTGTCACACACTGAATACTAGCAATGTCCAGAACAGTTTGTCACGTTTCTTTCAATGATACTACTTTTCATTCATAAAATTGCTCCGTCACTCTCCTCTGCCATCTCACATCACCCCACAAAGAATACTGTTTCCTTTCTAAACTTTCGGTCACATGACTCTCTCCTGACACTCTGATTGGCTCTCCCTCTTCTTCTACAGCAACATAACAGTTGTAAATGAAATAGATCACAGAACTACTACAAAATAAAACCCAGAAGATATAGAACAATAACACAGGTAAAAATAAACACTTGAGCTTTGTATAAATCAAATAAGAAAACATTTCAAATGACTCTTATTAACCCAAAATAATAACAGGGTTACACCCTCCCCCTTCTAAATGTCTGATGTCCTCATCAGACTCAATTAACTGACAACTGACACAAAAAGGTTGGCATGTAAGCTAACTTACTTTAATTCTTTCCAATCCTAATCACTATCCCTCCATGGACAATAGTAAGGGGCACCTCACTGACCCTACCAGGCTTGTCATAGGTGAGTCTCATAACTGGTTTACGTGATCTTTTGGGCCTAGTTTGCTTAGGAGGGGCTCCTATTCTATTGCTACTAGACTGCCTTCTACTATCCTGATCACTTGAAACTGGTTCAGGCTCTGATTCGGTGTCTGGGGTAATATGAGGGGTACGTTCTCTCATTGGAGGGGGCTCAGACTCTGCAGGACTGTCACTTGCTGACTCCGAAGGACTGTCACTTGCTTCCATCTGGACTTCAGCCTGGCTGTGACCTGTTGAAGGGGGCTTTTCCTTTCGGGACCAGATCTCTTCCAGGTAAGTACGATAGGATCTTCGCTGGGGATACTCCAGCTCAGACTCTGTCTCTGAGGATTCACATTCTTGCTGCACTGGGTGATCAGAGGTCTTGCTCCGAACTTGTGCTCGAGTTCTAGGCTTAGATGGCAAATCTTCATCTTTGTCCAATTCGGGCATCCGCACTAGCTCTCCTATTGGCAGAATATGATCTCTGTGCAGCGTTTTCAACTTCCCCTTCCCGTTCTCAGGTTTCAACTTGTAGACAGGAAGGTTTGGCATTTTCTCTGTGACCACATAGGGAATGTCACACCAGCGATTCTGGAGCTTGTGTTTTCCAGTGAAAGCTAGGTTCTTAAGCAACACCCGGTCACCAGGCTCTAGGTTCTGACACCTCACTCTCTTGTCATAGGCCTTTTTGTTGCGCAGGTGTGACTTGTTCGAGGCTTCTTCGGCCAACTGATAAGCCTCCTGTAAATCTTGCTTTAGCTTGGTGACATAGGATGAGTGTTGACGTTCTCCTTTATCATCAGGCTGAGTGCCGAAGCACAGATCAACGGGAAGTCTGGCTTCTCTCCCGAACATAAGAAAGTGCGGGGAGTATCCCGTGGCATCACTGGTGGTGCTGTTGTACGCATGCACCAGATGTACAACATGTTGACTCCACTGTCTTTTCTTCTCCTGGTTCAAAGTGCCAAGCATGGACAATAGTGTCCGGTTGAACCGTTCCGGCTGGGGATCACCCTGGGGGTGATAGGGGGTCGTTCGGGACTTTCTTATGCCCATTATCTTCAGGAGTTCTTTAATCAATCGCGACTCAAAGTCTCGACCTTGATCAGAATGGATTCTGGTAGGTAGTCCATAATGAACAAAGTACTTGTCGACAAGGATCTTAGCGACTGTGAGAGCCTTTTGGTTCTTGGAAGGGAAGGCTTGAGCGTACCTCGTGAAATGGTCTGTTATGACCAGGACATTGCCGATTCCTCTTGAGTCTGGCTCCATTGAAAGGAAGTCTATACACACAAGATCCAGGGGTCCATTGCTGACTATCTGATGCAAAGGAGCAGCTTTGTGTGCGGGGGCTTTCCTCAGGATGCACTCTCCGCAGTTCTTGACATACTGCTCAACGCTGGCAGCCATCTTCGGCCAGTAGAAGCGGCTTCTTATCATGTCCGTAGTCCTTTCTCCTCCCAAGTGACCGAGGTCGTCATGAAGGGACTTTAACACTACTGATCTGAACTCAGCTGGCAGCACAAGCTGATGACTCTGCTCTCCGGACTGGCTTTGGCTCAAGCGGTGTAGTAACCCGTCCTCCATCATCAACTTTCCCATTTGTCTTTTCATGGCTGAGATCTCAGGATTAGACTCTACATCGTCTGGCCACTTCCCTTGCTTCAACGCATTGATGGTCAGCCCTATGACTGGATCTTGGCCTTGAGCAAGGATCAATTCTTGTCTGGACAACTGGCCCAGTGTGTTCAGCTGCACCCTTGTAGGGAAGGCATACACGTCTGGCACACACTCAGGGGATGCTCCAAGTTGTTCGACATATCTTGGAGAGGCTTGAGGGGATCCAAGGACACCAACCTGCTGGCATATGGACTTGACGCCAGACTGGGATATACTTTTCCAGTCTGTATCCTCATCTCTTGGTTCCAGTCTTGACAACAGATCAGCGTCAATGTTGTTTCTGCCAGGTCGGTAGATAACGTCAAAGTTGTAGACTGACAAATCCGACAACCAACGATGTCCATGGGCATTTAACTTGGCCGTTGTAAGGACGTATGTCAGCGGATTGTTGTCAGTGCGGACTGTGAAGCGGGCTCCATACAGATAGTCGTGGAACTTCTCCACAATAGCCCACTTCAATGACAAGAACTCTAACTGATGTATGGGGTAGTTTCTTTCGGACGGGCTCAGTTTTCGGCTGGCGAAAGCCACTGGCCTCAGACCTACTGAGTAGTCTTGATACAGGACTGCGCCAAGCCCTGCAAGACTGGCATCCACATGCAACACGTAGGGTTTGCTGGGGTCAGCGAAAGCCAGAACTGGAGCATCCGTGAGACAGTGTTTGATGTTTTCAAAGGCATCTGTGCACTCTTGATCCCACCTCTCTCCGAATGGTTCGCGCTCATCCAGGTAGACTTCACTTTTCCCTTTCTTTGGTTTCCTCCCCTTCTGTGTGGGAGCATATCCCTTAGTCAGCTCCGTTAGAGGACGGACGATGGCGGAGTAGTTGTAGACAAACCGGCGGTAATACCCACAGAAACCCAGAAATGATCTTAGAGTCTTCAGGTTTGTGGGCCGGGGCCAGGTTGCAACAGCCTCTACCTTGCTGGGATCTGTAGCGACACCATCGGCTGACACGATATGACCCACATACTTGACTTTTGTCTGACAGAAGATGCATTTGTCCATGGAAATCTTGAGCCCAACTTCTCTGAGTCGGTCTAAGACTTTCAGGAGCCTGGACTCATGTTCTTCCAGCGTCTTTCCAAAAATAATCAAATCATCAAGATAAACTAGGACTTGGAGGAGGTTCATATCTCCGACTGCCTTTTCCATTAATCTTTGGAAAGTCGCAGGTGCTCCGGTAATCCCTTGGGGCATTCTCTCAAACTCATAAAAGCCCAGAGGACATATGAAGGCCGTTTTTTCCTTGTCCTCCTCCTTCATGGCGATTTGGTAGTAGCCACTCCTTAAATCTAAGACAGAGAACCATTTACTGCCGGTTAAACAGTCCAGAGCCTCGTCAATCCGGGGAGTGGTGTACTGATCAGGGATTGTGCGACTATTGAGTGTGCGGTAGTCGATGCACATGCGTACTGCTCCACTTTTCTTCCTGACCACTACGATCGGGGAAGCATATGGACTTCTGGATTCCTTGATGATGCCTGTAGCCAATAGCTTCTGTATGTGACTCCTCACATCATCGATATCCGCAGGAGCAAGGCGTCTGGAGCGCTCACGGAAAGGTCGCTCATCTGCCAGGCGAATAGTATGCTCCACATTTTTTGCTAGACCAACATCTAGTTCATCTAGAGAGAATACTTCTGCTCTCTCAGACAGTTTCTGTCTCAGTCTTGCTTTCCACTCTTCAGGAGCAGGAGAGTCTCCAAAGTTGAGCAAACTGATGTCAAATTCTTCAGAGGCTGGCTGTTGCTTTGACAGTGTGTTGACTACATCTGTGGTACACAGGCAGCCGACAATGGATCCCACAGGTATGGCTGTGTCTTTGAGTGATTCATTCTGGAGGATTACTGTGAACTTATTGACATCAACTGCATGGCTTGGAATTACTATGGGCTGCAACAGCACACCTGCAGGAAGGGGACTGACGGTGGAAGCTTCAACCATCAGGATTTCATCCGGTAGTGTGTCATTGGTCTCAACTTTACAAATGGCTTGACAGCTGCGTCCAGCAGGTATTATCAAAGGACCAGGGCCCTGCCACTTTACAAATCCAACTTCATCGTTGTATTCTTCGTGGAGCAACTTCAAGGGCTCTGTGCAGGTGCTTTGAATGGCCATTGTTCGAGCCATACATGTCCCTGGCATGTCTTCACACAGCTGTGCCAGTCGTTTGGGAAGACTGGCTCTAGCATTAGTTCCGAGGATTACTGGTGTCTTGTCTGGACCTGCGGGGTCAGGGCAAATCAAGGCCAGGACTGATATGGTGGTCGGAGCTCCTGCCACTTTCTTGGGAAACTCTATGTCAACCACTGCATAACCAAGGTACGGGTAACTGGAGTCACTTAGGCCCCAAATATCCAATCTGCTCACGGGGTGGATGGGGACATCGGACAGGTGCTGCTTATACCAGGACTCGAAGATGATGCTAACACGTGAGCCACTGTCCAACAGTGCGTCACACAGGTGACCATTGACTTTTATTGGCTCCATGGATGGGGGCCCTATTAAGCCATCTGGTAGGTCTGTTGTCTTGTGAAAATCCAATGTACTCTTCCTGACTTCAGCTCCAGTGCTGGCGGGCTGTGAGTCATTTGTTTTAGCTTTTTTGAGAGCTCCAATAAGCTTCTGGATCACTTTGCTTGGATTCTCAGCGTTCGTACACTTTGACGCGATGTGTCCATTCTCCCCACACCGGTAACAGATGTAGTCAGCTGAGTCAGTTGCTCGTCTTGTTGGTGTGTTGGATACTGGACGGTTACTGGGTGCATGACTGGTGGTGCTGCCCACGGTCATTACTGTAGATGAGGCCGCAGCTGTAGTGAACGTCTTGGAGTTCATTTTCTGTGTTAACTGTTTCACTTGCTTCCTGAGTGCGATTACTTCAGGGTCTTGACTAGGCTCTGTGTCTTGTACTGGAACATCAGGTGTCTCAACCCATTCTTCTTTGACGGGGTAAGAGTTTGTCGCCAGTGTGGCAAACATTGACTTCAATTCTTTAATTTCAGTTCTCAGGGTTTGTATTTCTGACTTGCTTTCAGTCTGTGGTTTGGCATAGACTGTACGCACTGACTGGTTTAGCTTAGCTCTAGATGCTTCATATTCCTCTTCTGTGCGGATGTCTCGCAGTAGTTGAAGGAATGTTGGAGGGTTGTCCTTCTTTTCCCTCAGTCGCAGCTGAATTAACATCAAGTCAGCATCTACTGCTCCTTTAAGCAGTTGCTCAACTCTGGCTCTATCCATACTGCTGGCTGGAAGACCACCTCGCTGTACAACTTTGGACAGACAGCGCTCCAATCTTCTTAAGAACTCTGACAGTTTCTCTGCCGGCTGTTGTCGCTGCAGACGGAAGGAGAAATATAAATCATCTCCTGATTCAGCCAGTCCAAATGCACTCTCTAGTGCTTCCAAGCATTTATCTGGGGTGATATCTGGGTCAGATAGACGCACAGCTTTTACTACTTCGATTGCCTGCCCCTTTAAGCTTTCCATTATCCTCTTGCGTTTCTCCTTTGGTGGGCAATCACTCTCCTCCACCATCAAGTAGGCCTGCTCCATCCAATGGTCGAACTGCTCTTCCCCGGCTGGAGTAGGTACAGTACCTGAAAACACACGCAGGCGTCGGTATCCTCCACTCTCCGGAGGTGGCTTCCCCTTATCTAGCAGGTCCCCAACTGCACGGATTATGGATTCCACAGAGGACGGGGCTGGCTCTGGCCCTGTACACAAAGCCTGTACGTCTCCCATGGTCTTTCCCTCGGCTCTAAGCAGAGCAGTCAATTTCGTGTTGAAATCATCCACTTGGCTCTCTATCATTGTGTAGATAGGCCAGGCTTCGGCTCCATCTGCCGGAACAACTTCTGAGGGAATTGATTGTGCTTCTGTCACTTTTTCTCTGCACTCACAGAGCACCATGAGCGCATCTTCTGCATCAGTTAACATTCTGCCCCTCACGCGCACCACTCCAAGGCACTTTATGCGCTGTAGGACTTCTTCTGTGAATGCTATTTGTGTCTCTTCTGGGACAACAGTCAGGAGTGCGTGGTCTTCATCTAGCCCCTCACCCCGACACCAGTTCTTTAACTTTTTAGTGAACATCCTGTGTTTTGTTTTGACTGCTATTTTAAATTAAAGTGACTGGTAGTGTAAGTAAAATTGTCTGCTAGTTTAAATGAAACTAACTGGCAGCCTGCCCTGCACTACGTTTCCTTTTTTACAACTCTCTAACTTTTTTTTTTTTCTTTTAACTTTACTATTTATTGAGAATTATCTTTGGCTTCTGTCTCTAAACATAATAGTATCTCAGCAGTGCCTCCATATGTAGCCCATCTTATCCCCGTAGTAATAGAGGAAGGCTTTAAGTTCGTCTTAAACTATTAGTTTGAGTTGTGAAGCAATTAATCCCCAATATCAGCACTTAACCAAAACCTTAAACAATACCAAGTGAAAACCTATTAATTCAAGACAGACACCAGGATATAGAATTTAAATGCTTTAGTTGAAATGAAAATGTATGGTGGTTTTAGTTTAGGGAAAAGGTAATTGATTTAGGGAATAGGGAAAAATAAAGTACAATAGGCTTTAAGCCAAAAAAACTACATTAAATGCAAAACAAATACCAATACACTACAATGGAAATAACCTCACTTTAGTTATTCTTTAGTTACTATTTTAAAGCAACCAAACATGAAATATACCTTATACTTGTAAATAAAACAAAATGTAAGCACACCTTTTAACACCTTTGTAAAACACAACACAACCTCAGAATGTTCACAAATGCAAAATACCCTCAATATCCAAATAGAATTACATTCAACCTTTAAATATGCAAAGTACTTTCAAATGTTTCACAAACCTTAAAAGTGCACTGTATTTACTTAAATCCTAAGCCGGCATCTAACTAGAAAACAAACAAAACAAAACCCCACCCACGTTGCAGGCCTGTTTAGTTTATCCAGAAGATGGCGTCCTTGGCGAGGGATAGTTACTCACAGTTCAGGAGACGTTCTTTCTCTACTACTTTCCAAACAGTTCCAGCATGAAAACAGGATGCTCCAATGACGAGTCAAGTCTCCAGACCTTGCTCCAGTGTCTCTACAGGATTGAATAAGTCTCTGAAATCCGTCACCTAATGTGGGGACCCCTTACTCGCTCCTCTGAAACAGCCGCTTGCTGGTTTAGCAAACTGCTGCACCGGCTCGCTGTGGCTAACTCGCCGGCCACGCTGAATACACTGTGCGTCAGTCTGGAACAAGGCAGCTAGTTTAGCTAACTAGCTACAAACTCACTCACTGTAGAATAGTTCAGTACGATCTGTCCGATGAATACTGGCACTCCACAGTTCACTCCTATAGTCCTCTCAGCGATGTGTCACACACTGAATACTAGCAATGTCCAGAACAGTTTGTCACGTTTCTTTCAATGATACTACTTTTCATTCATAAAATTGCTCCGTCACTCTCCTCTGCCATCTCACATCACCCCACAAAGAATACTGTTTCCTTTCTAAACAAACTTTCGGTCACATGACTCTCTCCTGACACTCTGATTGGCTCTCCCTCTTCTTCTACAGCAACATAACAGTTGTAAATGAAATAGATCACAGAACTACTACAAAATAAAACCCAGAAGATATAGAACAATAACACAGGTAAAAATAAACACTTGAGCTTTGTATAAATCAAATAAGAAAACATTTCAAATGACTCTTATTAACCCAAAATAATAACAGGGTTACATATACATTGTGTCTGACCATCGGACTCCTTTACGGAGGGATCACACTCCCAGGATAGGAACGTTTTATAGGCCTGTTTTGGTAAAATTCCGTACAATGCAAGTAGTCCTTGCAAAAGGCACTGGTGATTGCGCCGGTGACTGATGTCCATCGGCCTTTCCTTTGCTTGGTCCAACTGCTGCCGCTGTGCCTCCGCCACCTGTTGCAGGCACGTGTCAATAGCAAGCTATGCCTGAAACTGATGCTGCTGAAGAGTGGCGGTGTTCTGCTGCACCTCCGCAGAGTCCCAGGAGTTCGCTGCTGTCCCTGGCTCCATGTCCCTGGCTCCATGTCCCTGGCTCCATGTCCCTGACTCAGGCCAGGTGTGACTGCTTAAATCAGTCATCCTCCATCTCACACTGTTAATTGCTACTTTTTCTTTTACTATAAACAATAATTGTTGTGGTTGAATGCTGTTGAAATGAGAAAAGCCAGTCACAACTTTTTACATAGGCTCAGCACTTTCACCATCAGGAGGCACAACACTGTGAGATAATTTTAAGCCCTGTAGAGCCACTGTAAGCCACCTACTGATTTTATTTACAGTGTAATCGAATATAAAACAACAACACAGCCCTGTTCATGGAGTATCCTACAGTGCCAGCACAGAAAACCATGTGCGTTGTGGTCATCAGAGGACTATGTGGGTGTCAATCATTTGTGAACAATAAAAGACAGTGGACCTGTGCTTTGAGTTACAGCGGGATGTGAATATTGAGCAGATGCTTTTTTAAGTCTGCTAGCAGAAGGGCTCTTAAGGATGGCGATGTGAACTGGTTGGTCGGTCAGTCCAGGGGTCTGTCCAACACTTTGGTCCCAAACCAAAGGCACCATAATCATAAACTACCTGCTGTGTCAGAGCAGCACAACCTCTAGGGGCTGCTAGTAGGGCTTTTTGACTGGTAAACATTGGACTATGTCTATGCCCTTTTCACATTGGCCTGTTATAGCGTCATCAACAGGTGGATTTTAGCAAAACACATTTTTGGAACAAAATGCCTAAAATCATCCAATTGCCATCCAAGGCGTAAGAAGAAATGGCACCCTTTTCACATTGGCCTATTATAGCGCCACCAGGAGGCCACAACCTGACCTGCCCTGGTTTTAAGTCTGCTAGCAGAAGGGCTCTTAAGGATGGCGATGTGAACTGGTTGGTCGGTCAGTCCAGGGGTCTGTCCAACACTTTGGTCCCAAACCAAAGGCACCATAATCATAAACTACCTGCTGTGTCAGAGCAGCACAACCTCTAGGGGCTGCTAGTAGGGCTTTTTGACTGGTAAACATTGGACTATGTCTATGCCCTTTTCACATTGGCCTGTTATAGCGTCATCAACAGGTGGATTTTAGCAAAACACATTTTTGGAACAAAATGCCTAAAATCATCCAATTGCCATCCAAGGCGTAAGAAGAAATGGCACCCTTTTCACATTGGCCTATTATAGCGCCACCAGGAGGCCACAACCTGACCTGCCCTGGTGGAGACCTGTGCCCGGAGGGGCACTTTATCTAGTTGACCCTGCTGTGGACTGCCCATTAGTCTTGTTTATTTTCTCCACTAACAAGTCCTACATTAGATATCTGTGGTTATATTCACAAAGCAGTCACAGCCAATTATGGAATTTACGTACAATGACGCCAATGTCTGTGAGCAATGTAGTGGGAAAAGAGATGTTGTCTTTCCATTTAATAGACTACAAGCTTTTGGTCAATAGACCTTTATCAGAGCATGTTCTATTGACTGAATGCTAAGCCTATTAAATTGAAGCTTTGGATGGGAATGTGCATACAGCATCTCTGTTTTCCTACTGCAGAATACTATCGGTGGCTTTTCTTATAGCAACCTTTTGGATATAGGCCTACAGTAGATTCCATGTGAGTCCCATGTGTGCAATGTAGTTAAAAAAAATCATACGCTAGAGAGGCATGCGACAATCTTTTGCTCATGATATAAATTAGAAATGAAATGTTCCTATTATTGTGCACTAACGCCATCTTAAAATAGCCTGGAGAGAGTCGATGGTTTGTGTTCACCAAGCCTATTGCCTATGCAAGCACTCCTCAGCAATAGCATCATCATTGACCAATGAGATACCTACTATAATTTTGTAATCAACAAATTGTCAGTCCCAGTCTATTAAGAGTTTGAAAGAGTAGAGTGCTTTGGTTATTACCAGTTAAACCTGGCAATAGATGAACAAATCATGTTTACTGAATACTACATTCCTGTTTATTATGCTTGAAGTGCAGTTACATGATTGTTTATACCTCATTAACCACTTAAACCCTCTACATTACCTGATTGGCTCTGTACTTGGTCCTCTTCTTTTTTCCCCTCTACACCAAATCTTTGCCAAACAAAGCCGATCTACAAGCTCACAACGAGTCATGCCGCAATGCATTGTGAACTTGTAGATCGGCTATTTTTGGCAAACAATCCCCCAGAATGGGGCTGCAGGGTTCAAGTGGTGAAGCCATTCAATCATTACAATTGATATATATATTCAGTTTAACTTACTTTTCTTTGTGACAAGATTAGATTAGATTTAGTCTTGTAATTAAAAAGAAAAAGGGAAATGAGCCTGTCTAGCGTCTACATTACTCTGTGTATTGTAAAGAAAATATTGCTGCTCATGAAGGATTATCCCATTTTTACGAAATTCTATTCTAAAGAAAGTTACATCACTGAGGATACATCCCAGGTGCATCCCAGGTCCATGCGATGTATTCTTTTGTTATTGTTCTATTTATAGTGACTCATAGGAATAGACTATGTGACAACCAGGTATAGTCTGGTGACCACCGGAGAGACGGGTGACAGCCAGAATGTAGACGCCACCCGGGTGAGCAGTATGGGTTAGCGGTGAGGCCTTTTAGGAGGGCCATTATAATCACCACTCCTGAATGAAGTGCCTGGTGCTGGGAGTCTGGTGCAATGCACAGGTCCTGGGCCTGGTGAGAGCAGGAGTGGACCTGGTGAGACGTAGGAGGGGCCCGGACAGGAGTCAACCCACAGAGCATAGTCCTTCCACGCGCCATAATCTGGTTCTCCCAGTCCCGGCAGAGTAGTTCCGGAGCAACAGATTGTGTGGCCTTGCTCATTCCCTGATGGACTGATCGAGGGTAGCTACTGGGACGTAAATCGGGATTTGATCAACCCCGGCTGGGTCGCCTGAGTGAGGGGTATGATGATGGTAGACCCGAAACCCCGTTGACCTCAGGATACGTCCCAGGTGTAACAGATGTCTCCTCAAATGACATTAAGCTTTACAAACCAAACGGAACCATCAGATGCTCAATCAGTATGCAATGGAGCCGAATAACGTCCATTTCTCTAGATAGACCGCTGCTGTGTGTTTGCTGATAATAAACAAGTTAATATGAAACTACTCAAGAGAGTGCGGATATTCCTTTCTACAGGTATGTATCTTCAATAATCTACACCCAGCTATTGAGAGTACTCCCCCCTGAGTAGAGCACGCCTTCTCCTAATGGTTTTTGGATCCAGTAGGAGATTTGTCCTACTACAGTTAAAATCTGTAAAAAAAAATATTTGCACATGATAGGAACTAATTCATTCTAAGGACATCATGTTCCATGCGCTTGCTTTATATAGTTCCATCATCTTTTACAATGTCTCCTATGAAGCCTTTAAAGGGAGTGTATACAAATTATACACAGAATTTGGCAGTGTTCCCAATGTTCTGCGAAACATGACAGGCGTCTTCTTGGAAGTGGTTTCATCATTATTAACTACTCATTGCTATATCCAACCAATGTAACACATTACAAAATAGCTTTGAAATACTGAATATAGAATTTTATTTTTATTTATTTTTTAACAGTGGATGAATGCAAAAGCATGTTTTGACAGCAGCGATGCCATATTCAAAGAGCCACCATGAAGAAAAGTATGTGTCACTTTTTTAAATGTTTTGTCCTGCAAGTGATGCAATCTCAATTTTTCAGGTTGGATGGTGCTTTTTCTTTCCATCTGGAAAACATTTAGCAGGAAGAGATAGCTTACACAAAGTTCTAGAGATTAACCACCAGTCATGAGTCACAAGAAATGCACAGTGTTCCAACAGCCAGAGCAGTGACCACAGTCAGTCACCTCATTTCTTTGCTTTGCTGGCCTAGAAGAGATCGCGGCTGAAACATAGTAGTCATTCCCCTGATAGAATTGCTCTCTGTCTGCTCGCTCCTTCAGCAGTATTCACAGTAAAATCCTGAGTGTTAATTTAATTGTCGTATCCAGAGTCCAGACACTGCAGACAGAACCAAAGCAAAGCTCAAAACCATAGCATGCTGACAGACTAGAAGCCGCAAATACTCACATGGCCTTGAGATGTGTATATGTGTAATACAAAACAGTGAATGGAATAAGAGCCAGTAGAAATATACTTTTTATGAACTGACAGATATGGATGAAGAGGTGTCAACACACTCATTGACCTCCATTCATAATTGTAGCACTCCGAAAGAGAGCATCATCCTCCACCTCTCCAACCAGGACCATGTCATGGTCCATATCGATGATTAAATTATGGATGCAAAAATGTATCAAACTAATAATCAATGGTTAAAACATTTTTTTTAAATAAAATACTATGTGTGTGTGTGTGTGTGTGTGTGTGTGTGTGTGTGTGTGTGTGTGTGTGTGTGTGTGCACGTGTGAGAGTGTGTGCGTGCGTGCGTGCGTGCGTGTGTTACATACATGTGGGATTCATGTATGTAATTGGGTACTGGAAATAGTACTGATTCAGCTCTCAGCCTCAGGTCCTGTGCGTGGGAGGAGACCGTCTCTCATCAAGCTCGGCCAATCATCAGAAGAAAGCTGATTTGCGCCACGGATTATTGTCTGTTATTAAGTTTAAATGTAAATTCATGTATAAAGTTGACCTTTAAAATAGCCAATAAAAGGCCTATAATAAAACGAAACTTCACTTGCCATATATTGCATCCTTTGTAATAGTGTGTTAAAAGTGCTTGTAGTTCGTGCATGTTGCTCAGCTCAGCTACAGCCTGCTAGCCCTCCTCTGTGAAAAGAAGAGCCCAGAGCATAAGTCTCCTCCTGCCAGTGCAACACAGCCTCTTCACTGCCAAGACTCCTGCAGTGCCTCCTCTTGGCTACACATGGTAACTTGCGGACCCAGACAAAACTGGAGGGGATCTCGGAGCATCAGGTGGGTGCCAGAGGGGCTGGTGCATGGACACAAGGCATTCTCTCTCTCTCTCTCTCTCATATATATATATTGGAGAAGTTGTCACGTGGCGCAAAAGATGTGCCACTAGCCAATGAAAAGATGTGCCCATGTGGCCACTAGCCAATGAAAACTCAACCAACTCAACCAAGCCACACCCGTCACTAGCTCTCAGCCCCCCCCCCCCCTCCCTCGTTGGCTGCTGTAATGTGATCTCCCCTATGGATCTCCACAGAGAAACCTTACCTATAGTCGCCTCACCATTTCGCTTATTCCTTCTAAATCTCTGTATTTAAAATATAGGTCGCTCAGCGAATGTCTTAGTTACATTAAAATTGTTCTTAGAATGTACTTGGTTTGTGCCTAAATACTACGATTAGACAGATCGCGTTTGTTATTTCGCTACTGCCAGTACTTCTGATTGCACGCACACACACACACACACACACACACACACACACACACACACACACACACAACACTACCCCGTGTCCCACACACACACAACACTGCCACGCGGATTTAAGCTGTCAAACCTATTTTGTTAAAGTTACATATGCCACAGACACTTGCCTGAACTGTGCAGCATACAGCATTGTCATATTTAAAAGGCGCTTTATAGCTTCTCTCAGCTCAATGCGTGTATGAATAAGGAGATAAATGAACAGCTGACGGGAGAGGACGTCAGCTGTGTGTGTGTGTGTGTGTGTGTGTGTGTGTGTGTGTGTGTGTGTGTGTGTGTGCGGGAGGTAAACAGTCAGCAACACGTTAAATTTCAAATTCTACTAAAGAAAGAGTAACTAATAATAACTAATAAGTAACCCATCCGTTACTACATGTGGAGTCAACTCCCGCAATTTCCTTCTTCCCATAGTGCGCGGCAAAGTAAGCGAAATTCTAGTATATATATATTTCTCAATTATTTTATTAATTGAATAAGTAATCAATAGAATAACTGCTGCTACAACTGCTATGAAAATAATCAGCTATTGCAGCCCTGGATTAATGTGTTAAGTAATTTAATATATCTCTTGAGGGTATACTACCACATGCACGCACAAACATACACACACACATACACCACGCACACAAACACACACGCACACACAAGTACATACACAACACACACACACACACACACTAAACTTGTTTATTTTACAGATACAGAATTAATCACTGTGCGCGCGCGCGCTCACACACACACACACACACACACACACACACACACACACACACACACACACAAACCCATCACCCCAGTTGGGCACATTAAAAAACAATTAGGCATCTCTGATTTGTCTGTTTTTCCTGCCTCGCCTCTGCAGCAACCCGCAGAGTCCAGCTGGTCCCCTTAGGCCTGGCAGAGTGAGGGGGAGAGAGAGGGGGAGAGAGAGAGAGAGAGAGAGAGAGAGAGAGAGAGAGAGAAAGAGAAGAGAGGGGGGGGGGGGATCACAGGGCAGGGGGGGGGGACTCCATCTGAAGAGAGACAACTTCAGAGCAGTTTGAGCGGTAGACGTGGGGTGGCATTTGATTGCATAATGGTGGAGTTAGCATTCATGTGTGGCAAGTCCCAAGGGTGGATACTGTAGCAGTATAAACTCTAATTATATTGCCTGCCAGCATCTGCATGATGGACAGGCACGAGGATGCCAAAGCAACGTGGAGGTACACTTCAACACCAACCAAACGGTGGTGGGGAAACTGGAGATGTATGATTTTCAATGTATGTACATACAGGACTTACTACTGTAAATCAGCCTAGGCTATACAGCTATATTGCAATTTTGCAAGTCATAGTAATCCACTTTGTGTTGAAATAAGGACTCAAAAATGACACGCAGTGCAGTCAGAAACTGTTTTTAGAGAAAGGAGATGGATATCCTAAGACGTTAAGAATGTCAAATGGCCTCTGTTTGCACAATGTTTCAATTCTGCACACTCGCAACTCCATCAGTAGGTGGCTGGGTGCGGATAATCCCCACCAATCAATTACCCTTCATGGCCTAAAAGTCATCAGGCAGTACAGGCATGGCTTATTCCAGCAGCTGCTGAATCAAAGGGAAAATGAAGGGAAGCATTTAAGCGCAGCACACCGATTCCAGGAAGCTGTATAGCCTGCTAATGGACCTCCATATTGCATGGGGTCCCTTGTGACCCTGGCTCCCAGGAAGTGATGGATACAGGTGATTTTAAAGGTGGCCCGTTACTTTCAATTGTGCTGCTCTGTGGTGATTTATCTTGAACCGGGCAATTTAGGGTTATAGAAAAGTAGGAGTGCCGCATCCAAAGTCGATATCTACCACCCCACCCCGTCCCCCCCTCCGTCTCGAAAAATAGCAAGAACATTATTTTTTTACCTGCTCTTACAGCTTATACAGTAGACTACCTCTACAGTAGTGTTGCATTCTAATTATCACTGTTGAATTCAGTTACTTACTATTTTGGTCCAATAGTCATCGTTTTGGTCACAATCTGCAGGTCCCTCACTAATCTCCCTGATCAGTTTGGCTTAAGGCAACAGAATGGTTATCCCATCTGACAGCATAGTGCTGCTGCAGCTCTTCCTCTGCATTTCCTAATCTTGAAGAGATGTGCATTAGGGCTTGGTTCTTTGATGCATTGAATGCGATTGTGGCCAATTTATTCTCTCAATAATAACAGGCGCTAATCTAATAATGACAAGGAGGGAAATATTTATATAGCAGCATCACATTCTTTTAATACTGTACATACTGTACAGAACCCAAGAATGGGTTCCTGGCCTGAGGGGGTAAAACACCAAAAGGGGTTCCCGCCCAGAATGGGACTGCCTGCCTCTGATTGGCGCCCCTCCTACTAAAACAACAACAAACAAGGTTAATTAAATAAGGTTAGGAAGCGAAGACCGTACGGTGGACTCCATGTTGCTCCCTGGAAGGAAAGAAATGTGCGCAATGGACTATATGCAGCCAACACTTCCGCGTTCAGCTTCCTTGGTCTCAATTGCGCATGTTTCTTTCCTTCCAGGGAGCAACATGGAGTCCACCGTACGGTCTTCGCTTCCTAACCTTATTTAATTAACCTTGACTAGAAATAGGAAGTAGTAGGGTGCCCACAGGGCGGGGCATTTTCACGTTCTAATCTTTCATCATTCTAATAGGCTACAGCCTGAAAATCAATTCAGTCCACCAACTCTGCAGTGTGCTGGTCTAATTATTAGACTCCCAATCCATACCTCCTGGGTTCAAATCATGCTGCCGCCACATTTTTTTATTCTATTTTTGTGTGCGCGCGTGTTTGTGTGTGTGTGTGTGTGTGTGTGTGTGTGTGTGTGTGTGTGTGTGTATGGGTATTATTTCCAAAACAAAACAAAACTGAAACTTAAACAATTGTCACCAATTATGCAGCAGGGTGAGCAGAACTGACAGCAGAGGGGATTACAGGCCCACACATCTTATACTGTACATAATGAAATGTAACAAACCTTACCCACTAAAGTCCTATACTTCGTTGACCGGGGTCCCCCAGGGGTCTATATTTAAATCTCTTTGGTGAAAATAGCCGATCTAAATGCTTGCAACGCGACATGCCCATGACATGCCCAGAAGAGGCACACCAAGGGTCATGTTGTCAAAGCCTATAAACACAGGTTGTCATGTGAACAGGGAGTGAAAGGACAGTAATACTGTAATAATACTGGGTTCTCTCATAAGCTGCTCCATGTCATGTGTTCTGTTCATGTGCACAGAGCTGTATCCTCTGTCCCAGGCTTACTCATCTGCGAAGAGAAACGCCTGGTCACAACCTAAGTCAGAGGCGCTATCAGCGCAGATGTATTTCCCCCCGGATACGACATTTTTCGACCAATCACAACACGTTTCATTCACAGAGTTGTAAACAGATTTGTAAAGCGTCAATGTCATTTCCTTGAGCGATACCTGTGGCAAAATCACGCAACTTCCGCCCCAAAAATGTATATCGTCTACAGAGTAGGTCTTGCCCAGCGTGACAGAGATGCACAGAGCATGTCTCAACCACCCCCATCACAAATAGGCACGCACGCACACACACACACACACACACACACACACACACACACACACAGAGATCGGAGAGAGAGAGAGAGAGAGCGCCAAGGATATCTTTCAAACATTCTTCCATCTCATTGCTCACTACTTTCCCTTGATACTCTGAAATCCTCGAAATAGTAAAATCATGTCAAGCTGACTAGTCTGCATCGGTCTTCTTGACATGTTCCCTTGGTGAACGGCCTTGACATGTGTTTGTGTGTGTGTGTGTGTGTGGGGCGAGAGACACAGACACACAGAGTGTGCGTGTGCGTATGCGTGTGCGTGTGTGTACATGCGTGCATGCATGCATTTGTGTTTCTTCAGAAGTCACATGCGTGTCAAAGGTAGACCAAGTTTGTTAGAGTGTGTGTCATTCCCCCGATACACCTCACAGGGAGAGTGGTGTGACCACAGCAGAGTTGACAGTGCATGACTAAATGCCCCCCCTGAACCTGCCGGAATGGAACTGACTGCTCCAATGAGGCAGGAGAGAAGAGACAAAACATGTGTGGGCAAGAGCGCACAGAAGGATGGAAGAGGCTGGGCTGGATGTGTCAATCATCCTCGCCAGGGGACAAGGAGATGTTTTGTATGTGTGTGTCTGTGTTAAGGGGGAGAGAGAGTGTGTGTGTGTGTGTGTGTGTGTGTGTGTGTGTGTGTGTGTGTGTGTGTGTGTGTGTGTGTGTGTGTGTGTGTGTGTGTGTGTGTGTGTGTGTGTGTGTGTGTGTGTGTGTACGTATGTGGGGGGGATGCGCTATACACAGTGCCACTGAGAAACCGGAACTATTGTTCCTTGATTTGTTTGGAGGGCGTTTTGTTTCTTTGACGGGATGGGAAGCTGGCTGACAATGAGTTTGATAAATGTCCATGCCTCATGCCCTCTAACATCTGTGGACGATTAGCCTATTCTTTGTGACACGGTGGTCCAAGGTTTGGTAAGGAATCTGTGAAAAGGATAGGTTTGATTCATCATCTTATAGTCCAATTGTTTCTGAGATCCTGAGAGCTTTTCTCACATTCTAAACTACTCTGACACTGTCACCCACTTAAGATGTCCTTCTGTGCCGCTCCAACAGCAGCATGCAAACCAATCACTCTCCGAATGGAGCAAAAACAAGAAATGGGAATATTTTCAAATTACCCTGGCCTTCACGGCTTCATACAATGTCAAGTATGAGTACGTCAACCCAGTTTGGACAAGCACAAAGTGTGCTAATCAATCACCTAATTCAGTTACTTCATGGAAATGGGCTAATCAGCCCAGAGCACATTGGAAAATCAATCCTGTTGAATGTTCTGATTGGGTGTACTGCTCTCCAGTTGATTATAAATAGGCTTGATTGGGCGAAGGCAGGAGTGGGCGTGCTGGTCTGTTGTCATCATATAGAGACAAATAACAGTGAATTGTTTCCTGGCCTAAAATATCAAATGGCACCCAAGCCTACCATCAATTTATTCTTTGTATTTACGTCAAGCAAATTACCTCCGGAGTGACACTTAAGATAACTGCTGAACTAAGTCGGCCTGGTGCAGCCAAGGATAAAGATTTGACGATTTAGATTTAGTGCCAACCAGGAACACATAAAAACTGCTCCTCGGCTTCCATGTTTTACCTGAATTGATGAGCTTGTGTCAAATAAACAGAGCTAACGGTACAGCGGGTGACAAACTGTGTCATCAGATGCATGGAACTTGTGCTGAATAGAACGCTGTCAGCACTCCCTCAGTTTCTGCTATTAGAACGCAATAGCAAAGTACTAGTGTGTAATAACTCTATTTTTCTTTCTGGGAGAGAAATAACTTTTACTAACTTACAGTATATAGCAATATGGGTTACGCTTAGCATGTTAAAAGAGATTTCAGAATTTCTACGACTAGCCGATTTCTTATCATATTCTGACGTTATTATATTCAAGAACGAGTGGTACAGGTGAAAAAAACAAAAACAATACAACAATCAAAAACCCATCCTGAGTCCACCGCAGCCCCAAGCAAGAGTGGGGGCGTTTTGCAGTAAATCGCTTAATTATTTTTGTAGATACCGGTATCTGTCTTTCATAGTGACTAAATACTCTCCGCAGTGTTTGTACTTCCGGAAGTCTTACAAAATTAACCAATGAACCACTTGTATGTTCTGGGCAGTGTTAATTTTTTCCAAAATATTTTTATTTAGTCTTAGTCTTTTGAATAGCACACCATTCAGTCTTAGTCTTATTTAGTCTTCTGAAAAAAGATAGTCGACTTAGTCTTTAGTCTTAGTCAACAAAATCAGTAAGACGCCTAAGGAAAGGGCGAGGTTGCGTGCACGCATCCGCCTGGGTGACAGCAGACTGTTGGGCGAGCGCTGGCGCTTTGGAATGGGGGGTCAGATAAACATATCAGTCTGGGTGACAGCAGACTGTTGGGCGAGCACTGGCGCTTTGGAATGGGGGGTCAGATAAACATATCAGCCTGGGTGACAGCAGACTGCTGGGTGAGTGCTGGCGCTTTGGAATGGGGGGTCAGATAAACATATCAGCCTGGGTGACAGCAGACTGCTGGGTGAGTGCTGGCGCTTTGGAATGGGGGGTCAGATAAACATATCAGTCTGGGTGACAGCAGACTGCTGGGTGAGTGCTGGCGCTTTGGAATGGGGGGTCAGATAAATTTACAATTTACAATTTTACAATTTAGGCATTTAGCAGACGCTCTTAATCCAGAGCGACTTACATTTAGGCAAGAACAAAAGCATGGGAATACATCACATAAAAGCATTTATCATGAAACATGCGTAAGCTAAGAAGGTAACAGTGGAATATCTATATGATGAAACTATACATACACTATACATAATAAACTATACATATTCACTACTATGCTATACATATGTACTATGGCGTGCTATGACTATATACAATACAATTATAGTGCTGTCTACATAACATGCTATAAGTCTAAGTCAAATGCTATCTAAGCCAACAGAAATTCTATCTAAGGGGTTAGGGTAAGTGCTATGGGCCATGATGGAGTCTGAAAAGGTGGGTTTTCAGGCTACGGCGGAAGATTGGGAGTGATGCTGCAGTTCTGACTGCAATGGGAAGTGCATTCCACAGTTTTGGAGCCAGAAGGGAGAAGAGTTTGGGACGTGTGGAGCGTTGTCCCGGCGTTTTTAGTGAGGGTACTTCCAGTTTCCCTGCGTTGGCTGATCTGAGTGCGCGGGAGGGTTTGTAGGGTTCAATCATACTTGTAAGATATGGGGGAGCCATACCTTTGGTTGCTTTGAATGCCAGCATCAGAGTTTTGTATTCTGTGCGGGCAGCGACCGGGAGCCAGTGGAGGGAGCGGAGCAGGGGGGAGACATGTGAGAATTTTGGCTGGTTGAAGACCAAGCGAGCTGCTGCATTTTGGATCAGCTGGATAAACATATCAGCCTTTGTGACAGCAGACTGCTGGGTGAGTGCTGGCGCTTTGGAATGGGGGGTCAGATAAACATATCAGTCTGGGTGACAGCAGACTGCTGGGTGAGTGCTGGCGCTTTGGAATGGGGGGTCAGATAAACATATCAGCCTGGGTGACAGCAGACTGCTGGGTGAGCGCTGGCGCTTTGGAATGGGGGGTCAGATAAACATATCAGCCTGGGTGACAGCAGACTGCTGGGTGAGTGCTGGCGCTTTGGAATGGGGGGTCAGATAAACATATCAGCCTGGGTGACAGCAGACTGCTGGGTGAGCGCTGGCGCTTTGGAATGGGGGGTCAGATCAACATATTCGACTGGGTGACAGCAGACTGCTGGGCGAGCACTGGTGCTTTGGCATGGGGAGTAAGATCTTAATTTTTGGGCCTATTGAGAACTCGGCTGCCGGGCACAGGGCGGCTGGGGCAGGCCCGTCTAGAGTTTAAATGGACAGGTATCAGTCAAAAGGATCAACATATGGAATGTTCAGAACAGGTCAGCTCCATATATGGAGATCTAAGGGTTTGAGGTCAGATAGAGTTGCTGGCCAATATTGATGACATCAGGGATCTCCATATATGGGCTTAATATTGATGACATCAGGGAGCTCCATGCAAACCAACACACTGACGGGAAATGCACGATTCCATAGTTAACTGCGACCTTCGGTCGCAATTAACACTGGTTCTGGGAAATAACAGTTATGCAATATCAGAATTTATGAAAAGGTAAAGTCTTGGTTTACTATCTCTCTGACAATGCTGTAGATTGCTATATGAAGCCATTATTTGGAGCATACCTAATATTGATACGCTGCAATGCCATTAGCAGAGACGGAGAGGCATTCATACTGTATTGTTTTTGTGATCCGTTGGCAGTGAACATCACTTTGCCTTAAAGCTGGCTGTTGCTCATGTGTGTGTATTTTGGTTTATTCATCATTTTTGAAGCAAACAACCAATTATGCAAATTATCCTCAAAATGGTCTATTCAGCACATACCAAATGGCCTTTTCCTCGTCTTTATTGGGTCTCTGTGGTGCTCTTTGTGTATTCTGATAAATCAAGTGAAGCCGCATGCTATGCATCACTCTGTGTCATCTGACGGCAGGAAATGAATGGTTATTGGGGAACTCAGCCTGAGCCTTTGTGTCCTGGTCCCCCACAGTACAAAGACCTGGGTGGCTGAGTTCAGCGAGCTGCCGATGGGCGGAGAACAACAAAGAATAATCTGATTTAGAGTCTCCTCTGAGAAATCCATCTCTGATATTAACATCTGATACGGCTAAACATGCTTTGTGTCTTGTACACAAAGACAAAATACCCCTTTAAAATTTACAAGAATGTACCACCAAGTCTGTAACGGCAAAGACAGGGTGTAAAGGAAAATCAATGTGAATGCGCTGGGGTCTGTCGTGATTGAATGAAAGCAGATTCATGCAGCACTTGACTAATAATAGATAAAAAACCAACAGAGTAGACGCAAGCTTGGCAGCTTAGAGCTGAAATCTCATGAGTGGCTGGTTTCCTCACAACATCTCCCTCTCTAGGCCATTAAATCCCTCACCATGCAGAGCATTTCCAAGTGCAGACCCCTGCGGTCTGCACCTCCCATTCCGCCCCTGCTCCTTATCAGTCCATTCCACTCATGTCCTTGGAAGGTCAGGCGCTCCTCGTGTCCAACTCCTCCTTCTCTTTCCTCCTCTCTTGTGTCTAATCCATGTGTCAACATTGGCTTTAAAGCCCTCGTCAAACACATAGCCATCGAACACGCTCATGCAGTATGGCATATGGAACGAGCGCGCACACGCACACGCACGCACGCGCGCGCACACACACACACACACACACACACACACACACACACACACACACACACACACACACACACACACACACACACACACACACGTCTGTACACACACACACACACACACACACACACACACACACACACACACACACACACACACACACACACACAGTGCATATAGAACTAACAGCTAAGTGGCAGATTGTACAGGGAGACTATGGGTGTGGGCCGAAGTTTCAAAGGTCACTGGTGACACTTATAAGACAGGATTGAATAGGCTACATGCTTTGAATATGAATCCAAATCTGAAGGGACATACCACAGTATAGCATTATCACCTGACATATCTATATTCATATAGGCCAGTTTCTCAAGTAAAGATATTTAAAAAAATCAAAAATCAACTGTATCGTTTGCGATAGTCAGTCACTCATGAATGTTTCTAGCGAAAATGTAACTAATTCAGCAGCAGTAACAATAGCGTTTTCTCTCAGTCAGTTGATTCTTCATATCCATATATGAGTGAATATATGGATGATTTGTTTATTTTTCAAACACAGTTCTTATGAGGCGATTTAAAATCCCCCTATGGGGATTACAATGCAAAAAAAGAGTACATGAACCCGTGGATTTGAACCCTCTACCGATATTGACGTCAGACTTCGGTGCTCTATAGGCTATCAGATAACTTTGTTTTGCTTTTAACATTCAGTAGGTCTGGGCTCAAACAAGTGCTCTGATTTTCCTGTGGACTGTGATGTAAGAGTCCACAAATCCTATATAACTTTACAATGTGCCAGCAGATGTGTGAGTATTATTTAGATGATCGATTATTTACTGTGTAACTTCTGTCTCTCAGCATAGTTATCAGGGTTTCAAGGTCTCCAGAACAGCATTTCATGCATACATAAAAGATGAGTGCTAATGAGTAGACCCGTAATACTGCAACATGCAATTACCATCATAATGATTTTCCATTTATTTGCGTTTGCAGCTATGTGAATGTGAAGAATTAGGTTTAATTAATCATTTGTGAGAGTGGAATTAATTGAAAGATGCCACTGCAGTGCAGCAGCTGTGTGTGTACCCTGTCTTGCATGGAGGGCACCATTAAATGATGATTGCAACTGCTGCCATGTTGAAATGTGACCTGGATTGAACGCCAGAATGTAGAGGGAATTCTGAAAGGGAGCGAAAGGATTCGGGAGGTAGTAGTGACACTGATAGATGAACAGAGAGTGCTAAGCTTTGCTGCTGTCACAGTGTCATCTCCCACAGAAGCGTTCTACCGTTGTGGGCAGAGGCACGGAATACTAATTTGGACTCTGTTCTGTGCTCGCATGTACACATGCACAATACGTGTATGGCTGTACGCAGTCTCAAACATTAATATTAGCTGGACAAACCACATACACATACTGTACATACTGTACTGTAGTGTACACAGATGCACGCACATGCACGCACACTCTCAAATGCACACACACCAAGGGATGCATGTTTGCATTTCCTCTATGGCCTCACTCACACAGAAAAAAGAGATATTGCACTGTAATAGTGGCAGTTTTCCACATAACGTTTCATTTCATATTCATGACTTTCCTGCCCTCTGCAAGATGAGGCACTGAGACTCTGCTGCATGCTGGAAATAGCAGATGTACAAGCTCACGACATGATGTGGCATTGTGAGCTTGTAGATCTGCTATTTTCGGCACGTGACAAAATCGTACGATCATGACGAATAAATCAAAGGAGGAAGCAAACCTAAACTTATAAAGCATTCTGATACAGATCACAATAGCACACAATAGGAATTGGAAATAGTATCATATACACGCCCCGCACGCACACTCACACGCACATGCTATTCAATCAGTAATTTATAAAATGTAAATAATAGCTGGCAAGATTGAAACCCTGTGTCCACCTGCCACTGACTGGTTGGCGGCCATTGATCTCTGTACAGCCAAACACAAAGGTAATAACCAGCCTTGTCCCCTGGAGGTCTCCCCTCATGTTTTCTAATCCACTTGAGATGTGCTCTGCTCCCTATACCACCAATCCGCTCCAGAGGAGAGGAATAACCATGGGTCCAGCAAAACCTCACTTGCAACGGTCATGTGTCAAGATCCACACACCAGCCTTCACATTTATTACATGAGCCACCCCGTGGACCCAGGAGGGCAAAAAAGAAAAAAAAAACTGAAAACCTACTGTAGAAAGAATTGAGATCAGAAGGTCAGATGTGGAGCTAGCTCAAAAAATGACATGTTGAATTTGTTATAAAGTGGTAGTCAATGAAGAAAGCAATTGAGGGAGGCCATGGTAGCCAGTGCAGAAGACCTATACAGTATAGAGATTCGAGCCATAAGAAGGTGCAGTAGCTGAGCCACATTCAACACAAAATGGGACTTCAATTATGGCCTGATCTATTTACAGTCAGGAGGAGACAGATGAGATTGATCGGAACTATTAGGGATTATGCACCTATCCAATCCCTCTCCTGTAATCCTGCCAGACAACAACAAACACCTGAGGCTCTACGCCTCCGTAATGTCCACATACAGTGAGTGTACAATACTGTCAGGAATCTGTTTAAAAGCCACTTTCCTCATTTACATTTCTTTTCAATTTAATTTTCTTCCCCAAACTCAAGGTCGGACAACATCCCATGGGGAGACGGCAGCAGCACTCTTGATGAGAACAATACTTCAGTCTTCACTCAACCGCATTGTATAATAACAGTGGTGTGGAGTATTACATAATTAACACATGCCATGGGCTGAGGCTAGTGAAATAATGTGCTGTGAGGTCTTTGTCTACTTCTCTCTTTTATAAAAGTGTTTTATGTGCAAGGATAGATTTTACAAGGAAAGACTTTTAGTTGTCAGAGTATTTCCCCCTTCCATTGAGTATTGTCTATTCATCTTGGGTTGTTCAGGGAAAGGAACAGCAACATAATTTGTTAGCTACTGACCTATAAATATGTCTTATCTCGATACATAAAGTTCTACATATTGTTGCAGATTTACAAGTTGTCCTTGTAATTCCTCCCATGTATGCTTTCAAACTGTTCTGGGATCACAGATCACCACACCCACCCCAAACTGTTCCAAATACAATCAGGGAAGTGCAACCAACGCTTTTGCCATTGTTTTATTGAAGTTTGAAAGACCTCCTTGTGTACCATCTTCAACATTAAATTAAGGAAAACGTGGGTAGTGACACTCCTGTTAAATCTAATAATAAAAGTGGAACCAAAGTACAGTAGCTGAATTTCTAAATATCTGAACTCTGGATGTCAATGTGACTATAGATCACTTACAAAGAATGTCATTTCAGCAGCAGTTAATACAATACTACTGTTATAAATAATGGATAGGTCATAAGCAACTTTAGTCTTCATTGCATTGAAAAGAAACAAATACATACAATTGTGTGCAAATTGAGTTCAGTTGAAGACAAGCATTATGGGCCCAGGCCGTAGCGTAACGGTCTGGGCACCGGACTGGTGATCCAGTCGCGGTGTGCCGCGGGTTCGACTCCCGGACCCGACACGGCCTTTACCGCATGTCATCCCCCCATCTCTCTCCCGTTTCCTGTCAGCCTACTTTCTATCCCTTAAAAAAAAAAAAACAATAAAGGCGTAAGCCGCAAAAAAATATCTTAAAAAAAAAAAAAAAAAAAGACAAGCATTATGTTTATGTCATCAATGAGTCTACCTACAATTCCTTAAATA
The DNA here is from genome assembly GCF_964188405.1 of Protomyctophum parallelum. Taxonomy (NCBI): domain Eukaryota; kingdom Metazoa; phylum Chordata; class Actinopteri; order Myctophiformes; family Myctophidae; genus Protomyctophum; species Protomyctophum parallelum. Next base: position 42,901,540 of record NC_139698.1, read on the forward strand.
CAAAATCTAGTTAATATAATGTACAATTTAAATATACAATACAAAATTACATCTAATTTGTGTCATATACTTATACCGTACGTGTGTGTGTGTGTGTGTGTGTGTGTGTGTGTGTGTGTGTGTGTGTGTGTGTGTGTGTGTGTGCGTGCATGCGCGTGTGCGTGTGTGTGTGTGTGTGTGTAAAATAAATACTTGTTGACTGAGATGCTTCAGTGGTCCTTCCTCAACTCCTGAATGGAAATTTATTTTTTATTTAATTTACTGTAGCACAATATAAGTGTTATACTGTACTCGAATTTCGCGGCCGCTCATCCCAGAGTTACGTTGCCGCGCACTATGGGAAGAAGGAAATTGCGGGAGTTGACTCCACATGTAGTAACGGATGGGTTATTAGTTATTATGTGTCCTTATTAGTGTAGTGTAGTGTAGTCAACACGTTATGGCTCATATACACTGCCCGGTATTTGCTCCGATTATGCTGTCGGGGAGCATTTTTGGCGCTGGCCGACAAAACCCCTGATCTGACGTTAAGCGGTGCACAAAAGGTAGATCACGATCTACCAGTATAGATCACAAAGGCTTTGCAGGTAGACCACATGACATGGCCCTAAAAATATATATAATTTTAATATAAAAAACGATTTTTGCATCTGCCGCTTGAGATGACCTGAGATGACTTGATTCATTGACATCAAAAAGGGCCTGTCAGCTCAAACACACAATGCAATACTTGTTGTTGCGTACAATCATCAGTAGCAAAGTCAAATACCAAAAATAAAAACCCTACCATTTCCATGTCCTCCCCTCTATTTCCCATTCCATGTGCGTTTGTCTTATAGTTGCTCTGGCCTATGTACTACTGCCACCTACCGTCCATTTATTGTATTACACAGTGGGTGAAAGAAACACACCCCTTAAGACTAAACCCCACCCATCAGAGGTGTGGCATCCAGACCTTTGACATGACATTGTGTGTGTGTGTGTGTGTGTGTGTGTGTGTGTGTGTGTGTGTGTGTGTGTGTGTGTGTGTGTGTGTGTGTGTGTGTGTGTGTGTGTGTGTGTGTGTGTGTGTGTGTTTCGATGTGCAGGGCGTTGCTGAAAATGAGCACCTGTGCTCAGCTACTTCCCTGGGTAAATAAATATATATATAAAAAATATAAAAAATAAAGGTACCTTTCAAAACCTATAGAAGTCAGTCTGGTACAGACGAAGGGGACACCGCTGTATGTAGCCTCAATTACATTTTGTAACTATTTTCAGCAATGGGATGATAGTTTTATTTGGTGGGTATATGAGCTGGTCATTTTGAAAGTAGCTCTCAAGTAAAAAAAAGTGTGGGCAGCCCTGGTATAGATGATTATATATATTAATTCCGTCGGTAAATCCCTGTAGGCTACCCACATATTGGTAGCCTATATTAGGCCAATATTGGCGGTACGCATTTCACTTGAATAATGTTGTGTGCGCACGTGCGCGTGCGGAGAAAGACAGAGTTATTTAATGAAACTGAAGATTATAACGTCCTGTATTGGTAGCCTATATTAGCCCAATATTGCCGTTACGCATTTCACTTGAATAATGTTGTGTGCGCGTGCGGAGAAAGACAGTTATTTAATGAAACTCAAGATTATAACGTCCTGTCTCGCTGGCGCCGTGTATAGCCTGCATGGCTATTCCTGTGTGTGTGTGTGTGTGTGTGTGTGTGTGTGCGTGCGTGCGTGCGTGTGTGTGTGTTGCGTGGCGAGAGAGAGAGAGAGAGATCGTGGCTTCCAGGCGTGCGTGTGCGTGTGTGTGTGTGCAAGCCAGGCGTGCGTGTGCATGTGTGTGTGTGTGTGTGTGTGCGCAATCAAAAGTACTCGGCAGTATGGCTGGCAGGCGAAATAGCAAGTTGTGTAATCGTAAATACTTAGGCACAAACCAAGTACTGTCGAAGAACAATGTTGATGTAACTAAGAGATTCGCTGAGTGATCAAAATTTTATATACAGAGATTTAGAAGGAATAAGCAACATCGTGAGGCGACAATTCCTCTTAGACGTCGCTTCCATTCCAGGTAAGAGGTGGGTTGGGTTGGCCGTCACAGGTAAAAAGCCTGTGACGTTGGTTGGGACTTGTTCAACTGGTAGGTAGCTATACGGGAGTGTATATTTCCCCATAGGGCGATTCACTGAGTGAAGGAGTTTATAATAACTATAGGTTACTTTAGTAACCCCAGTTATTCAAACGACTGAGCGAGGTCAATCGCCCGAAAGACTACCCTTCTGACTTAAATAAGCAGAAGCCAATCTGGTTAACATGGAATGACCCGTATGGCATGAGGGGCACGTTATCACCCCGGTGGGAGGGGTGATCATCATGCCATGGGCGGGTAGAAGTCCCGACCAATGAAATTGTTCGTGAAGTATATGGTTTAATTCTGTGTGTTCGTGCCAGAGATGGCACTCCCCATAGGGCGATTCACCTCGCTCAGTCGTTTAAATAACTGGGGTTACTAAAGTAACCTATAGATAGTAGGAGGAGTCAAGAAGCCCAAAGGACTTATACGAGGCCTCAACCCGTGTACAACCCCCCCAAAAAAACTTTTAAAAACATGATTTGTAAACAAGATACATATTATGTAAGGGATCATAACTGGCTAGGTGGTCATTGTCGGGAGATAATTCACCGACAGGGAGTTTAACCACCGAGGCGAGGCTGAGGTGGTTAATCACCCTGAAGGTGAAGCTTATTACATGGCTAAATAACATAAACTAGAAAAAGTGCCCTTCTGGGCACAGGTCTCCACCAGGATAGGAATGTAGGACATTGCAGCTTGCCTTCATCTGGTGGTTGGATAAAAGGGCAACAAAAGTAAATCAGGATGGAGTCTGAGAAATCTGAAAGACCGGTTTCGTTGAATGGCTCTAGAGCAGGGGTCGGCAACCCAAGATGTTGAATGAGCCATTTTCGACCAAAAAAAATAATTCAAAATCTATCTGGAGCCGCAAAAATGTAAGCCTTAAAATGCTTATATAATGAAGACAAAAGGGCTGCAAGTGGATATTAGCCTATATCTATCAAAATAAAAAGTGCGCTATGGTTTAACTTTCATTACGGGCACGTTCGGAAATAGCGCACTGAGCGCACTGTGCAATGCAAACTAATATAGGCGAGTGCGCTTCCGTAATTGTCTGGAAGAGCATTCCATGTTTTCCACACAAGTGTGTCGTGTTTTGGGAGGTTTACAATATCGGTATTTGCCTGTATGCTTATTAATCTGCAGTGACAAACTATCAAACAATAAAAAAGTAACGTTGAAAGACATTTCCAGGGAAAGCATGCTAAGTTTGCATGAATGAGAGAAAGAGGGCTGTTGCAGTCGCAGAACTGCTGAAGAAAGCAGAAGGGAGCAAAGTCAGCAAACTAACTTTTAAGAAGTGGATCGCAGCTTACTTCACCACTCATGCTGGCTGCTGCTATAGTTTCGTTGCAACACGGGAGATAATACGTCTATATGACTCCTTCAACGTCTATATGACTCCTTCATATACTGTAGTCACCGTCTGAACGGCTTGCCACGTTTTATTTATTGTTTGATAAGTTTGTCACTGCAGATTTAGCCATGGTGCGTCATGGCAACTGCAGCCTGTTTTACGCAATCGCTACATTTACATTGTAAACGTGTACATAAACATTCAGATTCCAAATATAAAGTACTCGCCACGTGTGCCACTGGTGGTAAATGTTGCTGGTACAGCGATTAGCATTGCTGCATCCCGCGTTGTTTAATAAAAAGCATTTTTATCCGAGCTGTTATTTTGCCATTGGCTTTCAACTACGCGCCCCCAACCGGTGTGCAACTGTGGATTTCCCAACCCCGTTTGAGAAAAGTAGCCGGGGCGCTCGGATAAAAATGCTTTTTATTAAACAACGCGGGATGCAGCAATGCTAATCACTGTACCAGCAAATTTCTAACCCCCGTGGCACATGTGGCGAGGACCTTATATTTGAAATCGGAATGTTTATATACACGTTTGGACTGCGATTGCGAAAACAGGCTGCTGTTGCGTCATGGGCTACTGCAGATCAAGCATACAGGAAATCCATCTGCATTGGCTGTGAAGGCATAAGCGTCTGTCCACGAATTGTTAAATCCTCTGTTTTCGTCTGCTATCTTTCTTTTTCTCCCTGTAGAAGCCATAGCGTAGCAGGCACCAGCCTCACACACCCACCGGTTTGTTTATAATAGTGTCTGGCATGCTATGACGCGAATTTTAGTTGACATTATTGAAACTTAATATTTATTCTACACATTTTTACAAATTTGGGAAACTTAAGAATGTTTCTGTCACGTTTTGCCTCCTACAGAAACCATAAATGAAAAATAAAAATGTGAAAAAATAAACTTTATACATTTTCATCGATTTTTTTGTAATGCTACAGAGAGCCACCAGGGGAGTGCTCAAGAGCCGCATGCGGCTCTAGAGCCGCCGGTTGCCGACCCCTGCTCTAGAGAGACTGTGTACCAATTTGCGTGATGTTTGGACAAAATCTGTAGGTGTACTGTGCAAAAACTTGTTTTGCACAAAGCGGCCTCCTGGTGGCGCTATAACAGGCCATTCTGGAAAGTTTGCATCCAGGGAGTGTGTGTGCAAAATTTGGCATCGACCGGGTTAACGGTGGCCGAGATTAGCTGCTCACGGACACACACACACACACACACACACACACACACACACACACACACACACACACACACACGGACGGACACACACACGGACGGACGGAGTGAGTGCAAAACATACTCTCCCCCCATGTCTTCGGCCTGGTGGAGACAATTAATAATTGACCCAAAACACAACAAAAAAAGTATTCCATAAGTTCGTGCTGGCTGTGTCTGCCCAGCTGCAGGGCTGCAGCACTGTCGGAAAACAAAGAAGTGAGTTGATCAAATAGAATCCATTTTCGGTATACTGCTTTGTTGATTTCTTGCTCAAATGTTTTTGAGAGCAATGTTTAGCTGTAAATGACATTGTGTGTCACAGTGTGTGTGTGTTTACATGGCTGTCATGATGGAAACAGCAGTAAATCAAGCGGGGCGCAGCCGGTGCTCAGAGGGTTTGATTAGGCAGCAGTCTGCTATAGAGCAGAGTGGTCCGTTATCAAGAAATAACACACAGCTGAATTCAGCGATTGACAGAATCAAGCAATCAACCAAGCCATGTAATAATTACAAATAACATGATTGCAGTATCATTTTTTATCTATGACATTATCCAAAATGGATTGTCAACATAGATGGCATATAAGCTTCTACATTATTATGTAGAAAAACACAGCAACCAAGCATAGAATAAGAATAATTTAAGTGATCTGGTTAATCAGAACATATTTCAATTTACTTTTCTTATACTCTGACAGAATATAAGATATGAAAATGTAACTCAAGTCACAGCATTTAAACAATTCCCATATCAACTTTCACCAACAGTTTATTTATACATCTATATACTGTTGAAAGTTTGTTGGTGGAACACAGCGAATTTATTCCAGACGAGTAAAGTTTACAGACAAATTTAAGTAAAACAGATGGTGGTGTATTGATGCCATCTTCCTGGTGACTCATAAGATATAAAACCATAAAAACGTCTCGTTTGGAGTTTAAATATACACAAGACATAAACAGGAATTGATCTCCCATCTATTGTTTATTCGCTGTGGCTTCAATCTTTACTACTGGCTGCTTGGTACAGACATCAACATGGGCCAACCATGGCGCGAGGGCGGATTTTATATGGCCTATGGCTTGCTTCTTTCCAAAAAAAGGATTTATGGGCCGAAGAAGTGAATTGTTACAGTGCCAACAAAAGAGTATTGATATAGCACTGTAGTTAAATAAAATTGTTGTAGTGCAATGCATTTGTATGTGACATTGTTATGGTCCGAAGGCACAGTATGACAGAAGATGCCGTCTGCCCTAATTTTCACATTTTCAAATATGGTCCCTTTTGAAAAACATTTGGACCACCTCTGTTCCGTACAGTAGGTGAATTTAGGTTTGCTAAGATCTAAAATTTGCAGGTATGGCCCGTATTTAACAAAATGCCTCAAATCATGAACGCATCATCCAATTGCTGTGAAAAGCTACAGTGTAGTAAGGAGGCATCTTTTTGAAGAATAAACAACAAAAACACATTTTGTCCAAACATCACAAACGTCCGTGACCTGGTGGAGACCTGTGCACTTTATCTATTGTTACATCTTGTAATAAAACAAAAAAAATAACAAACAAACAAAAAGCGATGTTGTGCAAAAAAAGAGAAAAAGAAAGAAGACAATATCAGTGCATGTACACAGGCATAATGATCTTGGTCAATTTTATACACAGACAGCATTTCAGTAGCTGTCATATTACTTTATGTAAACAACTTCACGGTTAAGGTAGGAACAGTTCACATATATTAAAGTGCAAGAAAAGACAGTAGAGGAAGGAGGCGTGAGGGATGGTGGGGGGGGGGGGTGTAGCATTTCCTTTTGTCCTCCTCTGTTCAATTTTGTTCTTCAGATGTGTCTGATTGTAGGGAAAGAAGATTTTTAGCACTCTGTTGCCAGTGGCTCTGATACTACATACTACATGTGGCATCATCTGAAACTGTCTGTGATTGGGATGGCAGCGAAGCAGCCTCTATAGAAAGCTCTTAGTACTTTGGGACCCATGCTGCTTTCTTCAGTTGTCTGAGAAAGTAGAGGCATTGTTGTGCCTTCTTAACCACCCTCTTTTTCTGCACATCCCAGGTGGTCCTCAGTGATGTGCACCTCCAGGAATTCAAACTATGACCCTCTCCACTGCAGGGTCTGAGTGCTTAGAAATTTGTTTGGTCTGTCATCAGTATATAACTTCCATAATTACTACTGTGTGAAATCTTTCAGTAGCAATGTTCTGTGACTTAGTTTGTTTTATTCTTGAGGCTTGTCCATTTTCCTTTCTGACACTGCCTGGCTATAGCTTCAACACTCCAGTGTCTGGTGATCAAGATAGTTTTCTCTGAGGTCACATAGCCTCCACCCAGAGTACTGTTCTTCCGAGAATCTGTTAGATCCTGCAAAATTCTGCCCTGCGGTTTTGATTAGACTTGTGTCCACCTCCTCATCCTCTCCTCAGGAGACCCAAGCTTAACCAGTGGAGGGGAGAGAACAAACTGCTGGGATATAAAGCACCATCATCTAACAGTGAACAATGAATATCATCAGTGAAACAGTATGGAAGAAAGGGGACAAATGAAATGCGAGAGAGAAAAAGCCAAAATTAATTGGTTCCTTGCAAGAAACCTGAAGCTTAGAGCCCAGAGTGAAATGGTGACCTTAATGTGCATATATACAGAAAAACATTGACACTGTGTGTGTGTTCTGCTACTGGGGTGTTTTTTTTTACGCCTTACTAGGGTACCAATCATAATTTGAGCCTCAGAAAAAAGCAATCACATTCAAATATATGTTTTGCTCATATTTTCTGACTTTTGGATGGATGTAGACAAAGATAACAGTGGGAAATTCAATCACTATATTTCCAAGAGTTTCACTGTAGAGTTAAAATGTGAACCAAATAAAAGACCCATCAGATAATGTTATAGTCAAAGTCAAAGTCAAAGTCAAAGTCATACGATTTGTCACACACGTTACCGCAGTGAAATTTGTTCTCCGCATTTGACCCATCTCTTGGAGCAGTGAGCCGCAGCCAAGGAGCGGTGAGCTGCAGCCGTGCCGCGCTCGGGAATCATTTGATTAGTAGATTTGACCCCCCAATCCAACCCTTTGATGCTGAGTGCCAAGCAGGGAGGCATTGGGTCCCATTTTTATAGTCTTTGGTATGACCCGGCCGGGGACCGAACCCCGACCTCCCAGTTTCAGGGCGGACACTCTAACCACAAGGCCACTGTCTGGTTAGTCTTTGTTTATAACATTAATAGGATGAACAGCTTGCCTTTAGGACATAAGTTTTCAAAGTATAGTATTTGGCTGGGAGAGGACTGTATGCTAACCAAGCTACCAGGCTGTTAATTGGGATGAGAGTAAAGGCACAATTATTGGTAAGGATACTGTGTAAAAGTGTCATTGTTGCTTATTGCACTTGGTGACATTCAGTATCTTTTGCCAAATGTGGTACTTTGTAATGGTCTTTGTGTTTGATTGTACTGTTTCTCTCTGTGATCCCTGATGGAGGTGGAGTAAATTAAAACTAGAAGATGTAGTCCTCTGTGCACAGGTCTCCACCAGGTCAGGTAGGTTATTGTGACCAGCAATGTTGAAAACCAGGTGAATATGAAATATGAAAAATCGGACAGAGCTGCCGTGATCACAGTGACTAGAGATATTGTGTACTGATTTGCGTGATGTTTGGAAAAATCTATCAATCAGCCTCATGGTGGCGCTATACGCTATAACTGCACAATGTGAAAAGGGTGGCATGTCTTCCTCGGCCTAGTGGGAATGTGTGTGCAAAGTTTCAAGGCAATCGGATGCAGCGTTTATGATTTTAGGCATTTTGTTCAAAACAATCTACTCCTGCAACATTTGCATGCCATAGATATATATCCAATCAAAATGGATTATGAAAAATCTGACAGATTTGTGTTCACAGGACTAGAGATTTGCATGACGTTTGGACAAAATCTGTAGGAGTAATATCAAGTAATGTTTTATAAAAATCATCCTCGGTCACACAGATGGACGGAAGGACAGCGTGCAAAACATAGTCTCTGCCACGCCTTCGGCCTGGCATCGTATTTGCAGCTGACCAAATAAGGTGTTCAGATTAATTGCCAAGTTTCATGATTACATAATTGTGAAACCTAATGATTATTTTTGATTAATTGTGCTGCCCTGCAGGGTGACTGTAAATGTAAATTTGATTATTGTACATCTTATGAAATTGTAACCTACAGTCAATTAAAAGAACAGCATTGCACGAAGGCTGCTTTATGAAAACATACAAGGCAGCCATTTGAAAAGTTTTCCTCATTAGGTATAGTCCTCTCTGATATCAATATGTAAACTGTGATTTCTGCAAGAGCGACATTTTAGGATGTCTGCATATGGACAGATACACCAGACAGTGAGATGAGTTTAACCGAAGGCTCCTGGGACGAGAATTGCTGGCCAATAAATGTCACCCCGTATGCAGAGAAGTTGTATTCTCCACCTGCATTCACACTCTCACAGAGGTCCACCCACCCTCTGAAATATTGGTCTTGTCTCTCGTCGCTCTCTAAATATTCATGGCATTTACAGTGTGTTATCAGGATAGCTTCCTCTTTCCTCACATCCTTATAGGGGTGACTTTGTAAAACGGGACTGCTCTAAACTTCCAAGCTTGGAAGGCTTCCGTCCTCTTCCGCTTCTTTAAGCTGCTGTTGTCTCTGCACCATTTGCATTAGCAGCATCTCCCTGAGCTGAAGGAATTCATTTATTCAAAATTGTATTGTGAGTCAGAGTGCTACAATGAAAAGCCTGACATTTATAGTTCTTCATATATTGGAAGTCCATGATGCCACTGCTTCCAATAGCTTTGTCTCTGCAAGCTATTCTATTAAGTAAATTAAATGCCAATGGTAAATAGTTTAAGTTTGCAAATGACAAAGGACCTCAGTGCATAGCTCCTTTGCCGAGACACCACATTTGCTAACATTCGATGATAAAGTAGTTCGTTCTTGAACACTACCCAGCTTCTAAATGGCCAGCCTGGTCGAGTGCATCATGCCCGTGTCAGGAACAAACAAATAAGATGAAGTGCTCTCTCAAAGTCAGGGGAAAGGACGCTACACTGGCTCCCAACAAACAATGATAGATGAGCAATACATGATGGTGTGAGTAGAGAAACGGTGTGTGTGTGTGTGTGTGTGTGTGTGTGTGTGTGTGTGTGTGGGGGGGGGGGGGGCATTCAATTAGTACAAGGAGAAATGGTGCTTTAACAGAGGAGAGAAAGAAGCTTGCGGGCATTAAGAGACGCCAAATCGAAAACGCATTCATCTGAGGGGGGGGGGGGGGGGGCTGACAATCTCATTCCCTTCTTCAAATTGGTCGCAAATTTCAAGATTTTCCATAATTGTCTCCACCAGGCCGAAGGCATGTGGGGAGAGTATGTTTTGCACTCCGTCCGTCCGCGTGTCCGTCCGTCCGTCCGTCCGTGTGTCCGTGTGTCCGTGTGTCCGTGAACAGCTAATCTCGGCCACCGTTAACCCGGTCGATGCCATATTTTGCACACACACTCCCTGGATGCCAACCATGAACCTCTGCCCCAAACTTTCCAGAACGGCCTGTTATAGCGCCACCAGGAGGCCGTTTTGTGCAAAACAAGTTTTTGCACAGTACACCTACAGATTTTGTCCAAACATCACGCAAATTCGTACACAGTCTCTCTAGAGCCATTCAACGAAACGGGTCTTTCAGATTTATCAGACTCCATCCTGATTGGTTAAGATTGGCTTCCAAAGTTCACAGGAGTGCTCAGTTTCAAACAAAATGATGCAAATCATGAACACATCGCGTGATTTCCGTGAAATTGTGCACCCACATTCCCACTAGGCCGAGGACTAAATGCCACATGAACAATTTCAACTCAGCCTCAAGGTGGCGCTATAACTGGCCGAAAAGTGTTTTTACCTCTAACTGCACGGATCTGTGGATAACCTGGTGGAGACCTGTGCCCGGAAGGGCACTTTTTCTAGTTCCTCATGTTTTGACAGCTCATATATCACTTTTGAAAATAGAGGATAGAAAAAAAGTGATTTAAAAATGTTTTACTCTAAATGTTAAAATAGTAAATATGAGTGCAGGTCTTGCAACCCACTTTCTGTTCTATACCCTCTCAACTTTGCCAGTTCTCACCAAGATCTGTGACATGTCGTTGCCTGTGTGCCAAGCCATTGTGAAGAGTTACTCCTCCAAAGAGCCCTCTGAGCTGGACTCATGCATATTTATACACTGATTATGTGCCCTGATTTATCAGGTTGCGACAAAAGCGAATGATGTGTCTCAAGGAGTTAGGTCACACACAGGGGACAGGTGCCTTCGTGTAATGCAGTGTCAACCTGACATTCATACAATGGCCATCCAGTAATGTGACCCTGTTGTTGCAGCAAAAAGACCTCATCAATTTAATTTCAGCCTTTTACTTTTCAGTATGTGACTTTCATGACCCCACATCCTGCAAATCCATTAAAAACATTATGGGGTTTCAAAATGTATTTTGCCATCAAAATAATCATTCCTTATTTTTTGCTGATAACATGGTTTTTATTTCATGTCAGGGTGTTCCACTCTAGCTATGAAAAGGTTACGGTAGCATAAATTGATTCTGCAGCAGTACAACCCAGGGTAACTCGGTGTTAAAGAAATCAACCCAGTGCGGACCATAATATTATAGAGTTAAATTGAAACTCCATGTTTTACTGTGTATGCACCTTCCTTATTTGAAATTTTATATATTTTTTAAATAACACTGATCATTCCACTAGTGTCAAAATTAGGTTGCATATTATTATTCACACATGATTTGTACTGGAAAAAAGTCACACCACCATTTAACATATCTATCTGTCAGGTGGAAACCTTGTAGGCCTATGTCCAAAAACATTACTTTTCAAGAACAAAGAGGCAGGACATTCATTTACGATAAATCATAACATTTTGAAATATGGAGATTTCTGCCTGACAGCAATGATATTCTTTTTTTGTATTTTTTGTTTAAACATTATTACAGCAACACTAAAACAGTTATATTTTTCACAATTGTGTGATTATATTTGGAAACATGGCTGTTGATCTTCATCTAGTCTTTTCTTTAGTACATTTTTGGAGATATACTTTAGCTATATTCTTGCTACTTACTTTCTTTTCACAAATGGCAGAGCACGGTGGTTATACGCATGTAAGTAAGTTACTTAGGTCCTAAGACATGAAACCACCAGGCTCCCGTTGAGAAGGGTAAACAAAGAAACGCTGGCTTACCAGCATGCAGCTACCTCCTTCTGTTAGCCACCATTTCGTTATCCACTCTTGTCTGTCTTCCTTCCAAGCCTTCTGAGTGGCAGGTGAGATTAAGCACCTTTTGACTCCATCTAGTTATTAGAGCAGCAGTCTAAATTGAAGCAGTGTTATTTCATATGGCCTTGCTGAGTCAGTGGGAAATTATAGAGCTGGGGGTGGCTCTCTACTGAATGAGTAAAGAGCTTTTGAGGGAGAAAGGTGTTGAGCCAGATCTCAAATGCATTATACAACATTAATGACAGCTGTAGAGGAAGGACAATTTGATTAAATACGTTTTGAACAGCAATGCTATTTTCATTTGATTGAAGAGAAATATGAACTGAAAGTATGAAAATTCGAATTATTTTTTTGAATTGTGAAAAGAAATTAAAGGGTTCCATCCGCTTTTCTTCATCCGCCAATCATGTAAAAATGCCTGCAGAATATAAAGACTTGGTGAAGAAATAATAATGGCGTGGCATCCCTGTGCAATTGAAAAGACTTACAGACGGTTAGCCTAATGAATTATCAGTCATATCGGCTGTAACTGGCTTGAATCCACTCCAATAGATTGAATCTTAAAATGCCATTTGGAAAGGATTTCTTACTTACTTTAGTGGGAGGATTGCTTTCCTTCATCCTTTTATAGTGAGCTACACTTGAACAATGCCTACACCTACACATGTGTTAACATGAGCTTTGTGTGCTAATCTTGCTGAGCTGTGATTGGCAAAGTAGCGTCAGATGAGTACTAATGTTGCTATATGCTACTGTGATTGGCATGGCAGCATCGGCTGAGTGCTAATGTTACTTAGCTGTGATTGCTTAGTGTCAGCTGTGATTCACTGTATTAATTTGTGACACTGTTCTAGATGGCTGGCTAGGTTGAAAAGTATTTTGCCACAAATAAATTAATGTATGAGTTCCAATCTGGCTTCAGAACATCCCACTCCACTGACACATGCCTCCTCTATTTGAGCGACCACATCAAACACGAGGTGGTTGCTGACAAATACTGCGGCATGGTCATGCTGGACCTCCAAAAGGCTTTTGACACTGTGAAGCTCAGTGAGCTGGATGTATTCCTACCTGGAGGGGTGAGAACATGATGGTGGAGGTGAAGGGAAAAGGGACTTTACTGTTCCTAATAAATGTAAGCAACATGACATCAGCTTGTGACTGCAACATGACTCAGCACTGCTGGTCTCGGACAGGAACAACTGCACTCGGTAGAATCTGCACCTGGCTCGCTGATAGCAAACTATCTGTACACCTGGGAAAAACTGAATCCATTCTCTTTGGATCAAATAGTAATCTCAGCAAGGCAGATGGCTTCTTGATTAGAGTGGCGGGTGACAATATTATCACACGAAAAGATGAAATGACCTACCTAGGTTCCATTCTCCGCCAATAGCTTCTCTGCCTTACGTTGTGACCAGGCTTTTCTTTTCGCAGATAAGTAAGCCTGGGACCGAGGCTACCAAGATACCCATGTACTTCCTTAATGTTAACGAAGTCAACACCCACAACACCAGAGGAAGTGCAACAAATCATGTGCAACCCAGATCCAGCACAAACAAGGGACTAAATTATTTTCGCTCCTATGCCACCAAAATGTGGAACGCCCTACCTACAGTCATTAAGACATGCGAATCCCTTGACTCTTTCAAAACTCTAAAAGGGCAACTACGGGCGGCTGCAATTCGAAACTGGCCCCCGTAAAATCTGACTGTCCCGTCCCCGTCCCCCACCCACCCACTCCTTTTTCCTTACTGTTTCTTTTCCCTTTTTACCTCCTTTATGATGAATTCCTGTTCTGTTCTTTGGCTATATAGAAGTGTATATTTGTACGTCTCTAAATGTTTTGATGAATTGAACAAGGTGGACCCTCTTGTAAACAAGTGTAATGCTTTATTGGGTCGTTACCAGTCTTTGTATTGAGTTGTGCTTGAAATGTACTGTAATTCTGCAATCTGTTACTAAATATTTCAATCAATCAAATCAGGATGTATTAGGTCTGTTGATATTCATTCATCAGCCAACACTCCCCACTCACAGGTAGTACCCCCCCCCCCCCCCCCAGAGAGGACATATGCAGTAGGGCCTTAGTCCTACTCCTCCTCCCAGCCTAAATCACACCTTGGAAAGCACGAGTGTCTATTTCAACAAAGTGTTTTTTGACTGGGGGGGTCATATTTTGACAGCAGGAATTGCCTGTCATAATTTGACCCCCCAGTATCAATCAATGAATGGCCCCTTCTGTGCCAAACCACAGAAATACCAGTTGAAATAGATCGAACATCTGAAGTGTATTGACGCACATGCACGCACGCCTATGCACGTGACATGTGTGCGCGCACACACACACACACACACACACACACACACACACACACACACACACACACACACACACACACACACACACACACACACACACAGGAGTGTACCAGAACCACTTCAGTAAATGGTGCATTTATAGCGCCTTTCTCCGATGTGCTTCACAATGTGCATTACATTCAATCATTCACATACAGACGGTGGAGAAAACCATGCAATTTTACAGAATGAGCACTGCACTGGAAAATGTAATTAAGGGACACAAGAATTGTAATTTTTAAGAGATTGAGGAAAGATCATACTGAGTTGTGATTTACCTCCACAACTCAGATTTCCTCAGCTGGTATAGGGTGTTAAAACATGGATTGTTTAACCATAGGCTTAAGTTGAGACTGTAACCTTCATGCAGCTATATTGGCCCCTGTAGGCTATTGTCTTTTATCCGTTTTCAGCAGCTTTCAGTCTGCAGATTGCCTAATGTTACTTTTGTGGTGTCAATTCCTAGAAAGGAAATACTGGAAAGGAAATAATGTTGAGAACGTCAACAAATATAACACCTTAAATCTGCTCAGGAACGATGCAGGTCGGTCAGTGTATCCATTGTGTCTGTTCTCAAGTACCCAGTGTGGTACCCACTACCTTACGGCTGATCTCCAAAATATGGAGATACAGGAAACTCTGATATTGTCAGAAACATTGGGTTACTTCAGTAACCTCAGTTAGTTAAGCGACTCGATAAGCAGAGTCACTTTGGGTCAAACCACCAGGTGGCGTAGACACATGTACTCACGAATCAATTCATTGGATCGTGATTTTGACATCCAAGGTGAGGTCACTGACCCTGTCCTCCAGGTATATAACAGTATCAGTCGATACTGATTGACTACAATCATTATAATTCAATTAACTTCCAAAGTTTGTGGGAGGGGCCTATTTGACAAAACAAATACCAAAATCGACCAGTATCCCATATTTTAACCCATATACTGCCTCCTGCAGGACGCAGACTGCCGAGCCTATTTCAATGCAGCACACACTGGACTGACATCGTGTCTGGAGCGTCCATCGTTAATGCTAAATAAATAGTGTCAATGCTAGCGAGCTAAAATGAAAAAATTAAGCCATCCTTGCTCTAGAAAGCGCCAATGTTTCTATCTAAACCACCGGATAAGTCCTGTATAATGGGAGGTGGACGGCAGCGCAGTTGCACAATCTGGTCTATAGGATCGCTAAAGAAGGAAAGGCCAAGCCAAAATAATAATACAAAAAAGAAATCAGCGATCCAGTTTGATATCAATAATAAAGCTTATCAGACGGAACATTAACCCAGTTTGGGCGGGAACCCCTTTTGGTGTTAGCATCATGTCATGCTTTAGCTATTGAAAAATCGAAGAATGACTGACATAGAAACAAAGCTTTTTCCGAAAACAGTCAGGATGTCAGTTAAAGTCAGTTAAAAGGAGCAGTAAAACCATTAATTGACAGGTCTCTAGACAATGCAGAGCCATGAGTTAACATAGCGGGTGCAACAAATGCAACACTTTTAATCCGATTTGAACCTGGGACGGTGGGACCTCTGACCCTGTAGACGACTAGCACCCAAATATTATGACCCACAATGGAGGAAAGGGATTATAATACTATTCAGTGTAAGGAATTTAATAGAGAAATAAACTGACATACTGTAGTGATTGGTGGGAGTGCATAGGTGACTATGGGGTCAAATATTTAGAAAAGGACTGGTGGTGTCAAATCCAAATAATTAACAGAACTAAGAAAAAAGTAAAAAGTAAAACAATGAACAAACCAAATTTTACTACACTTAAAGGACCACTTCACCACTTTTCAACCTATCTTCATATAGTAGGCACTCACAAATAATCATGAAAGAATGGCGCAATTTTTTTCTACTCTGTCTGTGTCCCATGGGAGGGCTATGGGCAGTTCAGAAACCGTCTTCCAGTGACATCATCGATGGGGAATACAATCTAATAGAAACTGCAGGCTTTCTAGTCCTGAAAAGTTGCAATGCGAAAATGGAAGCCATCGTTCTCACGATAATGAAAATCTAAACATCTTTGTAAAAAAAATCTGCCTAATGATGATGTCACTGGAAGACGGTTTCTAAACTGCCCACAGCCCTCCTATGAAACACAGACTGAGTAGAAAACAATCGTGCCATTTTATCATGATTATTAGTGAGGATCTATTATATTAAGATAGGTTGAAAAGTGGTGAAGTGGTCCTTTAAGGCCAAACAAAACATAGCCAACTGTGGGCGGCACTCACCTAACCTATCGCCTACGTACAAAGAGGTACCCAAATTTGTGACCAATCTGCAAAATGAATGCTTCCTTCAAAATGAATGCTTCCTTCACAAATGTGTTCAGTATTGTCCCTGAACGCGTTCAATGAACGATCGTTCACGAAATCGTTCATATTTTGGGTGAACGTGAACTGAACGTACTGCATTTCTGTTTGATGAACGTCATTGTGAACGCGTTCATTTCTGCCGTGTGTGAACGTCACTTTCTCAAGTTCAACTTCGTTCAAGAGTGTTTGTTTCCATAGAGCCTTCCAGGCAAAATCCCAGGCGCTAAAATACACCCTAAACATGCCTTAATATCTAGCGGAAAACTCACCAATAATCCCTTATCCGACACAAATTAACTAATCTAATCTAGTAACTGTGTGTGTGTGTGTGTGTGTGTGTGTGTGTGTGTGTGTGTGTGTGTGTGTGTGTGTGTGTGTGTGTGTGTGTGTGTGTGTGTGTGTGTGTGTGTGTGTGTGTGTGTGATAGGCTGCGCAACAGTGACACTTGGTGGTGAAAACCAACCAAATGCTATTTCCGTGCTCGGACACAGCTAGCCAGCCAGGGACCCACATAGTCTATAGGAGTGGTTGCACCACTCAAAAAGACAGCTTCCGGGTGCATACAAGACGTGTTCAGCTGTAGTTCGCTAACAGGCTATATCCCCCGTGAGATGAGAAAGGTCTAGGCTAGGGCTAGGATAAACAAGTGAAATTGGAAGTGATGAAACAAAAATGAGCAGACAAAATTGGAACTGGAACACCGTACATTTGAGTGGTTTTCTATCTGGTTGAATGACATGTTTTGGTGTTGCGCGTTCTCCCACCTGAAAATATAGCTTACTAAAGAGGTGGAGAGATGGAGACCACAGTTACATAATAAATAGTCTATACTCATAGCAATGACTACTACTCGGAATATGGAGCTTTAACCTTTTTACAATTTATTTTCATCTTTTAACCAAAAAAATTAATATTACTTACTAAGGTGAACTAGCCTTCATGTAGTCTTAAATATATTGCCCCATATATGGGCATAAACAATGACGTCAGCGATCTCCATATTGGCATAAAAGGAATTAGAACCGACAGATACAGAGATCTCTATACAGTACATGGGCATATCGGTCAGATTAGTGGAGCAACTAGTACTAGTGAGGGCCGCCGCCCGCGTATCGGCACCAACTCTATTATGTGAGGGCCATGTATAGCCGCAGCCCAAACCTCTAGTATTGCATTGTGGTTTATTATTGCTATGGGGGCTGACGGCCAACCACAAACAACAGTAATGACAACATACCATGGCTTGTTGTGAGTTAATGCTTAAATATACTACGGTTTATACTGTAGCAGTAGTATACAGTAGTACTATATTATGGTCACTAACATTAGCTCCAGCCATACTGTATACCACAGTGCAATAGAATGTCCCATGAATATTATGTGAAAACTCATTGCCTAAACGAAGTACTGTATGTCTTGCACTGTATTCAGTAATAGAAGAGGAACATGTGTTTAGTGGTTAAACAACAAAATCTAGATTCCTCTGCATCTGCATGAGTTAACAGACTTCGAATTCTCTCCCTGGCAGGAGCTTTTTTTAAAAATAATGAGATGGCTTAGCATTTCAAATGAGTAATTCCAATTATAATTCATGTTGTGTTAACAAGAGGCTGATGCAAAATGTCTCCAACAATCTCTTCTAACCAGGGGGAAACGTAGCTGAAGTTTATATAATAATAATAATAAGAAACACTCAAATGAAATTGGAGAAAAAAAGTACAGGATCTTGCAAGGTCTACAAGATTCGCTACACCATCAAGATACCCATGTACCTCTATCTAAATACTTCCTTAATGTCAACGTCACAACACTCTCACAACACCAGACGGAGTTCAACAAACCACATCCAACCCAGATTCGGCTCAAACAAGGGATTCAATTAATTTCACTCCTATGCCACTAAATTGTGGAACGCCCTACCAACAGCCATTAAAGAATAAACGCTGTCAACAAGCACCTAAGGATGTCTGCAATTCGAAACCGACCCCCGTTAAAAGAAAAGAAAAAAAGTCAGAGTCCCCCCTCTTTCCCCATACTGTACATGTGTCCCTTTATTACTTTCTTTATATGATGATTTCCTGTTTTTCATAGAAGTGTATATCTGTACAATTCGTCTTTAAATGTTCTGATTAATTAAAATGGAGGACCCTGATGTAAACAAGTCTAGTCTACATACTGTCAATTGTTTTTTTCCATCAATCAAATAATTTAATTAAGCACTTAGAAATTGCACAAATTGTTCTGTGTTTGCTTCATATAACTTAATATCGGATCTGGAGAAAAAAACGTGAGTATCAATATTATATCCATATTATATTAGACTGGATATTGTATTATTGTGGTATGGCATAAGTGTTCTATAAAAATAAATATTGGATTGGGAAATATCGGTATCAGCACATACTCAAAATCAAATGATCGGAATCAGATCGGGAGCAACAAAAAAGAAATAAACTATAGCCCACACAAGAGACAAGAATTTTTTTGTTCTTGTTGTCCTTTTTTTACATCCCAGTTCTATTTTTCTTGTTAAAACACTCTTTATGGTTTGTCATTGAATGGAGCCTTTTCATAGAAGTCATTTGACACCCCTACACCCCTTTCTACACACTTAGAAAGACGCCTGTCCACCCCTTCTCTGCGATACCCTGGCAAATGCTCCAAGCATCCTGGACTCTTCTCTCCTGACTCTGAAGTGGTGGAATGACCTCCTGCCTCAGTCAGGACTGCAGACTCACTCCCCGTCTGCCGCAGTCTGAAAACTGCACCTCACCCCCTAGTACTCATCATTTCTTGTTGCCTATTTTTGATAGATGATATACTATGCAAATGTATGTTGGTTAATTCCTAAAACACTCACATGGACACGCTCACTCATACACTCACACATTCATTGTTGTGTTTCATTTTTAACTAAGGGACTGCAATGGAAATAAGCCGTTGGCTTATTTCTGTACATGTAAACATTGTCAATAAACATATCAATCAATCAAAATGGTTACTAGTTCACATATGCATGTTACTTAGTTAGTATTTGTGGACAAGCAAAAACGAACTGTCTAAGTATGTTATATATTGCTATTTAGATGTGATTTAGACAAATTATAGGTTTACCTGGTATCCCGATTACTTTGTAGCACTTGTTTGCAATTTGTAAAGAGCCGTCTTTTAAATGCTTAAATTGTATATTGACACAAACTCAGCTGAAGGTAAATGTGCTAATTGTGGAAGTGCTTCATTTTTGGTGTGTACTGTATGTGCCAGCATAAAGTGAAGTGCTGTCCATGCAACAGCTAAATTAAACACACCTGCACTTAATGTTATTATATTTCCTTCAGCCCATCAAAAATATCTGCAGTGGAAAGAGTCTACATGAACCCCATAATTTATTAGTCAAAGTTAACTCGGGTATCATCATTGATTCATGTATTATCTTCCTGACGCACTGTTAAAGAGAGCTTGTTCTATCAACACTTGATTCATGCTCTTGTCTCTTCACAGAGTCCCTTCGTACAGGCTGAATTTACAGTAAAGCTGAGTTTTCTAATTCCTGCAACCCACTGGAATTTGTTGACCTACGTATCTTGTTTGTCCTGTGGTGGTAAAAAGGCTGTTACAGGATAAACAAGGCAACAGAGATGTGTGCCTGTGCCAGAGGGACTGGTGCGGTGACATTATAGACATTAAGCACCATTTCAGATCGTATTATGGTGTGACAACAGCATCACACAAACCTTCTGCCTCCAGAAATGGCATTCTCAATGAAGCGTGTCATAGCCTACTGATGTTGGCTCGGGTAAGAGAAGCTAAAGGAAAACTAAAGATAGTGCTGCTGACAACGTTCCACGTTCCATGTCAGATACATCAGTTCAAGTCATTGCCGTTTATTATTATGAAGACAAAAGAAGTTGTCACTGCTGTATGCTTCTCTTTACAGTTAAGCCTTCAATGCATGCAATTTTGTTTGTACAGTGAATCCGACTTTGACAAAGAAAAATCCTAGACTTGCATTCTCTTATTTATTGCTTTTGCATATGTGCCAATATGCAGGGTAATCTAAGCAAGGCTTGCTTATCAACAGAGGCTCTGTTGATAAGCGATTGTCTACCACTGCATTTTAAATGTGGTGCATAAAGGAAGAACAGAATACATTTCACCCCACATAATTGTTTTTGCACAGGATTATGTTCACTATATCACTATAAATTCAAACCTTTCTCAGTAATTTAGATAATCAGAGTAGTCCTATTTGTGAGTTTAAATCTCCAAGCGGTGTCCTTAGATCTGTTGGCAGCATGCATTAACTAGTGTGAATACAACAAAACAGCTTTTGGAGACGATATTGAAATGCCTTCCTTAAACAACTTTGTAATGAGAAGGCTCAAACTAATAACACATCATAGATTGTGATTGTGTCAATTGCCTAGAGCTCAATCTACAATAACTGTGTGCTTTCTCCTGCTAATATGCAACAGTACTGGCCTAGTGACCAGATGCTCTGCAGTAAATGTGTGCTTTATGGAACCAAACGGCCCCATTTGTCACTCGGAGTTTCAAATGGATAAATGAAAGGGTAAGACCACTTTTGTAGAGGTTGTGTAGTTACTTTGCTATGATATAACTCCAAATGTGGACAAGAAATAAAATAAATCACACCTGTGTGAAGTCAGTGGTGCAACTCCGTGTGGGGGTCCCCGGAACTTCCAGACCCAAAGGAACGCGCCCAGGGGTCCGGGCCGGTTCCAGTGAGCCGCCCGCGTCCGAAACGGTTGAGAAATGACAGAGTTACTGTGTGGGGGTCTCCAGGGGGTCCCTCTACTGTACTGTACTGTACTGGCCCATAGCACTTACCCTAACCCCTTATGTAGATAGCATTTCTGTTGGCTTAGATAGCATTTGACACAGACTTATAGCATGTTATGTAGACAGCACTATAATTGTATTGTATATAGTCATAGCACGCCATAGTACATATGTATACATTGTATAGCATAGTAGTAAATATGTATAGTTTATATGTATAGTGTATGTATAGTTTCATTATATAGATATTCCACTGTTACTTTCTTAGCTTACGCATGTTTCATGATAAATGCTTTTATGTGATGTATTCCCATGCTTTTGTTCTTGCTTAAATGTAAATCGCTCTGGATTAAGAGCGTCTGCTAAATGCCTAAATTGTAAATTGTAAATTGTACTGATACACCTGAAATCAATATACGAAAATGCTCCTTATTGACTTACATTGTATGCTGAAACAGCTCTCAGTCACTCTTTTAGTACGTAAACAAACACAAACAAAGCTGATTCAGACAATATAGAGCATCACCAAAACTCATGTGGTTTTATTTTGTTATAAAAATGTTAACTTCCTGTTATAGGAACAGTAAAGACCCTAGTATGCTTCCTTGTGGAACGCCACAGCTCACTGGGAGGGGGGAGGGGATAGTGCTCCGTTCACCTCCACCATCTGTTCTCTCCCCTCCAGGTAGGATTGCAAATTGATCAGTATGGAGTGGTTTACGGTGTCAAAAGCCTTTTGGAGGTCCAGCATGAACATGCCGCAGTATTTGCCAGCATCCACTTCAGGTTTGATGTGGTCACTCAAATGTATCACTGGAGTGGGATGTTCTAAAGCCAGATTGGAATTCATAAATTCGTATTTATTGGCAAGATACTTTTCAACCTGTTCATAGACTATTTTTGAGTGGTGCCATCTTACTGGTAATATAATAGAATAAAAATAAACCTCCAAACCGCCCCACAGCTAATCACAAATCCTCACAACAATCCATCC
Source organism: Protomyctophum parallelum (assembly GCF_964188405.1). Classification (NCBI taxonomy): domain Eukaryota; kingdom Metazoa; phylum Chordata; class Actinopteri; order Myctophiformes; family Myctophidae; genus Protomyctophum; species Protomyctophum parallelum. Next base: position 42,924,052 of record NC_139698.1, read on the forward strand.
AGGTGTACATTCAAATACATATTATTCACAAGTCATAATAGTATTATTATTTTTTTCTGATCATGGTGATTTTATTCAGATTGTAATAATAATAAAAGGTCAAGTCCCTCTGCACTAGTTTGCATACTGATCGATTTGTAATTTGCATTTGTTTGGGGAAAGGCGGGGTCCAAAGTTCTAAAAACAATTTGAAAGTTTGAGAACCTCTGTGTTAGACAGATGGTTTTGACAAAATAGTAGTTGATACTAATGATGTATAATTTTCAGTGGGATTGTAAAATGTTATTTTTTTCTCCATTGTTTCATTTCATTGTTTCTGGGGACTTAGCCGTAATAATCATTTTGAGTCCCCTCACAAATGTTACCACATTGGATGGTAATATTCCAAATGATGCAACTACTGGTGATCTGATTCAAAATGTCACCAGAAGGATGGAATAAAAAGCAATAATCCAGTAGTCAATATAACAAATAATTGATTTATCTGTTAGTAGTAGATCAAAAAAAGGAGAAAAGAAAGTGTCAACTAATTAGTTTAGCAACAACTTATGTGTTTAACCTTGACCCACGTCAACAGCACCAGTCAGGCGGAGAAAGAAAATCATACAAAATAAGAAAAATATGAAACCACACTGTAAGCACTGATCAATACATATTGTATCATTGCTCTGAACAATGTCTTGATGCCTACATTACAAAAATTCAGCTAAAGGGCTTGATATATACTTTATGTGCAGTGTCGTGCAATGGAAGTGTGCACGCACACATGCACGCACGCTTCGGCCTGGTGGACAGTGGGTTAATTTGTAGGTGACATCTCCTTCTGAGAGATGCCCGTTTCTCCGTTCCATGTTGTTCCTATACTTTAGTTGACTTTTAGCATTAAGCAGATTAGATGGTTCTCTTTGACAGACTTTACTGCAGTAAACTGCAGCCTAAATAAAACTCTGGTCATGTCTTCATCTTTTTCTGGCTGACATTTTTGCAAGCTGAGCAAAAGGTCATGTTATACATACTGTATAAATTAAGATAAATAGATCCACATGAAGCTAAGCCCATTTAGTAATCTGTGACATGAAACCAAAATATCATGTTGCAACTCCAACGCCATTAAGTACTGTATCATGATTAATGCCATTCTTATTGCTCATTCATATGGGATAATAAGGTCAACTTTAAATATTTTCCAACCAAGTGACAATGAACAAATCCTTATTCACACAAATGACTACAAATGTTACAATGTATGTATGGGGACTTCGAGTGGGTGCTTAATTTACACACCGTCCTGTGACACATCAGTATAAATCAGACTCGACACTCCCCTACCTCCAGAAGGACTTGATTACAATATGGACCTCACCCAGATTTTTCATAGCCATTGATCTACATCTTCACAAGGGTCTTTCAACTTCATCAGTACCACCCCATGTATGGTGGTCACATGGTGTCTTGGCTGCTTCTTTGTAGTACTACCTAAAACAGGGGTCTGCAACAGGCGGCTCTAGAGCCGCATGCGGCTCTAAAGCACACCCCTAGTGGCTCCCTGTAGCATTAAAAGTAGCAATAAATTATTTTTCATTTATGGTTTCTGTAGGAGGCCAAACGTGACAAGCATTCTTAATATTTATTCTACACATTTTTACAAAATTGGAAAACTTAACTAAACTAAAATTTGCGTCATAGCATGCGACACACTCAGTGCCGTGCCAGCCAGGTGTCTATTATAAACAAACCGGTGGGTGTGTCAGGCTGCTGCCTGCTACGCTATGGCTTCTACAGGGAGAGAAATAAAGATAGCCGACGAAAAACAGAGGATTTAACAGTTCGTGGACAGAGGCTTTTGCCTTCACAGCCAATGCAGATTGACTGCCTGTATGTTTAATCTGCAGTGAGAAGCTATCAAACAACAAAAAAAGTAATGTTGAACGACATTTCCAGGGAAAGCATGCTAAATTCTGCTAGTTTCGTTGCAACCCAGGATATAATAAAGCTTGGCAAGCTGCATTATAACGCGTAATTTTCTTTGCGGCTCCAGATAGATTTTGAATTTATTTTTGGTCGAAAATGGCTCATTCAACATCTTGGGTTGCAGACCCCTGACCTAAAAGATAGGAGGTTCATACTGTAAGCTTCTCATGCATATACCCCTGAGAGGCAGCGCAGGCTACTAGCAGAATAATGTCTTCTGACATTCTAGAAAATCATTAAAGTCAGCAAAGACCAGCTGATATGCTCACTTCAGGCACAGGTATATAAACACACTAGGGCTTTTCACCATTATTCACTATTATAAATCAGAAAATAAGTAATACAAGATAACATTCGATGATCATGTACAATTTGTAATACTTCTAATTCTATATACAAGTTTGATCACTGATGAGCTGGCAATGACGATAGCAGCAAAACAAAGTAAACAGTGATTGGATAGAATATGGACATTTGCAATAGTCAAAAGGTACTGGTGGTGTCATACTGTAAACTTCATGTATAAAGATACACAGTGCCTGACATGCACGGGTGAAAATGACAGCATGTGCACATTGCCTCTAGATTTGTATTGTGAATTCCAGTCACAGCTAAAGGCATAAGAGAGCGTGTCTTTTGAAGTAAGAAAGGTGCTACAAATATCAGCACAGCTGATACTCCTGACAGCAAAGGGTTGACGGCATCAACATTCATTAACACAACATAAAGAGTGTACAGTGCAAGCACAAAGCATTCTGGAGCAAAGCATCTGCAGAACAGTTAAGGTCCTTTAATAATACGCCATTATACAGGAGCTCTTAGCATCATAATTTACAATATCCCCACTGTATATCTGAGGAAACTGAATAGGAATTCAAATAAATCGAAATCTATTGTAATACAAATAGGATATCATATTTACATCTACCTTTATCTTGAATTAGATCAGCAAAATGTACGTTTCTCATAATAATCAAGATGTCATTGCAGAATCTGTTATTGCAAACAGAATAGAGCATTTACAGGCAGAAGATCATACAATGAAATACTAATATTAGAATATGTATTATGTGCGTGCATACATGCACTCTGTAAAAACTCTGGGCTCAATGGCTAATCCTATTGTAATGCTGTGTATAAGTTCCTGTTTGTGTTGTTGCATGCAGTGGGTTTTATCGAGCGAGGTGTGTACACCGTTGTGGGGATTGACTGAGAAGCTGTTCTGGGGGTGGGGGGGCGAACTTGGGATGGGAGTTGTGTCTAAGTTACTACTGTACTGTTTATGAGCCAAAATGTCTGAGACTTGAGGGGAGTCTCAGAGGCAGGACCAGAATTATTGAATGCTAGCTTATGGATAATACAAGTTCAGAGCGCCAGGGGGTTAGCCACCCTGTTCAATTGTTTGCCGGGGGTACCTCAACCTCGGGTTAGCTGTGCTGCAGCAAGGGAATAAAACAAATCCTACATCCACCTAGTTACCACCACACAATACTACAATATAATAGAACCTCAGCCATGATCTTCATCTACATTCAGAGGCCATTTAAAATCCACTTCCTGTTTCAGATCAATTAAATGTAGGCTACATTTGTTATTGTTTATATTATCCTTATAGGTTATGCAAAAAGCAATAATCAAATCGTGCCTCTGCTGCCATACAATACATAACAGTAAATTAAAACAGTAATAAATATAGATATTTCAAAAGCTCATCATGCTTGGAAACCAATAATAAAGGTTAAACAACACAGCAAAATTAAATGAGTGTTATTTTCATTGTGAGAGAGTAAAAAGAACACTCGTGTTTTTACTGTTTATGCCATTGCAATACCATGGTGTTGTATGGTGAATGTTTTTTGTGTTAACTGTGCAAATTGAATTTCCTTTTAGCATTTAACAAATGCTATGTTATTACACGGTATGTATACTGTAGTTGCAGTGCAAGAGAGATCATTTCTTTCATATTATAGACATTAAACCAACACCTGATATGCTATAAAGCCACATCAAACCATAACCCTCCTCCTGGTCTGCGTAAAGAGGCTCTGAAATGACCAGACAGAGCTGAGGGAGAGAGTGGCTGCCACATTGTGTGGGGTCTTACAGTATAATGATATGTCTGTATCTGCATCTACTTTTCTATATTCTGCAGCGTTAAGACAAAGTAAAAATAGAAAGATCCAGAAATGCGGTAAACCCTATGCTTGTCATAATAAATTGGTTCTACCTATCGAAATACTTATTTTTTCCCTCCCATGCCTGTAGGATCATGGATGGGGGAAGAGATGACCTTGATGTGGAGGGGAACAAGAGAGGAGGGAGGAGGGAGTGAGCAATTGATGCTAGCCCTTCACAGTGCCTGTCAGACCATTATCAGTACCATTGAACTCCAGCATAGGAGGCAGAACTGGAGGGGGACAAAGGCAATGATAGAATAACAAGACAGAAGAAGAGAGGAAAGTTAATGGTAGGTGAGGGTGTGTGGGGCTGGGGTAGGGGGCCTCCAGGTGATGGGGCCTCGGGTCATGCTGTGTAGCTGGCTGTCAGCCCTTCAAGTAATGAAGTTAAATGAGGGCAGAGGTACGATGGACAGATCTGGGAAACGGTGATCACAGGTGGGGGGAAGAAAAGGGAGCAAGGAATAAAGGTTCCGGAGGTGATTGACAGAAGGGGGAGACGTAGTGCTCGCTCAGTCAATCATTAACTCCTTTCCTCATGGGCCAAAACACCCCCACAATTCTCTATACCGGTGCTCCCATCGCTGACCTGACAAGGGGCCTCTTTTCTCGTGCCTGCATGTGTCATTGCGCTGAAAGGAAAAGTCACCTTCTCCTGTCGTTTAATGGAATTCTTTAACAATGGGGAGATCTGGGAGTCACAAAGAGGCCTCCCTATTCATTTAATGGCAACAAGTCTTGGATGCAGCAAAGGAGCCAGGTGGGCTCAAAGTCAGGGCATGACTTTGAGAATGAGATCAGTGCTTAATTTATTCATACATGGAGAGACAAGAAGATAAGGGCTCAAAGTGAGCGATAAAGTGTGTGAATCAATGCTTTATCAGAATATATGATTTGAAGACTTTTTGTTTATATTCATGTACAGTAATGTTTTGAATATAATTCTGCACCAAATCTCATTCTGTGAAGTATAGTGAAACATCTCCCCTGTAGCTTCCCACCTTTATGTATGAAATGTATCCCGATTTAGATTGAAATTCAGTGTCCCTATAACAACCAAAGACAGAGGGGGACTGCCCATAACATGCCATTGCTCCGACTATACGTGGCTTTGCGTGCGGTTAGGATTAGGCTAATGCGGAGTCGGACCAACACCACGCCATCAGAATAACGCACCATCGTAACAATGACTCATACTCTGCTGCACCTTGGACATGAAAGAAAGTTCTCCCTCTTGTCAAACTCGGCTGCAAAGGTCAAGAGGTTTATTGGCCTTCTGTGGCAACATGGTCGAGGTACACAACTGTTTATCTTCACCAGCCTAAGATTTAGACTCTCGTAGATGTATTTATCGATTCTGACATTTTCAATCTATACGAGAGTGTAAGGTCTCTCGCCCCATGGTCCTGAGCCCGAAATCCCATGCTCTTGAATAGCTCTGAACATGTACTGTACAACAGGGGTTCCCAACCTCTATTGTCACGGACCGGCTGACAGTTCATCAAATGTTTGCGGACCGGCACGGGGGGGTGGGGGTAAGAATTGGGAAAAGACACACAAATTGGGTCCTCTAAATCTATATATTTTTGAGGGTCGCTAGCCCCTCCTATGCCCAGCTTTGTGGGTCTGTGTGTACCGAATAACGATGATTTGATTGGCTGAGCACGTAATGTGATGATTTGAATGATGATGTATGATAAGAGCGTCCCTCACTTCACATTATTTTAAAGCACCCAAAGATTGCCCAGCTACTGTAAATATTTTGATTACCATGCCATGCCTCAAGTTCACAGTTTTCTAACAAACCAGGCAACTCTTTCGTTTAGCACAGTTAATTACATTCTTAATTGCATTTTAATTGAGAGCAAGGTTCCATTTGCAATAACAACGAGGGGAAAAGGCTCCTCAAAGGCCTTCAATTGGCAGACGGACAATATAAACAAAATTAGGTATCAAAATAAAACAATGCAAGGGCACATCAAAATGCTCATTTTTAAGAAACAATTATTTGCAGGAGTTATTCACACCGATTGTTCTATAATGTTCTATGGTCCATCAAGCAGTTCTGGTGAGAGGTCACACATCACTTGTGCCTTCACATTATTGCTAATATTATTTCATTATGGCTGTATATTGAAAAATAATATTGCATGATAGCTGTCCAAAATAGTTAATTAAGTAAATTAATGACAACAATAAATAAAAATAAATAACATAAATTAGCATACTGTAATTAATGTCACTCTAGGGTAATTCTGCTCTTTGAACTGATGGATGGATATTATACACACCATTGGCTGTAATGAAAAAGGCAACTCTTAATACACATACGGGTACACAAAATGTGCACGCACACACACACACACACACACACACACACACACACACACACACACACACACACACACACACACACACACACACACACACTGTTCAGAGTCAATCACTTCAACATGCTTTCAGACAACAAACTGGCAATCATTTCATGAAACAGCCAGATAATATCTTAATGTAATGACGTATAATGTATCATTTAATGCTCATATAACAATGACACCCTGAACTTTTACGCTCACCCTGAACACGTTTTATGGTGTGGTCATTGTGGCATATCAAAATGACGGTCATTGAAAATGCCATGCCATAGACCCACAAGCACTAAAAAGATGAGAATTGCCTCAATTGCCTGCTTGGTGTTGAAGCACCCTTTTCAGAACGTTAATATCACGGGAGAATATCTCACACACACATTCTTTTGGCACCAGCTCCATCATGGCTGCTGGTGCCTGGTCAGGAGACAGATTTAAGAGACAAAAGGCCGGCAGGAGGGCTGCAAGAGAAGGGCTCTTTGCAAGTGCCTAATGAGAATATGGAAAAATTATGGGGCCTTTTCTTACTCTACTCAGCTCCTTGAGATGTCTGGGCAGGCGCGATAAAGAGAAGGAAAAATTGAGTTCTTTATGGAGGTGACTATGGACGCTTCCAGAAATAACAAAGTTTAGAGGTGCTGTCAACCACCCTGATGGACAACGTGTACATGTACGGTCAGTTACTTCATTGCTGTCATTAGCTAAAGAAACTGTTCTACACTTGGGTGTATATTGCTGCAGCTTCATTTTCACACAATGACTTGCCTTTGATCTTCCTTGGCTAGTTTCCTTGTTCGGCTGTCCTCATTCTTTTTGTTACAAAGTTAATATTCTACTGCCATGTCCTAAATGTTTCAATTCCCCTAAATTATAACCTACATTAAATCGACTCTCAACATTGAAGTACATTAGTACAATAATTGTGCATGAACTGAACTGGGAGGGATTGGCACAGCAGCATGTTGATACGGTGCATGCTGCCACACAGGACAACAGGACATCACAGTGACAGGAAGGCAATCAATCAAGCCACATTTATACTTGGTCGTACGATGGTGTCAAAAACAGCAGATTTCCAAGCTCACAACTTGTAGCAATGCAACACTTTGTGAGCTTGTAGATCTGCTACTTTAGAACCGTTTCTTTAACAGACATGGTCAAAATCATCTGGTCAGGCTACTATTGATAGTACCCCAATGGAAACAAGCCATAGTGCTTTCTTCGGTTCAATTCTTTTAGCATTGCATTTGCATTTAACTGTAGAATAAAGTATTCAATCAATCAAAGTTAACCATTTTAGGTCGTGGCAGGGTGAGCTGTCTAGAAAATCGTTCGTGTCTGTGGATAATCTTGCAAACCACTGTATCATCCGGGGACAAGGACTGACAGATATCGCCATACAGTATCAGTCAGATCGGCGGAGCAACGTAGGTGTGACTAACGGCTCGAACTCTAGATATGAGGGCCGAACCGAACCTCTAGTATAACAAATTCACAGGATTCTATAGCTTATATAAATCACTGTTTCACAGCAGTTCTAACCGACTTAGTGTTGGCCAATATTACTCAAGAGAGTAATAATATTACTAATATTACTCCCCCCCCCCCCCCCCCCCCCCAACTGCAAAAAAGGATGTACAACAACACACTCTGCTTATGCCTTGTCACTCTCATTTAGTTACTACTCATCCAACCACATAACAGGAGATAGGACATCATTAACAGTGGGTCAATCTACATTATGCTCAGATGCCCGCCCTGTTGTGGTCAACCACACAGAATACAGGTTTTCTGTACTAGGCAAACTTCACTCAAACATGCATACCGTTCCCAGTATTTGTGCCGCTTTGAGCTATGTTACATCTATTATTTATAACGGTCTGATTTGTCTGCTTCACAATGAGCGATCAGAGTGTTTTTTTAAAGACCATGTTTGATCTTCCTATTGCTTTGAAGATGAGAGATGTGCTGCTATAGCCACTTTACTCCAGAATGTCCAAATGCTGCTGAATTTAAACCTGCTTACTAATGCCGCTTTACTGTCAACTGAACCGAGTAGTGTATAACTATTATTCTGTAGCTCTCTAATGCCTGCTTTTGACTACTAGTAATAGCATAAAATATGAGCCGCAAACACTACCCTGCTTTAAATGTAGCCAAATCTGAAGTCAATTAATTTTATCACAAAATATTCCTCTTGAATGTTTTAATGGATTCCAAATTGCCCCATCTGTCTCTCTTTGAAACAAAAACAATAAAAACAAAACATTAATTATTGTTAGATGTACAACAAAATTGGATGTTTATGAACTTCTTCCTCAAATGTACACATTGACTCAATTTCTCTTTCTTTTTCATCACTATACTACACGTTGCAATATTGTGTTTATTTTTAATATGTGTGCTATTTAAACACATTGATGTCCTGGTAAGTTATGAAATATAAAAATATATGAAAAATCTAACAGATCTGTTGAACACGTGACTATAGAGATAGTGTATCCCGATTTGTGTGATGTATGGATAAAATCTGTGTGAGTAATATAAAGATTGTGGTTTGCAAAAATCGGCCTGATGGTGGCGCTGTAACAGGCAGATGCAAAGAATGTAGGGCAAAGCTTTTTCCTTGGCCTCTAGGGAGCACGCATACAAAGTTGTACACAGATCTGTGCAGTTATATTGTGCAGTTATTTCATGGAAATGGCACCCTATGTTAATAAATGAACAAAACGCAGTACAGGGGAGAAGTGAGTTTTAGCATGCAGCGTGTCTGGCAGTCTATTTCCCCACTTTGAGCCTTTCGGAGGCTTAATAAGTTTGTCGCCATACAATCACAAAGAGCTTATATGGACTGACTGAAGTCCATACTGCATGAGTCAACTCGAAACGTATAAGTCTACCATTTCAGAGCCATTGATCTATATTATAGAACAAGTTATCCAACCTGGTCTGCCTTGCATTTCCAGTACTGTAGCCCTTAGGTCTTGTATAGTACTAATCATCACAGTAACCCCAAATCCCCCCCCCCCCCCCCCAAAAAGGAATCGCTTTTCAAGACTTTCATAAGATTTAACCAATATTTATTATAGAATGAGAATACGTGTGCAATAAGTGTGCATATAATATATTATCTTGGCGTTCGGCTCTGCTGCATTTTCTCCCTGCTCGGCACAATTAAACACCATCATTAAACATTAAGAGCAGGGAGATAGATATACAATAAAAAACCCTATGGGGAACATAAATAACAGAGCCCACCGGTGGTGCTGGGGTGGTGGTGGGAGCAAACATCACATAACAACCAGGAACCATAAGCAGAAGTAAGGCAGGAAGAGCATGCCGTCTAGTGAGCTTAAGTAGCCCGCCCAATGGTCAGCTGACTGCCACATCAGCGAAAGACATGGGGGTCTTGCACACACTGAATACACCCACATAGTAATGCAGCATATTAACCCCTTGAGTACATGTATGCACCCTTGAGCACAGCTTGAAACTCCTCGAGTATATCTGACTGAACTAACTCCGCAAGCTACGTATCATTCATCTTTCTTTAAAAATAGTTTGTTTCTCATTCTGCCATTTTACCAATTTGACATTGGGGGCACGGTGGCACAGTTGGTAGTGCTGTCGCCTCACAGCTAGAAGGTCCTGGGTTCGATTCCCGCTGAGGACGCTGTGGGCGCTGGCGGCGTGTTCCCTCCTCCGCGTCATCAGTGCCCATACCCGAGGCGGGGGTTGGCGATAGGGCCTTTCTGTGTGGAGTTTGCATGTTCTCCCCGTGTCCCCTAGGGTAGATACCCTCACAAAAACATGCCGTAATCCCGGTCTCTAAAACTACCTCCCCCTGGCCAGCCGGGGCGCCTGATGGAGGGGAAAGGAACTGGTCGGAATAACGTGTCCCTTCCACGCGCTACGTCCGGCCGGGGAAATTCCCCTCTGTCAGGTGAAAAGAAGCAGCTTGGACTCCTCATGCATAGAAGGAGGCATGAGGTCAGTCCGCTGCCCCCCCAGGTTGGCAGAGGAAGTGTAGCGCCTAGGATTACATTAGATAATTGGCACTGTGTGAAAAGAAAACTGGGTTACAAAATCGTGGGATAATTCTTTTTGCAGGATTAGCTTGAAGTGGTTTTACATACATTTGATCAAGCAGCGAGAAGAAAACTTGGGCAGTAGTTCTGTTCAATGTTTGCCATAATTACATTTTATGTCGCAAATATTTAACAGTTTTGGAGCTGGGTAAATTGGTGTCAAGCACTCATGGAAGGAAATAGAAAATTAATTAATGATTAAGTACTTAATTAGAACAGCATAGTATATTCAAGTGGTGTCAATTATGCCAGTATTTAGCCCTTGATCTGCATTCATCCCCATTCCTAATGAACATTACATTTTGATACACATCTATTTACTTTGAGAGCACTTTTAACTTTAACTGTTGGTTGTACAGAAATACTTTTCAATCATCTAAAATAAGGTACATACAGTAAGCAAAGGAAAACACGAGTTGCTCTATTGATGCTGGGATATTGATTCTGAAAGTCCTATTTGTGCAGCACAGTATTTTTATCTTCAAACATCCAAGCCAGTTTTTCCCTAAAACAACTGATCCTCAGCCCAATTAAAGTAGTATAATAGTCTCTCTAGGCTAGGGCGTCCAGTCATCCCGGTTCTCCATACATCTAGCCAGTTCATTGGTGCTTTGCGCTCCTGCGTCTTTCTTGAGTACATGTTGATGTGGGACGTCCTCTTGATCGATGCCCATGTGTTGGTTCACACAGCACTAACTTGCTGGCTGGAAGCTCTTGGCACTGGCAGTCTGTCTTTCATAGTGTACTGCTAGTCTCATTCTCCTGGCTACTATTTTCTGGCTCACGCTTGGTATTCCCTCATACAGGATCTTGTTGGTACACTCTTGCTGATGGTATGTACTGCACGTAATATTCTAGTGTAGCACCAGTCTAGAGACTTCTGCAGGGTTGGCTTCAGGGTCTAGCAATCACTGCCGAGTTTGATTTCACAGGCGAGACATGGCCAAAGCATTTCCGCGGGTCCCCAGCCAACAACGTTGAGAACCCCCGTTATAGGTGATAAAATTGATATGATAGTTTTCTTGGCCTTCAGCCGGAGGCCAACCTGTGGCACACCTTGCCATCTCTAAAACTACCACTTACAAAATATTATATAACATTTGCCCTTGAAGAACCCTTTTTAAGAATGGGAATTGCAATAATCTTCTGCAGGGTCGCAGCTGAATATTTGGTTGCCCCAAGCATGATATCGTTGCTGTCGGGAGGAAACCACCTAACTTTTGATTTTTCTTTTTTCATAAATCAGTGCCACTGAACACCCTTTATGTCTGTGTGTTGTTGGGAAAATATGTAACCAATGAAAAGTAGTAAAAAGCGCTTGGGACAAAACCTCTTAACCCCATTGGACCCTCAAACTGTCTTCTAAAACAGCTAACTAACCTCTCCCCCCTCTCATGGAAGTAGTAATACCAGACGAGAGCATCGCGTTTCCTCAAGCAGATCGGCTACTTTCGTCATTTGATAACTTTGATTACTCACTTAGACTCACTGCTAGACCAAGGGAAGAGGGGCTGCTTCAGTGCTTCAGCTCTGAGCAGATCCACATGCAACACGATGACGCACGCACGGTCGCTCGTTATTAAGTGGCGGAGCCACGGACATTTTTTATCATGAGGATTGGCTTGGCACATTTTGTTGCCCCCCTCGGTGTGTTGCCCTACACAGTGTGTACTATGAGTATGCCTGGTGGCAGCGCTGATCTTATGAATGCAGCTACCAGTCACAAAATTCAATGCATTAGTAGTAGTACTGTACCTCATACAGTATTTCTCCTCAGGCATTCTTCAAGCTTAATTGTTTCACAACTACTGTTTCTCATCATGACAGTAAACATTGAAAACAGCGTGTCCTGTTATTCCAGAAACACTTAAGCTGCTGTAGGCCCTCTACAGTGATAGATGACTTGTTGTTAAATCTGGCACCGCAGTATACAAAATACAGGAGCATTCATATGAAAACAGAGCATCTTCAAAGAAGACACAATTTACAAAATGTTTCTACTGAGAACGGACCGTGTTGTTAACGACTGGTTCAAGAAGAAAAACATGGAAAACACCTGACGACGATAGATATGCGGTTTACCTGTGACATCACAGTCACAGTAGTCCACTGTCCTTGATGTGCCTGCCTGGGAGAAATGGAGCAAAGCGGAGCGAAGAGCACCCAGGATGGGATGAAATGGATTAATGCTCCCACAGTTTGAGGTTAACAGTCTGTCCCTGGTCCTCCTTATCAGATGGCCAAGATCAATGGCACAAACACATCCGCTCCCCCAACAATTTCCCCCCGTATTACTGGACACCCGGGCAGAAAATGAAATAAAATCATTATCCACCATCTTCCAGAGCAATTTTCTACTTATTATTTTGCTAAATCTGACAGTGTAAAGAGCAACTTCTATCGACCTGTTGATGAAGACTGATGTCCTTGTAAGGAGTACAATCTCAAACGTCAAAGCATTATAACAGCAACTTATATACAAAACACCTGAATCTTCTTTCAAAGATAATCCTGTCAGGTGGTGTCTGTTTGATCATCTCATTTGGGGTAGGTTCTTTTTAATGTAAGACTTTTGAAATGTACTTTTTTGTCTCCCATAAACCTCAAAAACAGCAAGCATATTGTTTTATTCCAGTATTAACAAACATTATGGTTAAAGGTAAAATAATACAAATAAGGGTCATAATAATAATCTAACAATTAATTCTAGAGATATCTGTGTATATCTGTATCTGTCCGTCATACAGTACGTATCCCTCTTCCGTAGCACTGTGCAAGACTGCGGCTCGATTAGGGATCCATCTTCAAACACGATGGTGCTCGACGCGCCTCCACGCACAACAATGCCCTGTGCTCTCGCGTCAATGTACGCTGCTTGCAAGCACAAAACATGTGGCTGTCCATTCAACAGGCCCAGTCCGACCTGGGCCCTCAAGATTGCCATTTCATGTCAAACAGTATGTTTCCTACATGACACCAGGGTCAAAATCTCTCAAAGTAAGAGTAGGGAGACCACCTCCAACCACTGCAGATATCCAGCACATCTGCACCAGCCCAGTGCTACTCTCACTATTCGAAAGCCGCCTGCATAACCACAAGGCAGGGGGAACCATTTCCAGAAAGAGAGCGCAGTGTTTAATTATATTTGAATGTTCACCTGTAGGCTTTGTCCATACCAAGACTGTTGTCCACTCGCTGCATTCAAATGTCATGTCTACATACAGACATACAGTTTGTCTCCAAAACGGCAATTGGGGATGCAGTAAAAACTATAACAACGTTATGAGATGAAACGCTCAATGCTAAATCCCCAATTAATGGTTTTAGGAACTCTGATGTAAGACAGAGACCATAGTCTCTGCCATGCAATGGTATGACCCACTGAGATCAAGTTGGTAGCACCAGTGCTAATAGAAATGTTAGTCACACTGAGCCTGTCTGATGACTACTGGTTTATTTTATTCCAGTTTATGAGATTTTCATCAACAAAAATGTATTAGACCATGAAAGTCGGGTTACGATGCAAGTTGTGGAATACATGCCTCACCCGGTTATCCAATACCACATGTTGTAGCCCTTGTCAGATTACTTGCTATAGCCATTGTTAGTGTACACAGTGCAGCACCTGTTACCAAAGTACTAATAACATTAGATGTTACAATCAATGGGTTATTTATAAATGGGCATCGGCCTACTCGGGAACGATGTAAGTTGGGAATACATGCCCCGGCCCCCAACCCACGCCACATGCAATACCCGTTGTACTTTTTTTGCCCGTTGTACCTACAGTACTACCTGCTATCAGAGCACCAGTTTTTACCACAATGTCGGGTATCTGCTCTACATGGAAAGTGAGACAACCTTTTTTACACTTTAATAAAACTGAATTGAAATACCCAGTGTGGCACTGGCACGAAATACCTGATGTTGTCAATAAAGTTGAACACATTTTGTCCAACATTAGGGCATTTGACCATAATCCTAACAGTGTACTGTATACACAGTACGGGTGGGGGATCATTCAACACCTTAGTCTTCCAGTCCAGATGACTGGAAGAATGTTTCCATTGTATTTGCTTTATTGAAAACAGTACTTAGAAAACCTACGACACTATTAAAACCAAGCAGGTAAAGAGGATGTTGCATGCAGGGTGGCTGCCCAAAGTGGAAATGGGTGACGTGGCTGAGGAAAATAGTCTATAAGATGAACATGTAAGGGACACATTATAAATAAAGGAGAGCCCTCACCACTCTGTCACAAAGTCACTGGGTATTGTGGTAAGAGCATTAAGGGAAATGTAAGACAAAGGAGTGAATGTGAATTATACTTGCTCATATCTAGTCCATCTGGCAAAAGGACGGCTGAATTTGAGATGGAAAGGAATGCAGATAAGAAAATGTCATCAGGGAGTATTCAGCAGCGGGATGCTTTAAACTTAAAGGTTACCGCCTCTGTGCTCCATCAGATATTAATGACACTAGACTCCCTGACAAGACCCCCTTGTCACACAAACAAGTCCTTTTAGCAAAAGAGGTGCGATAAGAAGCCATAATCCCAGCAATGATGCAACACTATGTTGTCATTTCACTGAAATAAAAAAAGATTCCTTTTTAGATTCTTGCCTTGTGCAGTACAGTAACAATGCGTGGTTCTTCGTAGCAGTGTGAGACACCAAAGTTAGAGGTCTTTGTAGTTGTAGAACAGATATTGCTCCCCTGAATTCGCTTTAAAAGGTCATAGGCAGGTGGACTGTGACTTCTTGCCCTTATGTTTCCAGCGCTTGCTATTAACTTATCGATCCAGTTACGTCACCAAGGAAGGCTTAAAGGTTGCAGTCAGGCAGGCTATCTCTGCAACTCAGCCTCATTACCATGTAGCTTGGCCCAATATATTATGAGTGGCTTTCAAAGGAGCCAAAACGAATATTTAACCAGGAAAAAACATCCATAAACATGCCCCATGGTGTCCTTTCTATAATGGAATATTGGCAGACTTCCTCAAAGTAATAATCTCAAAAGGTGTGACTATTACTCAGACTAATTCCAAAGATTGATATTTCCCCTTTGAGAGGGCAAGAATGCTAAACATTGTAATAAAGAATCAAAGTGGGGATCAATCTTTATGCTGGCATGCCGAACATAACAGAGCACTGTTTATGAAAGTTTGCTCCTACCAAAGTAACTTTCAACTTATTGTAACGCAACTCTGAGACTTAAGCTTGGCGAAAACTCACATGGGAGAATTGAAGTAAGGCTGTTACAGATGTCAGCCAGATGTTCATAGTGAAAGCTGTGAGTGAGATGTTGCCAGAAGATAAAACAAAAAGTATATTTCCACAAATACATTTTGAAATTATACAAGTTGGCTTTAACAGGTTTCATGAAAC